>NC_132904.1:56093934-56393934 GCF_047675955.1 Chlorocebus sabaeus
ATACCAGGCACTTTACATATGTTAATTCATTTATCCTTACAATGTCTCTGTGAAGTAATGACTACTAATTGTTGATTTATGAAGATTGCAGAGCAATTCTGGACCTGGTTCTATTCTTACTAATTGAGTGAACTGAGGGCAAGACGCTTAGCCCTACTGAGCCCCAGTCTCCTTTTTTGTGAAACGGAGAAGATACCTTTTGCATTTAATCTTCTTGGGCTTATTGGTAGAAAGTGTTTTTGAAAAGTATGCTCTAAAGTACTTTGCACTGAGGAAGAAGGGAAACTTGCAAAGTAATTGTAGTTTAGATACTGGGCTCATACTTAATGCAGATGCTGCTCTGAGCGTGGGCCACATTTGCACGTCACAGCTACACAAGGTGGGCTACTGGCAATCTCTGATTAAATGCCAGGATTTGAGCCGCTGTTAAAAAAAATAAGTCTTTTTTTGCCCCTTTCTTTCTTTTTTATGTTTTGTGGAGATGGAGCCTCACTATGTTACCCAGGCTGGTCTTGAACTCCTGGGTTCAGGTGATCTGCCTGCCTCGGCCTCCCACAGTGCTGAGACTACAGTCATGAGCTACCGCACTTGGCCCAAGAAATGAATTTTATTGGAGCCAAATGTATATGTGAAATGTCATAAGGGACAGATTTTTTGTGCTAAACCAGCCCTTCTTCCCCAGCCAGGGAAATAGTGGTAAAGCTGGGCGGTAGGCGTTTGCATGGGGGAGGATTAGGATCAGTGTGGGGCCACTGCAGCAGGTGGCGAAAAGCCTGGCTCAGAGTGGAGGCACAGCCGCTGACTGCAGGGTCCCATGAGCAGGGGGTGTGTGACCCCATTTTTCTAAGATGAGACACTTATGGGAGTTTTTAGAACCACTGGGTGTGGTGGTTCACACCTGTAATCTCAGCACTTTGGGAGGCTGAGGCGGGTGGATTACTTGAGGTCAAGAGTTCGAGACCAGCCTTGTCACTACTAAAAATACAAAAATTGGACGGGAGTGGTAGTATGTGCCTGTAATCCCAGCTACTCAGGAGGCTGAGGCATGAGAATCACTTGAACCTGGGAAGCAGAGGTTGTGGGGAGCTGAGACTGTGCCACTGCACTCCAGCCTGGGTGACAAAATGAGACTCTGTCTTAAAAAAAAAAAAAGAAAAAAAGAAGTTGCTTTACATTGCTGTTACCTTGGCAATGGAGACTGTGTCCCTCAAAGGGTCCTCTGCTGGCACTAGATACACAAATGTGTCAGCACTTGGGCTTGGCAGGCATTGCTGAGCCAGGCAGTGAGTGATAAGGGGGATAAAGGGGACATAGGGGGAGTGCCTCCAAGAGCTGCAAGGAGGGGCAGTGTGGCCCTTCTAAGCCACATTTCTATAGTATTCTCTGGAGCTTCTTCGAGCCAAGTGGCTTCCTCCATGAGGTTGCAGCTCACAGTGCCTGCAGGCCTGAGGGTTGCCTGGATTGACCATCATGCCTGAGTGTATAATTATAGGTCACTGAACAGAACCCCTAGTCAGCTACATCCCTCAAAAATGCCTAATTATAGGCTACAAATATGAAAATATACAAGAGCTTAGAAACATGTCATACCTCATTACAGAGAGCAATGGCATGAGTCAGCTGTGACGTGGGTGGCTTTAGTGTGCTTGGTGAGCATGCTGGCAGGTCCAGAAGAGGGCAGGAGGCACATTCCCCAAGCTTCCTGCAGGGAGATTGAGGACTTTGGGAAAAGGGGGAAGTATAAGCTGTGACCGTAGCCTAGCCTTCTAGTCATACCTGCAGTTTCCCAGTTAAAGGGGTCTGCTCACCTGATGGTAGATTTGATTCCTGTTTGGGAATTGTTTCCTGACCAGTTTACAAACCACATTAGAAAATAGCACATTTGGCCAGGCACGGTTGCTCACACCTGTAATGCCAGCGTTTTGGGAGGCAGGAGGATCATTTAAGGCCAGGAGTTTGAGACCAGCCTGGGCAAAATAGCAAAACCCCTATCTCTACAAAAAATTAAAAGACTTAGCTGGCTGTGGTGGCACGCACCTGTAGTCCCAGCTACTCTGGAGGCTGAGGCAAGAGGATCACTTGAGCCCAAGTTTGAGGCTGCAGTGAGCTATTATTGTGTCACTGCACTCCAGCCTGGGAGACAGAGCAAGACCTAGTCTCTCAATAATAAATAAATAAATAAATAAATAAATAAATAAATAAATAAAAGATCCTTGAGGGAAGTGAGGTCATATATAATACCGTATATTACCTAACTGGGCCATACAGATTTTATTGCTGGATTGAGGGAGCCCACTTTGTCTCCGGGTAGGGAGGGGTACTTGAATAAGTGCCCAGCCTGGTTGCTCTGGTCTGGTCTGGCAGTGCTTTCTCACCGAGAGGCCTCTCCCAGCTCAGAAAGAAGCAACAGCTCGATCTAGATCTCTTTCTTTTGTCCCTCCCTGTCCTCCCAACTCCCCTTGGTGTAGATGAGTCTACACACACCCGTGCTGCCAGTGGCTTGCCATTCCTTTTCGGAGTCACCGCCCTTCATTACCAGATCTCTAGTGGTGATAGTAGAAGGAAGGGTTAATCTGTGGCCCTTGGAGTACTCTTTCCTCCCAGTTTTAAACTTTTTAGTCAACTCTAAGAATGTAGGAATCTCAGTATTGAAAGCGACCTTAGGTGCCACCCATGCCCATCTCAAAGGCAAGGGAATGGACTAACCTTATCTGCCTTTACTGTGGTATTCCCAGCATGTAACTGAGTGGAGTGTGGTAGGGGATGCAAAAAATACTTGCGGAATGAGTGAGTCCCTGTAAATAGCAGCAGCTTCACAAGACCATTGTCATTGCCCCGTTTGTTCATTTTTTTGACGAATATTATGTGCCAGTTCCTTTTAAGTTCTAGAATACTGTGATGAACAACACAGTCCTTGTCCTCTGGAACATATTCTGTAATTGAGAAATAAGGAATTAAAAAGAATTTGTAGTCTCCAAATGGAATTTAAGAATTAAAACTTTTTCCTCATTTTGGCCTTTCTGGGCCTCTCATTTTCTGAGGTCTCTTTGGGGGACCCTAGAAAACACATCTAATCCCTTTTTCACACGAGAGCCTTTCCGGATTCCCAAGCCAGCGATCAGCCTCCCCCTCACAGCCTTCTCTTCTCCAGGTAAACCTCAGTTCCTTCCGCCATTTCTCCTGCAACATGCTTCATTTCTGAGTGCCCTCTCCATCCTGCCCACTTAGCATGCAGTCCAAACTGACAGTCTGTCCCTCAGCCAGTTTGGAGTCCATAACAGAATACCACCTCCCACACATTCATTTCCAGGGAGTGTTCCAGCCTGGAGCCTCTCCTTACTCTGGGCTCAGGCGATAGGTGAGGGAAAGAGAAGGTCCTGCCTGGACTTGGCCAGACTGAGAGCATCTTCATATTTGGCCAATCCTGGAATTCGAAATTCTTTTCTTTTGTCTCTTCCCTGCCTCCCCACCATCCTTCCCTTGGTATAGACAAATCTACACACAGCCTTGTTGCCAGAGGCTTGCCTTTCCTTTTCTGAGTCACTGCCCTTTGTTACCAGGGAAATTAGCATGAAAAAACGAATTGCAGTTCTATAACTGTATTCTTGTCCTCTGTCACTTTCTCCACCCCAGCACCCCCACCTAAAATGACAAAAGTTGAGTCCTGTGACATCACAACAGTTGGCTATTGTGTCAACAACTGTGATGTCACCAACACAGGATTATGACTTCAAGGAAGAATGGAGGGAAGGAGTATAGCTGGCAAGAAACCCCATGGGAAAAAAGAAGGTATTTTCATGCAGGTCTTCACCCAGAAAGCCTGAGTTGACCTTCCAGTGGATGGTCTGTCAGTGGAAGCACTCTCCTTGGTTCCCATCACTCCCTGTCTCTTTGGATTAATGATTTGGCTTATGGACACTGCCAAATGCTGAGCGTGCGTGGAAGGCCCCTGCTGGCCAGCAGGCTTCTGGGCTGGCTTTGGGTTTTATTCATGAGGTTGGAGCTGAGTAGAGCTTTTCAGGGAGGGAGTTCAGAGGGGAGCCTGGGAGCCTAGGGTGAGGCTGATGCGGATGTGCAGGCGCCTGGGCTGAGGGATAACTGGTGTGCAGGCACTGCTATGCAGGCAGAGGGGGTGTTCTACCAGCCACTCTGGGAAGCCTGAGTGTGCTGCCACAGGCCTGAATGTTGACTCCTGCCCACTTCTGGGGCTGGGTTGGGCCTGCCCTGGGAACTCCTCTTGGCTCCGTGAACAGAGACTTAAAAACGCCTGCTGCAGAGACTCCCAGACTTTCTTAGTTCATGGGCCTTAGTGTTTCAGTAATTTTTTTTTTTTACAGTGTCCATAGCCCAAAAGAAATACCTAAGTTTTCTTTTTTAAGTAGGTTCGTTTGTTTGTTTGTTTTTGTATGAAGTCTCACTCTGTCGCCCAGGCTGGAGTGCAGTTGTCTCACTGCAACCTCTGCCTCCCGGGTTCAAGTGATCCTCCTGCCTCAGCCTCCCTAGTAGCTGGGACTACAGGTAAGCACCACCACTCCTGGCTAATTTTTTGTATTTTTAGTAAAGATAGGGTTTCATCATGTTGGCCAGGCTGGTCTCAAACTCCTGACCTCAGGTAATCTACCCGCCTTGGCCTCCCAAAGTACTGGGATTACAGGGGTGAGCCACCATGCCTGGCCTTAAGTAGGTTTAAACAATTAAGTATTTATATCCTAACATCTGAGTAGCCATCTGAAAAAAAATGATATACAGAAATTGAAAGGAAAAATATTTGTATTCCATTCTTAAATAACCACACTTACTAATGGAATGTACTAGGTACTGCATAGCATATCAGACCTTGGAACCAGATTGATTAGTGCCATCCTTATTTCCTGTTCCACATGGCTTTTCACATGGTACTGGCTTTTTTTTTTTTTGAGACAGAGTCTCGCTCTGTCGCCCAGGCTAGAGTGCAGTGGCCGGATCTCAGCTCACTGCAAGCTCCGCCTCCCGGGTTCACGCCATTCTCCTGCCTCAGCCTCCCGAGTAGCTGGGACTACAGGCGCCCGCCACCTCGCCCGGCTAGTTTTTTGTACTTTTTAGTAGAGACAGGGTTTCACCATGTTAGCCAGGATGGTCTCGATCTCCTGACCTCGTGATCCGCCTGTCTTGGCCTCCCAAAGTGCTGGGATTACAGGCTTGAGCCACCGTGCTCGGCCGGTACTGGCTTTTTATCACAGCAACTGCTGAAAACCCAGCCTCAGAAAGAAATGACATCATCAAAAAGAATGTAATGCAGTCTGTTGTTGAAACTGTGAACTCATGGGGTGTTCAACAAATGCTGAGTGTTGCTCTGTTTCCCTCAAAAATTTAAAATATTTAGCAGCATCCCTGTGAGTTCATCATGGTGCTCTGGGGCACCTCAGCACACAGTCTGTGAAGCACAGACCTGAAACTGCCAAGTAGCACTTGCTCTGTTTAAAGGAGGAAGAAGAGGCAAGTTCTGTCGTCATCATGGCCCTTAAAGGAGTTGGGCAGGTGGATGGACAGACTGTCTTTCTCTGCAGTCTCAGCTTTAGCAGACTGCATTGTTAGGGGGAAGGTCTTCGTTTGACCAGGGTCTGTGTGTGTGAATCCCTTTCCCTCGATGGGGAAGAATGATGATAGGCATCTCTTACGCTTATTTGTTGTTGACTCAGAGCCCTCTGAACTAGATGGCTTAAAGAAAAATGGGATTTTTGACAACCAGAATTCAGGGGCCAGGCATTGGACCTTCTGCTAATATCCTTTTCTAATTTTTTTTTTTTATATTTTATTTTTTGAGACAGAGTCTCACTTTGTCACCCAGGCTGGAGTACAATGGTGTGATCTCAGCTTACTGCAACCTCTGCCTCCCACAGTCAAGCAATTCTCCTGCCTCAAGCTCCCGAGTAGCTGGGATTACAGGTGCCCAACACCATGCCCAGCTAATTTTTGTAGTTTTAGTAGAGATGGGGCTTCACCATGTTGGTCAGGCTGGTCTCGAACTCGTGACCTCCCAAAGTGCTGGGATTACCACCATGTGAGCCACCATGCCCAGTGTGAGCCACCATGCCCAGCCTCTTTTCTAATTCTTTATCCAGATAGAGTGGGCCTGCAGGGGTGTACTTGGGATGGAGGGTGGCTTCCTGCCACAAGATATGACAGAGACCAAAGGACTAATGTGCTCTGGTATCACTTCTAGAGCCTCATGCCAACCTTTCCAGACTCTGGGTTCTGCTACTTATGAAACGCTAGGCAAATTACTTAACCTTTCAGCCTCAGCTTCTTCATCCATAAAATAGAGATAATGGCATCTATTTCATGTAGTTGTAATTAAGATTACACAAGCTAAATACATGCATAGAACAAGCAGAGCCTGGCTATATAGGTAAGCTTTCTTCTCCTACTTCCAAATTTGAGGAAAAAAGGGCTTTCCTCCAAAAGCAAATTGAGCCCTAATGATCTAAGATCTGTAGTTCCACAGTTACCCTCTACTGCTTCTTTTTTCCTTTTTTTTTTTTTGAGACTGATTCTCGCTCTATTCCCCAGGCTGGAGTGCAGTGGCGCAATCTTGGCTCACTGCAACCTCCACCTCCCAGGTTCAAGTGATTCTCGTGCCTCAACCTCCTGAGTAGCTGGGATGACAGGCACCTGCCTTCATGCCCAGCCAATTTTTGTATTTTTAGTAGAGACGGGGGTTTCACCGTGTTGGCCAGGCTGGTCTCGAACTTCTGACCTCAAGTGATCCACCTATCTCGGCCTCCCAAACTGCTGGGATTCCAGGCTTGAGCCACCGCACCTGGCCTCTCTACTGCTTCTTAATAACTTTGCTCTGTGGATCTAATTTTCCCAAATCTGCTGAGCTCTGTGTCCTGCTTGCTATATTAAAACTTTGTAATGAAGTACATCATACAACACGAACATATACTATACATGTATCCAAGTCAACAAATTTTTACAACCGAACCCATGTAACCAACACTCAGATCAAGAAACAGACTATTATCAATATCCCAGAATCTCCCTCCAGTCTTCCTGACTTCTAATAGCATAGATTTATTTTTGGGTTTTATTGTTTTCTATAAATAGGCTCATTTAGTATGTATTTTTGGTTTCTGGCTCTTTTATTCAGAATAATGGAGAGATTTATCCATGTTGTGTGTGGCTGTAGATGTTCATTCTCATTGCTGTATAGTAATCATTATGTAAAATACAAAAATTTACCTTCTCTTCTTCTGATTATGAGCATTTGAGTTTTTAGTTTATAGCCATTATGAATGGTGTTGTTATGCACATTCTCATACTTGTCTTCTAATACGCATGTGTATGCGTTTCTGATGGGTATAAAACTAAGAAAGGAATTGCTGGGTCACGGGGTATACCTATATTTAGTTTTAGTTGTGATACCCAGCGTTATTCCAAAGTAGTAGTATTGATTTACACTTCCTCTGTTAGTGTTTGAGAATTCCAGTTGCTTCACATCCTTGCCAACAGTAGGTATTTCTTTTTCATTTTATCCATTCCAGTGGGTATGTTAATAGTATCACATCTCAGTTATAATTTGCATTTTGTTGATGACTAATGAAGTTGGACACCTTTTCATATATCTCTTCACAGTTTGGGTATCCTCTCTGGTGAAGTATCTGCTCTATTCTTTTGCCATTTTTCTTTTGAGTTGTTTTTTATTTATTTGTAGAAGTTCCTCATATATTCTGGATATGAGTTCTTGGTTGGATGGTCTACTGAGCATATTGTCTTACACTCTGTAGGTTTGCTTTTCACTCTCTTTATGGCATTTGTTAAATGAACAAAGTTCTTATTTAATGTAGTCTAATTTGTCAGTGTTTTTCATTATGGTTATCACTTTTTGTTTCCTTCTAAGAAATTTCTACTTGCTCCAAGATCTTGGCTTTTGCTCATGGTTTTTCTTCTACTTGTTTTTTCTTCTGCCTTTATCTCTTCCAATCCTGCAAGACTCAGCCCAGTGTAATTTCCTGTCTCCTCTAGAAATCCTCCCCAGCATCCATCCTTCCACCTGATTAGATGCCTTTCTCCTCTCTCCCAGAGCTCTGTGTTCATATTTCTATCACAGCTCTTGTTACATTGTACCAGAATCTTTACTTATTCATCTCAGACAGGGTGGGGAGCTGCTCAAGGGCAAGGACCAGAGCATGGCACAGCAGCATGGGGGCCTGGCTGGGAAGATCCCCTCAAGGGGTTCCAGTAAATAGGTAAATGAAATGCCCTCACCTCTCTCTCTTTCTTTAGTTTTCCTATACTACTTCCCAGCCTTTCTTAACCTGTGTCCTCTTTTAATGAACATAAACATCTTTCACACTCCGGGGAGGCGGGGGGGTGGTGCTCTAGATTGAGAGTCAATTACATTACAGTGTTTCAGGGAGGGCTGATCAGCAGTGTCCAAAACAGTAGGCATCAGGAAAGGAAGGTGCTGGAATTAATTAAGCTCAGAGAAAGTACCTTTGCAGTGTATAATAGGAAAACCATTATATAGATACGTATTTTTTTGAGATGGAGTTTCACTCTTGTTGCCTAGGCTTGAGTGCAATGGTGCGATCTTGGCTCACCGCAACCTCTGCTTCCCGGGTTCAAGCGATTCTCCTGCCTCAGCCTCCCGAGTAGCTGGGATTACAGGCATGCGCCACCATGCCTGGCTGTATTTTGTATTTTTAGTAGAGATGAGATTTCTCCATGTTGGTCAGACTGGTCTCAAACTCCCAACCTCAGGTGATCCACCTGCCTCGGCCTCCCAAAGTGCTGGGATTACAGGCGTGAGCCACTGGGCGTGGTCTTATAAGCTTTTCAGAGAGCAATTTTAATTGAGTTATTGGGCTGAAGCCACTCCTGCCCAGAATCGTTTGGGTTTTCACAGGGGGAGGCCCCCTTTGGAATTTTCTGAATGGTTGTGGTTGCTGTAAGTGGGTTAGACCCTTCACTGGGAAGGCCAGAGGGGACTAGAGATGGACCTGGACTGTGGAGCCCAACCGCTGTTCACCCTATCTAGGGAGGGCTGTTCTAGTTACAGGGTACAGCAGGTGTAAAGGCCCTGGAGTAGGAACTCACCTGGTGTGTTTGAGCGCATAGTAAGTGGACAGTGTGGCTAGAGTGGAGAGAGTGAGGGAGAAAGAGTAGTTGAAATGGGGCCAGAGATATAAAAGGGACACAGACAATGGAGGGCTTAATAAGTCCTTGTAAAGATTTGGGCTTTTACTTTTAGTAATGGGAGCTATGGTTTTGAGAGTTTTGAATAGATGGGGTGACAGGAACCATGATGTTGGTAGGGAGTACATGTGATGGGTGTAGCTCATTGAGGATCTGTTCTTAGTGAAATCAGAAGCAGAAGCAGCTAAGAGTGAGGATAAGGGAGTAGGTGTTGAAGCTGAGAGCTGGAGGGAAAGCTAAACCCCAGCGTGGAGACTTCCAGTACCACTGGGCTCTGAGTACCCACTGTTCTTTGTAGATGGCTTCTCATCGGTCTTTGTGTTCTCATTATAGAGGTGGGGTGGTCCCCCTAAGCTATCTGTGGTAAAACGGAGGTATTAGGATTTTACCCAGTGCCTTTAGCCTTTATTATTTCCTAGTCTTCCTTGGAGAAGGTGCAGCTTGTGGATGGTAAGTTTCTTCTAGAGCAGAGGAGGCATCTTGCCATCAGTCAAGTTGAGCTCAGCTAGACCACAGAGTGTGGGAAGGGTGAGAAGGAGGTCAAGACTTAGAGTCAGGAAGAAGTTGACACTTGAACTGGATATTTAAGAAAGAATGCGGGGCAAGGGACACTGAAGATCAAAGGAATTAGTTGAACAAAAGCTTGGCGGCATGAACATTCCTGGCATGTGCAGGAAATGTCATCCAGTGAGATGTGGCTGGCCAGAGCAAAGGTGCTGCTGTCAGATAGGACTGTGGCCTCTGGATGGTCGCAGTTGCAGGACCCACCATGTTCTCCTTGCCAGAGCGAAAGAGAGCAGTGGTTGGTCCCCAGGAGCAGGGTTTTTTATGGATCAGGCTTCCAATCTGCCTTCTTTTTCCAAGTGGTGACAAGACATTGGGCAGAGTAGGTGCCATAGTCTTGACAGAGCTAGGATAAGCCACTTGCTGAGAGGCTGAGTTTCCAGAATGGCAGAAACAGCCATGTCTAGGTTTTTAAAACTATGTGAGAAACAACCAGATTTCCTTTGGCCTGGAATTGCCTAACAAGCCCTCACTCCAATTCAGGCTTTCAGGAAGTATTTAAACCCAGCTTTCAACTTCTGCAGGATCTGCACTGAAGTGGAGAAGGACCATCTGGCAGGAAAAGGGACTGAAATATGGTTGAGGTTGAAAAAGCAGACTTAAAGGGCTTTCTTTGAGGAGGAGGGTTGGGAAAGAGGATGTGGGAATGATAAGTGGACAGTGTAGAGATGGAAAAAGTTCTTTTTTTCTGATTATTATGCAACAACAAAAAATCGTCTTTTCCCGTGGCTAGCTGAGGGAGATTTCAGCCTCACGGGTACCTGTAAAACACCCATCTATCCTCTGACCTCCCAGCAAAACAAATGTTGGTTTCTCTCCACCTGACCAGGCTCACTATCCCCACCACATTTTTACTTGAAGGGCTTTCTGGACCTGGGGCTGAAATGGAAAAGATCTAAGATGTGAAGTATATAAAAGTAGTGAAGGAGAAAAGGTTTACTATTTTGTAGGGAATGGGACAGTCTTGAGAAAATCCTTCCTGGCACTCTTTTCTTTTCTTTTTTTATAAAGACAGGGTCTCACGCTGTCACCCAGGCTGGAGTGCAGGGTCATGATTATAGTTCACTGCAGCCTTGGACTCTTGGGCTCAAGTGATCCTCCCACCTCAGGCTCCAAAGTAGCTGGGGCTACAGGTGTGCATCACCACACCCTGCTAATTTTTTATTTTTAGTGAAGACAGGGTCTCACTTGTTGCCTAGGCTGGTGAACTCCTGGGCTCAAACAGTACTTCTGCCTCTGCCTCCCAAAGTGCTGGGGTTACAGGTGAAAGCTCACATTTTTGAGAACCTTGGTTTGGGTACTTACAAGGAACTTAATCTAAGGTTACTGAAGCTTGCGGTGGCTCTGGGTTGTGTGTGCAGGTGGGGGGAAGGGAGAGAAGGAGGCAGCACTGAGAAGATAGAAGGAAAGGGGCCATAGCTTTTTCTCAGGTTTTTTCTTAGTCTGTTTCTAGGAGCCCTTTTATCCCTTTGAGAACCAGGCAAGTGGTCGATCAGTTGGGAGGTTAGGCAGGGAGGGGCTGTGCCTTTTGCTTACAGCATTGGTGGGCTTTGCTTATAGCTCTTTCTAGGAAGCAGGGGAGCTTTTCTGCAGGAATTTAGCAGGGGGCCTTGCTGCTTCAGGAAGAACAGGGGCTGATGATGAGGTCGAGAAGGATCTCGACCATGCAGAGAAGGATCATCCTGATTTAGTTGCATTTGTTAAGCTCCTTAGAATCTGAGGGCCAGTATTGGTTGCTGAGACTCTTGGCAGCCCTCGTCTGGGGAGCTGCCAGTCTGTACCTCATGTCCTTGGCCAGGGCCCATGGATGAGGAAAGGTGCAGGAAGGAGTTGGCAAGAAGGTAAAGAGGGTCTGAAGAGGTGTTTGCTGGGCAGGATGAGTAAGCAGGTTGGCCCCAGGGCAGTCAGATGACAGCTGCACACTGTAGGGTCACTGTACTGTCATTGTACTGCTGGCCCTCTCCTGGCTCTTACCATGTTCTCAGAACACACACAAGAGCTCTGTTCCCGTTCCCACCTTCTCTGTCCCTTTAGGCCACTGCCTTAACTTTGACTTCCATGTGAGCAGAATTGCTTAGGAGAGTAGTGGAACGTAGATGTAGCAGAAATTCTCTCCTGTGGTTGAGAGGTTTCCTATTTTCGGGCGTCTTGACTTCTTACCTCGGCTATAAAGCAGAGTGCTGTGCAGTGTTTACGTTTCCTCTCAGTGGCGACGTTAACCTCAGCAGAATGGGAGGCTTTCCTCCAAATGCTTGCCATTTCTTCCTGTTTGCTCAGGGCTCAGCTGTCTCCTGCTTCAAGAGCAAGGCATACTGTCACATCCACGGTTATGCCTGTAGAAAAGTATCAGACAGACATTTAGAAATGTCACCTAAACAAGGACAGATAGGCTTTTTGCTCTAGGATAGGAACGTTCATTCTTAGAGGTGGGGCACGCCTCAGAAAGAGCTCCCTTCAGAGACTGACCTCTCATCGGTCCCTTCTTGGACCTTTGAGAGAGCCTCTGTGGATAAGGTGATGGGACCGGGTCAGAGGGAAAAGGAGCACTTAGGATGCTAGAGAGAGTTGCCTGGTGAAGGCTGGACTGAGCAAAAGCTGTCAGCCTTCCAGAAGGTCTTTCTTCCTGTGACAGTAAGGGGAATTGATGGGGGTTTCAAGCAGTCAGGAGGCTTTGCCCTGCACTGCTCCTGCCCAGCCGTCCAGTAGGTTTTGTGTGGCTGTTCCCAATGCCATGCCTCCTAACCCTTCCTGCTGGGACGCAGGCTAGAGAGCTGCGACACTTACCTGCTGCTTGGGAGGTCAGGTTGGAGCCGAGTGGACCAGGTGGAGGCCATGGATGAGGAGGCACAGCACTGCAGTGGAGGGAGCCCGCTGCATCTAACTGGGTCACTTGTGCTCAGCTCTGGCCAACTGTTGTCATACAGGAGAGCACACAGTGATGGCAAATTTTCTCATTTTTCAAAAGGAGCTAGAATCTGAATTTTTCTTTCTATTCACCTGCTTTCTTAAGCTTCACAACTAATTCAAATTATTTAAAAATAAAAGGAAGGCCAAATGAGACATGTTTTTGCTTCTGCAGACCGCAGGTATATGACTTCTGACATAAACTCTTTTTCCCAGGAGTTTAGAAATGAGGAGAAAGCAAGAGAAGAGATCAGGGTGGTTGGCAGGAAGAGTAATTTTAAAATACAGGAAGACGGAGCACACCTGGAGACTGAGGAAATGGCTTAGATGAGCCGTTGGTAATGCTTTCACTGGATCCTGTGGTGTGCGCATTCCTTTGTGGTTGACGACCAGTGGTTCTCTGTGTGGTGGAAGAAGCTAATGGGATGGGGGGAGGAGGAAGAGGGGCTGAGTGCCCATCTTTTAGTTACACATAGCTAGGCAGATTCTTGGGAAGATCGTGAGTCGTGACCCCACTAAGTCCCTAGAGAACATGCTGTGGGACACACATTTTTGCACTTAAGGGCATATAAGCTTGGTTTAAAGCACTTACTAAAATGCAGATTCCTAGGCCCCAGCCCCACAGATTCCCATTCAGCAGGTGGGGCCTGGGACTCTGCATTTTAAAGCACCCCATCAATGTTAAAGAAAGTAAGTGGACAGTGGAGTGAGACAGAGCTGGGTCTACATTCCTGCTCTATTCCTTCACTAGGTGAGTAACCTTAGTCCAGTCGTTTAATTTCTCTGAATTTAAATTTCCTGATCAGAAAAAAAAGAGACTGTACTATCACTACCTTGTAGAATGGTGAGAACTAAATTAGAAGACAGTTGGAGGCAGTACAGGGTCCTGGCCCAGAGCTGGGGCACTGGTGCAGGCCACCTGGGCATAAATCCCTGCCTTGCCCCTTTTTAGCCGTGTGGCTTGGAGCAAGCTAGTTAACTGCCCTCTTTCTTGGTTTCCTTGGTAAAGTGTAACTAACCCTGTGAAATATTAATAGTACCCATCTCACAGGGTTGTTAAAGGGTTAAATGACTTAATATACGTGAAGTGCTTGTAACTTTAACTGTTATAATTACGTGTATAAAAAGTCCAGCAGTGTGTCTCATAATAAATGCTCTTTTGCTTTTCCTTAGGTCCCCTTACTGTGGGTAACAGATTAAGGCTTAATTCAAATATCACCTCCTGATGAGGCCTTCCCGGAGTCCACTTTTTACTTTCTCATCTCCCTTCACATTGAGCTTCTCCAGGGCAGGGACTGTGTCTTTCCGTCTTAATATCCTAGTACCTTGCACAGTGCCTGACATAGGGTCAGTGAACGGAATGATAGTACTAGGGAGTCTGAAAGATGACTCACACTTGTGAATGGAGAGGTTGTCTTCCAAATACCTAGGGAAGTGTGATCTGGAAGAACAAACATTTATTAAGCTTCTGTTGCCAGACAGGGCAATCATGGGAGGTAGATCATGTTGCTATTATGGCTGTTATAGTGACAAAGTGAGTCTTTGACCCTCACTGGAGCAAGGTCACATAACTAGTGGTTGTCAGAAGGCAGGGCTGGACTCAAGGCTGATGTTTTTCCCACTGCCCCTAGGGTCCTGCCACTGTGCCTCTTTGTCTGGATGCAGTTTGTAGAAAAGTTCCAGAGGTACCTTATTCCATTCCTTTCTCTGAATCGTAACTCTTGAGATAGTTGCCTATAATTTGTCAGAGCTGTGTTTTTGAGGAACTTTGGATTGATGGTATATGCTAATTGAACAATTTCCTTTTCTAAACATGCAGTTTCTGCCTGGACTTTGCCATTGATGGGCCTAGGAACTAGCAAAGAAACCTCTCCTCATGCTTGAGTCTCTGCTCCATTCCCATCGGCATTTCCTCTGCTTTAGGAGCATCTTCTCTCCGTGCAGCCTGACTAGCCAGGATATCAGGCTAAAAGCATAGATGAGGGCCTGGGGCTGCTTTTAGGAGGTGGGGAGAAATGGTGTAGCCCAGGAAGCCAGAATGCTGAGAATCCTCAAGCCTGAGCTTCAGGTGTAAAGGGTTAACCTGGCCTTCAGCTCCTCAAGTCCCAAATTATTCTCTGATCCTGATAGACCTGGCCCAGAGAGAGCAGTTGGTAGGGAGGCTGGTGAGTAGGCATCTCTGTTTTTCTAATCTCGTGTGCCCTTCTGAGGTTCTCAGCAGTGCTGGCTCAAGATGCCTGAATTCCCAGGCCACTTCTGAGAATGGCAGCTGCACTCTTGGACAAATGTGACTAAGGGTCCCTGTCATGGGCCTGGAGGCAGTTTTGTTCCGCTTCTTTCTTGGTTACATCTTCACAGGATTTTTCCTCTTAGCCACCCAGATGTCAGAGTCAACTACATTTCTCTTTCTTAGTAAGCTGGCTCTGTGTTCTCATATACAACTACATGATAGCATTTCAGAGCAGTGAGTCTACCCTCCTAAAAGCAGAAATTCAGGGAAAGAAAGAATATGTTTTTCATCATGTTCTTCTAACATATTTCAGTTTCTGGTCATGCCACAAATCTTTTGCCTTTTCTCCAAGGGCCTGCCCTGGAAGTGATAGAGCAGGTCAAGTGTTGTTTTCATGGATGGCGATGGTTACTGTGACCGTTGCTACAGTTGAAAGCTGATGCTTAGCAAGTTGGTTCCTATAGCACTGTGCTTCCTGAGGACCTGAAAACTGGCCTGATAAAACTTCCAGAGGTTGCCTTTTCTGTCCCTTCTCTGTTGTACATGCAGCCATATGATATGCCAAGCACTTTACTTGGCACTGGACTGGTGCAGGTAGAGAGTATCTCACTACAGCCAGTGTGCATAGATGCCCTGGGAGCAAGATTGACTTTATCGTCGTCATCATCATCATCACTAGTGTTATGCTGATGAATATAGACTTAAACTTATAGGGCCAAGCATGGTGGCTCATACCTGTAATCCTAGCACTTTGGGAGGCCGAGGCAGGAGGATCACTTGAGACCAGGAGTTCGAGACCAGCCTGGGCAACATAGAGAAACCCCGTCTCTACCAAAAAGAAAAAAGTTAGCTGGACCAACTCCATTTTATGAAGGGTAAAAGTGAGGCTGAGAGTTGGTTTCTTTTTTCCAGAAGCATCTGCCGTATTCACCTTGGAGGGATGTTTCATTGCTGTCACTATCAGATAATCATCCCCTGCCTACTGGCTGCTTCCTCTCTTTCCGGTTACCATATCACTCCCTATCACCATCACCAAAACCACAACCCTGAGCGCTTAGTAAGCGAAGTTAAAGAAATTAGAGCTAGTACATTTCATCTTGAGATTAGGAAAGAAGTATAAATGGTATCAAGAATTAGGACTTGACTTATTTTTATTATCAGAACCAATCACTTATTTGCACCAAGGTAAGATGGTCTCAAGGATTAAGGTCATCAGTGGCCATAAATAAATGTGTTTAACTTTCACATCCAGATATACTTCATTTTGGCCAATGTGATGGAGGATGCCAGTCAGAGGGAGAGAACTACTGTTGGTGAACTGTTCAGCTTCCGTGATGGTGGTGGTGGCCTAGGCTGTGGTGCACCTGGACATTGGAAATGTGCTTAATGTGTCATTTGTGTTGTTGCTCACACCCATTCTCCAAGGCACTTAAAAAGATTTATTTAGCTCTTAAGTTTTAATGTCTATATTGAGATGTAATTAACATGCTGTAAAATTCATTTATATAATGTAATGGTTTTTAATATATTCACAAGAGTTGTACGACCATTACCACTATCTAATTCCAAAACATTTTTGTCAACCCAAAAAGAAACCCCATACTCCTATCAGCCATGTCCCATTCTGCCACCCTCAACCAGTGCTAGGCAGCTCCTAGTTTACTTTCTGTCTCTATAGATTTGCCTGTTCTGGACGTTTCACAAAAGAGGAATCAAGGTTTATTCATGTTGTAGAATGTATCAGTACTTTACTCCTTTTTATGTCTGAATAATATTCGATTGTATTGATATATACCACATTTTGTTTATCATCAGTTGATGGACATTTGGGTTAGTTCCACATTTTGGCTACTATGAGTAATTCTGTTATGAACATTTATGTACAAGTGATTGTGTGGACATGTATTTTCTTTTCTCCTGAACAGATACCTAGGAGTGGGTCATCCTGGTTTATATGGTAACTCTGAGTATGACTTTTTGAGGAACCACCAAATTGTTTCCAGAGTGGCTGTGCCATTTTACATTTCTACCAGTAAGGAATGAAAGTTCCAATTTCTCTACAGTCTCACTAGCATTTATTTGTTTTTATCTGTCTTTTTTTTGTTATAGCAATCCTAGTGGATGTGAAGTAATATCTCATGTGGTTTTGATTTTTATTTCCCTAATGACTAATGATATTGAGCATTGTTTCATATGCTTATTGGCCAAGTTTATATCTTTGGAGAATTTCTGTTCCAAATCCTTTGTCTAATTTTTAATTGGGTTACTTTTTTATTATTGAGTTGAAAGAATTCTTTATAAATTCTGGATACAAGTTTCTTTTTTTTTTTTTGATACGGAGTCTTGCTCTGTCGCCCAGGCTGGAGTGCAGTGGCGCAATCTTGGCTCACCGCAAGCTCTGCCTCCCGGGTTCACGCCATTCTCCTGCCTCAGCCTCCTGTGTAGCTGGGACTACAGGCGCCCACCACCGCACCTGGCTAATTTTTTTTTTTGTATTTTTAGTAGAGACGGGGTTTCACCGTGTTAGCCAGGATGGTCTCGATCTCCTGACCTCGTGATCCTCCCGTCTCGGCCTCCCAAAGTGCTGGGATTACAGGCGTGAGCCACTGCACCCGGCCGACAAGTTTCTTAATAGATACATGATTCGCAAAAAATTTCTCCCATTCTTTAGGCTGTCTTTTCACTTTCTTGATGGTATTGCTTACAGCACGAAAGTTCTTTATTTTGACATAATACAATTCATGTCCTTTTTCCTGTGTGTGTGTGTGTGTGTGTGTGTGTGTGCGCGCGCGTGCGTGCTTTTGGTGTTATATCTAAGAAACCATTGCCTAATCCAATGTCATAAAGATTTACTTCTGTTTTCTTCTAGCTTTCCTTTTGTAATTGTAGCTCTTACATTTAGGGCTATACACATTTTTTACTTTATTTTTAAATATGGTATGAAGTGGGGCCCTACTTTATTCTTTTGTATACGGATATCCAGTTTTCTCAGCACAGTTTGTTGAAAAGACTCTTCTTTCCCCATGAATTGTCTTGGCATCCTTATTGAAAATCTGTTGACCATAAATGTAAGGGATTATTTCTGGACTCTGGATTCTGTTGTATTGATCTCTATTTCTATTCTTATGTCAGTACTGCACTGTCTTTGTTACTTGTTAGTATTTTTTTTTTTTTTTTATTGGCAACTCAGAGTCTTCTAACCTTGTTCTTCTTTTTCAAGATTGTTTTGGCTGTCCTGTATCCCTTGCATTTCCAAAAAAATTTAGGATCAGCTTGCCAATTTCTGAAAAGAAGCTAGCTGGGATTTTGATGGGTATTCTGTTGAGTCTGTAAATCAATTTAGGGAGAATTGCTATCTTAACAATATTCAATTTTCTGATCCATGAATATGGTATGTCTTTTCATTTTTTAAGTCTTTAATTTCTTTCAATGATGTTTTATAATTTGCAGTATACATGTCTTGCATTTCTTTTATTTATTTCTAAGTGATTTATTATTTTTGCCGCTATTGTTAATAGAATTGTTTTCTTCATTTCATTTTCAGATTGTTCATTGCTAGTATATAGAAATAAAATTGATTTTTTTTTTTTTTTTTTTTTTTTTTTTGAGGCAGAGTCTTGCTCTGTTACCCAGGCTGGAGTGCAGTGGTGCAATCTTGGCTTACTGCAACCTCTGCCTCCCAGGTTCAAGTTACTTTCATGCCTCAGCCTCCCAAGTAACTGGGATTACACACATGAACCACCACACTTGGCTAATTTTTATATCTTTAGTAGAGATGGGGTTTTGCCATGTTGGCCAGGCTGGTCTCGAACTCCTGTTCTCAAGGGATCTGCCTGCCTTGGCTTCCGAAAGTGCTGGAATTACAAATGTGAGCCACTGTGCGTGACCCCAAATTGATCTTTAATATTGATTTTGTATCCTGCACACTTACTTGAACTCACTCAGCAGTTTAATAGGTTTTTAGTGGAATCCTTAGGATTTTCTACATACAAAATCATGCCATTTGCAAATGGAGATAGTTTTACTTCCTTCTTTCCAACCCAAATGTACCCTTAAATTTTCATCTTTGTATTCCTTTTATTACTTGGCATAAAATAGTGTTCCTGAAAGGATAGTGCATTTACCACTGGTGATATATTAGCTAAGAATATATGGTACATGAACAGACATTTTTTACTTTTAAATAGTTAAATACCTTAATGTATATTACTTTTATTTTAATGGGTATTAGAAAAAATATGATTAGCACTTCTAGCTCTCAATTTCATGATGTGTACTCAAATGTTACTTTATCATAATGGTTTTCCCTGAACATCTTATTTAAAATAAGATACCCTCTTCACCACTCCCTTTCCCTCTACTTTGCTTAAGTTTTTTAAAATTTAATTTAATTTAATTTTTTTGAGACAGAATAAATAAAATAATTCTGTCTCAGAATTGTCACTCAGGCTGGAGTGCAATGGTGCAATCTTGGCTCACTGCAACCTCCTTCTCCCAGGTTCAAGCAGTTCTCCTGCCTCAGCCTCCCAAGTAGCTGAGATTACAGCTGCCTGCCACCACACCTGGCTGATTTTTGTATTTTTAGTAGAGAAGGGGTTTCACCATATTGCCCAGGCTGGTCTGAACTTCTGACCTCAAGTGAATTGCCTGCCTTGGTCTCCCAAAGTGCTGGGATTACAGGCATGAGCCACCACGCCCGGCTCTACCTTGCTTAATTTTTTTTCATTCCACTTATCATCACCTTACATATTATACACAAAGATACACTTATTATCACACACGTGATAATTTGTGTGTGCTCATTGTCTGTTTTTCCCCACTGGGATGTAAGCTGCATGAGGTCAGATACTGTATTACTCTTCGCCGGATCACATTTGCCTTGGACATGGGTGCTAGGTAAATATTTGTTGAATGAATAGTTTATTGTTTAGAATAAGGTTACTTTTTTCTTTTTAAGTAAAGGAAGTCGTTTCAAGTATATTCAAGAAAAATATTGAATAGTATGTCAGGAGGTATGCAAATATGGCAAAAACCATGGACTATATAGAATGATAGAGGTTTAGGAAACTCTGACTTAAGGAATGAGGAGAGATGAATGGAGATGGAGTTTCTTGGGCTTGTTTATTTTGTTTTCTGTGAAGTGATATGATGTTAGCTCATACTCTTCCCTATTCCGGCCAGGGGTTTCTTGGGGGCTCTTAAGCTGTAACACATGGAGTTAAACATTAAGTGGGAAAGCAGTTTCTACCATCTGCCACAGAAACCCTCTTGGCACTTTTGGAGGTCATCTGGAAGATGTTCAAGGTGCTTTTGGCTGCCCATAGAAACTTGGCTTACCGGCATTGTCTTCTTTGCAGGGCTCTGGGTTTGCAGAGAGCCGAAATGACCATGACTGCCAACAAGAATTCCAGCATCACCCACGGAGCCGGAAGCACTAAGGCCCCTCGGGGGACTCTGAGCAGGTGGGTAAGGAAGCACTTGTGGGGCATGGCAGCAAGGGACCTAGGTCCTGGGTGGGATCCCTCCAAAATGTAAGTAGTCATCATCTTGACTGACAGTCATCCAGGTGACTGGTCTAGGCCAGTTCATGCTGACCATTAGGCAGAAGATATTTTCCAGTTCTATAAGTTTCCATGTAACATAACAAACAATAACCCTAGAACAAGCTCTGCTTTGTGCCTAGCATTCTAAGGATGGGGCCAGCAAGAAGCAGCTGATGTTCTTCTGGCTGTAACCTTTTCCCATGGTGGGGAGAGCTGGGGGCCTGTGCCTGAGCTAAGCTGCACTGTAGTGAGGGAGGCTGACCACATTGGACTAAGGGTAGAGAGGCAGTTATGCATATTAGCACAAATTCCAAGCAGTAGCCTAGGCTTTATAAGAGTTTAGAGAAACTGTGGATTTTGGAATCATGGATTTGGTTCAAATCCAAGTCCTAATCACTTAACCAAATAGCTCTCAGAATGTTTCCCTGGGCCCTCTAAAATCTTCATTATTTCATCTATAAAATAATAATAGTAGTTATCTTAGAGAGTTGCTGTGAGAACTAAATGAGATAATATATGTCAATGCTTAGCATTATGGCTGACATAAAGCTACTCAATAAATTTTAACCGCCTTTTGAGGATGAGATCAAAGCTTCCGGAACTCACAGATACACAGATAGATGCACAATACTCTCACCAGGGCTTCTCTGGTCTTGGCCAAGGCTGGACACTGATATCTTAAAAGAACCTTTAGTCTCTCTTATTAAAGCTGTGTACCTTTCGTAGCCCTTTCTGCTGAATGTCAGGTGGACAGATTTGGCTTTTGCGGCCTCTGCCTCTAGGATGGATAACTCTGAGAAGGGTGCTCAGCTTTGGTTTGGTCAGGGCTAGTTCATTTCTGGATATCTGGCTGTGCATTGCTAGGCTGGGTCCAGTAGGGTCTGGTCAGAGGTGGTGGTAAACGTTTGGTTCATTCAGAGCTGGAGTCCAGATATAGTTGGTAGAATAGTGCACGGGATGTAGCCCCTGGGGAGTGACTGTCATGAAGGAGGCAGGGGTTCCTCACACCATACATACAGGACTTTGTCCCAATAGAAACATTCTGGATGGACTATGCCAAACAGGGTTTGATGGACTCTGACTTGTTAAGTACATAAGACCCTGGGACTTAGCCAAGCAAACTGATTATTCGTTTTGCAGCAGCAAGACTGATAGGAACACCGCCTGCCCGGGCAATCCCTCTCATTTAGACTGGGCTTGGTGGCATACCAGCTTCCCTGTACTGAGTGAGGCTGGGAATGGCAAGGAACAGCTTCTTGGGCAAAGCAGGTGGAGAAACACCTCCTCCAGAACATGTCGGTGTCCAACGCAGAAACAGGTCGAGGTCTCAGAGTCTTGTGTCCCATTGCCTGCTCCTGGGAACCACGTTGCCGGGCTCTTGTCAGCCTGGTGGCATTCTTACCATGATTGAGCTGGCAGATGGGGCTGGGAACTAAGGTTCCAATTTTTTACAGTATCACACTACTGTAGGAGTGAAACAAATATATGTGATCGTGTCATTTTATTCATAATTTTAAAGCAATTATATATTTAGGACCTGACATGGAGATTACCATTCCCAGCAACCCTCAACTCCTTTAAATATTCTTTTTTTTTCCTTCTAATTTCCACTATGCAGGAATGGGGTAGAGGGGTGGGAGGGGCAGTATTTACATCAAGTTTCAAAGCCGGCTCAAGACTGCTGACAGGTGCTCCAGTTTCTATTTGGAGTAAATGCCTACTTACTTCTAAGTGTTTTCAGAAATTGCTCTTCCTTTAGCTTCTCAGCATGCTTGCCATCATAACATGCTAAATGGTGTTTGTAAATATCTGAGCCTCAGATGTGCCTAAAAAAAGCACCTTTCCTGTCTCCCTTCTAAGTCTTCGCTTCCTTCCTACCACATTTCTGCTTCTCTCCTTCCCTCCCTCCCTTCTTTCCTGGGAGTCTGGCTTTTGGTGTGAAGTTGCAGGCCTCTGTGGCCAGCAGCACCCTTCTCTCAGAGACTACCCCTGGGGTGTAGGTATTATTTAGACATTGTGATCTGGTGGTTTCTTTGGCTGCCTTCACCCCGGCCACATCTGGTTGTGTTCTTTGGGCTAAGTAAGGCAGTAAATCACCGGTTCATTTAGGAAGGCATTGTCAGTGAACTCAGGGTTCTCCTGGGTGCCAGGCTCTGTGCTGGGCACTGGAGGGCAAAGAGGGATGATCCATTCTCTTTCTCCAAGGTACTTACAACTTGGATTGATGATCTTGGCACCTGAATTTCTTAGTTTGACCTTTCAATAGGTGTTTGGTGGTGACCTGGGGCCCTTTTATAATTGCCAGCACATGAGTCCAAGGAGGAGCCTCCTCGGTGTGACCAGAGCTTTAGTTGGGGAGGGGAGGGGTGTCGGGGCCTTGGAAAGCTGGGCCTTTGACACTCTGGCTACTTTGGGGACCTCCACATCATCCACATGAAGGCAGAGGAACCCAGTGGTTCTAAGAGGTATTTGTGTCCAGCTTTGGGGGAAGAGGGAGGTCTGGGCAAGGAAAACTGGTGGGGGTGGGCAGATGGGGCCCTGTGTAACTGTCACGGTGTGTATTTGAAGGACTGTACCCTTAATTTGTGTAAGACTTCACCTGGTGCCAAGCCAGTCTTTGAGTTTAAGACCCTGGATTCCAGTCCCTAGGTTTTCACAGGTGTGTTGCTAATGTATTCCTTTTCCTTTGCAGCTTAGTCTTGATTTGGCAGGAATGTGTAGGAGAAAATCTAAGCCTTTCATGTGACCGCCTCAGTTTTGTTCTTTGCTGTGTCTTGGTCTCCTGGAGCAGGTTTCCTTGTCTTTGCTTTTGTTGATGAGGCTGAATGAACATACTGTTCATCCTTACCTGCCAGATACACTCTCCCCACAGGCTGTTCCCACTTCAGCTCACGAGATATGACTGCCTCCCACTATGGGGGTCGGGAGTGGGATTCTCAAATCTCTTCTGAATTCTAGAGGTCAGCCTTTACTGTGTTGGTATTGATGACCTGAGGCGGGACTGGAAGCAGGTTGGTAACTTGCAAAAAAGGAAGTATTATGTTTAGAGCTAATTCAGCTGTGTAGATAGGGTGAACTTTGTCACTTACTGCTCTCAGGAGATTTCACTTGTGCAGTAAGACCTGGCAGGCAGCAGGGGCTCTTCTCTGAAGACCTGCTGATTTCCTCCACAGCTTCTTCACTATGAAACTCCAGCACCTGGGTCACTGCAACTTGGAAATAACAGACTTTATCAGCCTTGAGTTTGAGAACTTTGCTTGTGGTGGGTGCTGAAAATCTGAGTGTCTGTAAGAATATAGAATTCTCGAGGGCAAGGACTTTGATGTCTTTCTGTGTTCCTAGAGCCTGGAACAATGCCTGGCACATAGAAGCCATTAGCTATTTGTCGATTAGTCAACTAGATGGGAGAGCAGCCTCTTAGAGCATAGGCTGTTGTGCTACTTGAATCCTTATAGTACCTTCCTAATGGGTCATCTTAGCTTTGGACTCTGTTTTCATGTAATCTGTAGATCTTAGAAAGGCAGAGGGGGCTTCAGAGCTTCTTCAGTCTAACCCATTTGATTTACAGATTGAGAAACTGAGGCACAGAAAAGAGGAGGTACTCTTTAGGGATACAAAACTAGTAGGAAGAGGAACTCAAGCCTGCCTCTCTTGATCCTTCGGTTATTTTTTTATCCCACCACATTCCCTTCCTATGAGCATTCCTGGGATCTTCCTGCCCCCAAAGTACTGCTGTCCATGAAAAAGTCAAATTTAGCCTGGTTTGCAGGGATTTTCATGATCTGACCCTGGTCTTTCCTTCTGCCCAGGAGTTCACTGTTCTCTAGTGGAAACCTTACATTTCTGCCAGTCTGGATGCAAATATTCTCTTCTCTCCCAGTGTTTTTCTAGACCACTCAACTAAGACAAATCCCTCTCTCCTCTGCATACACTCAGAATCTTTGGTTGAAAACAGCCAAATGGCACTTATCATATAGTATCTCATAAAGTGGATGTTTGTGTGGGTCTTTTTTCCCCTACTCAGTTGGAACTCTTTGGAGGCCCGATACGTTCTCTGTTGGGATGTTAGAGTTGGAAGGGATCTTGAGATATATCTGGCTCATTAACTTACATTACAAATGAGGAACCTGTGAGCCCACACAGCTAATTGGTAGTGGAGCCATAATTTCAACTCATATTTGCAGGTTTTTGTAAAGAGAGTGGCTTCAGCTTGTGATATGGTGAAATCCAGAGATGTCTTAAGGTTCCATGGCCAGTGCAGGCACAGGTTTGGACCCTTTGTCTTACATCAGGGAGAAACCAAGAGCTTAAAGAGAAGAAAAATCTCCTGAGTAGCTGTGGGTAAAGACAGTGCTGCAGGGCCTGTCCTGGCCATGGCAGGCCCCCCTCAGGAGGACCTGTGACCTCTGCCCCTATTACTCAAGATGCTTCCTAGAATCTAACCATGATGCTGTCAGTACAGGTCTGGTTATTTATTGCTACATAACAAATGACCCCAAACTTAGTGGCTTAAAATAATGTTTATTTTGTCTACCAATTGCAATTTGGGTAGGGCTCAGCAAGGAAAGCTTGTGTCTGTTCTTTGCAGCATCAGTTAGGGTAGCTTGAAAGTTGTGGGTGACTCAATGGCTAGGGGCTGAAATCATCTGAAGGCTTACATGTGTGACAGTTGATGCTGGTGGTCAGCTGGGACTAAAGCTGGGGAACACCTGCATGTCACCTCCATGCTTGGCAACATGCCTTCATAGCATGATAGCTGGGTTCCAAGAGTGAGAATCCCAAGAGAACAAGGCAAAAATGCATGGCATTTTAATGACCTAGCCTCAAAAGTCAGATAGTTTATCTTCTATTGTACTATATTGATTAAGACAGTAACAAAGGGCTGCCTAAATTCAAGAGAACAGAAGATAATTTCTACCACCTGATGAGAGGAATATCAATATCTCTTCATAAGAAGATACGTAGAATGGAATAGGTTGTGGTACCTATTTTTTAAAAATACAGAAGATAATTTCTACCACCTGATGAGAGGAATATCAATATCTCTTCATAAGAAGATACGTAGAATGGAATAGGTTGTGGTACCTATTTTTTAAAAATACAGGCTGCCTTCTGATCACAGCAATTCACGTCTTTCCCAGATGCAAAATACACTCAATCTCTCCCCTAAAATCTCAGATCTCATCTTATTCATGGCATCAGCTTGAAGTCTGTTACAATGGAATCTTGTCACCAAAATCAGGTCCAGATAGGGCTGGGTGCAATGGCTCACGCCTATAATCCCAGCACTTGGGGAGGGTGAGGCAGGCAGATCGCTTGAGCCCAGGAGTTTGAGACCAGCCTGTGCAACATGGAAAAACCCTGTCTCTACAAAAAATACAAAAATTAGCTGGATGTGGTGGTACATATCTATAGTCCCAGCTATTCAGGAGGTTGGGGTGGGAGGATCACTTGAGCCTGGGAATTCAAGACCAGCCTGAGCAGCAACATAGTGAAACCCCCTCTCCACCAAAAATAAAAAACGTTGGCTGGGTGTGGTGGTGCATGCCTGTAGTCCCAGCTCCTCTAGAGACTAAGGTGGGAGGATTCTTGAGCCTAGGAGATGGAGGTAGCAGTGAGCCAAGATTGTACTGCACTTCAGCTTGGGAATAGACTGAGACCCTGTCTTAAAAAAAAAAAAAATCATGTCCAGATGTAGATGAGATTTTTGGGGCGCAGGATCATTCCTTGTGTACAGCTCCTTAAGTACTGTTTCTCTTGCTGTGAAGACCTGTAACTTAAAGAGAATGTATATCTGCTACCCAAAAGACGCTGGTGGGACAGGCCTAGGGTAACCACTGAATATGCTTTTCAAAAAGGGGAAAACAAGAGGCACCCAGCAGTCACTGGTTTGATGTATTTCTTATATTCAGTGGGACAGCTGTTGCTAATTCCTTGACTAGGTATTGGTTCATTTACCCTGTCTCTAGCTGCACACTCTGAGCTTTTGGTTCTGCCCTCTGACTCTTCTTTTCCATAAAAGTAGCTCATTATTGCAGGTGAGTAGTTTCTCCATCTGCTTCATGCCCATAATACATTAAGGGCCCAAAGTCTTTTCTTCATTTTGTACTGTCTCTGCCCATTTTACTCCAAGCTGATATACTTCCTTTAAAAACTTCATGGGTTGGCTGGGTGCAGTGGCTGATGCCTGTAATCCCAACACTTTGGGAGGCCGAGGAGGGGGCTGATCACCTGAGGTCAGGAGTTCAAGACCAGCCTGACCAACATGGAGAAACGCCGTCTCTACTAAAAATATAAAAATTAGCCAGGCGTGGTGGCGCGTGCCTGTAATCCCAGCTACTCAGGAGGCTGAGGCAGGAGAATCGCTCAAACCCATGGGCGGAGGTTGCAGTGAGCTGAGATCATGCCATTGCACTCCAGCCTGGGCAACAAGAACGAAACTCCATCTCAAAAACAAAACAAAACAAAACAAAACAAAACTTCATGGGTTTCTTACGAATCATTTTATAATCCATTATAATAGCAAAGAGCACACATACAAATCACTTCAAGATAAGCCCCTTGGCCAGGCGCAGTAGTTCATACCTGTAGTGCCAACACTTTGGGAGGTCGAGGTAGGAGGATTGCCTGTACCCAGGAGTTTGAGACCAGCCTGGGTGACATAGTGAGATCCCATCTTTACAAAAAAATAATTAATCAGGCATGGTAATGCACACCTGTAGTTCCAGCTACTCTGGAGGCTGAGGTAGGAGGATCGCTTGAGCCTGGGATGTCAAGGTTGCAGTGAGCCATGATGGAGCCACTGCACACCAGCCTGGGAGCCAGACCTTGTTTCAAAAACAAACAAACAAAAAAAGAACAGATAAGCCCCTCTCTACTTCGATTTGGATTTTTTGTGAGATTGCTATGGGACAAAGGTTTTTAAGATTCTTAGGAGCCTTATTGTCTTCAGAGAGGATTTGTAGGACCCAATCAAAAGATACTTAGGAGACCTTTTGTGTGTCTGTCTCTTCTATGAGGCAATACTTTAAGTAATTTTTTTTTTTTTTTTTTTTTGAGACAGAACCTCACTCTGTCACCCAGGCTGGAGTGCAATGGCGTGATCTTGGCTGACTGCAACCTCCACCTCCCGGATTCCAGCGATTCTCCTGCCTCCGCCTCCCAAGTAGTTGGGATTACAGCCATGCACCACCACGCCCGGCTAATTTTGTGTTTTTAGTAGAGAGGGGGTTTCTCCATATTGGTCATGTTGGTTTTGGGAGGTCTCAAACTCCTGACCTCAGGTGATCCCCCCACCTCGGCCTCCCAAAGTGTGGGATTACAAACGTGAGCCACTGTGCCCAGCCAGCCTTTAAGTCTCTTTAAGCCAAGGCAGACATCATGGAGCAGGGGAAAGCCACTCCTGCAGTGCTGTCTGAATTCCTAATCCACGGAGTCTGGGAGCAAAAGAACATGGTTGTTTTATGCCATAAAATTTTTTTTTGAGAGGGGTGGTTGGCAGTAGATGTCTGGAATACATTTTGGTACCTGCAAGAGAGATGCTACTGAAACAAAATCTTAAAACAGTGACTTTTGGGCTGTCGGTAGGGGCTTAATGGAAAGTAAGGAAATGTTATTAGAAGTTAGAGGAAAGGGAACCCTTAATAGTGTTGAAAAGTCTGTCACTTGTGGTAACATAGATAACAGAAAATATAGCTAATAAATCTGATGAACTAGCTAAGGAGATTTGCAGGCAAAGTGCTGAAGGTGCCATCTGACTTGCTCTAGCTGCCTATAGTAAAAAAGAGAAAACAGGTAAGCTAAGAAGGAGCTGTTTCGTTGTTAAAATTACAAAGCAATTACAAATGAGAAAGGGCTTGCTGGATCAAAAAATAAAACTGTTTTTCACTGACAGTCTCTCTGGACAGGAAAAAAATTCTCAAATTAAGAAATGAGAATTTCTTAAATGAGGTGTAAGGATCACTTGAGCCCAGGAGTTCAAGACCAGGCTGGGCAACATAACAAGACCCTGTCTCTACAAAAACTAGTAATAATAATAAAATTAGCCCGGTGTGCTGGAATGCAGGTGTGGTCCCAGCTATTCATGAGGCTGAGGCGGGAGGCTCTCTTGAGCCCAAAAATTCGAGGCTTCAGTGAGCTGAGATCTTGCCACTGCACTGTAGTCTGGCAACAGAGTGGGACACTGTCTCTAAAAATAAATAAATAAATGAATAAAAGACTTCAAGGCTTAGGGCGGCTCAAGGGCTAGGGGCTGGTATCACCTGGCAATGTCTTAACCTCACATCAGGGGGATGCTGGCCGTTGCTGGGACTTTACCTGGGACTGGCAGCCAGAACACCTACATGTACCCTTTCCACATGGCCTGGGCTTGTTCCTAGCATGAGAGACGGGAATTAGGAGCTGCTGATTTTTTTAGGCCTGGGCCTGAAAAGTAGCACCACATCACTTGTATTGTATGCTATCAATCAAGCAGTCACAGAGCCCAAGTTTAAGAGGAGGGGTTATTTTGACAGGAGGCATGTCAAAGAATTTGGGGACCACGTTTTAAAGCCATCAGAAGTGCCATTTGCATGGTTTCCTGGAATTAGGTTTGCCTCCCTCTTGGCTTTGTCTAATGCCTGGCTCTGCTTTATACAGTAGCCCAGTCTTTACTGGACTGAGGCACTGGGGATGTTCCTGTCAGGGATGGGTAACCTCAGAGAGGGCTTCTGCAATGTCAGTATTCTCTCTGCCTTCACTTGCCACTGCTACTTAGACGGTTCATCATTCCCTTCCAGAGAAGAACTCAGCAGTCCACTTGGTGCTTTCTTAGAAATCAGCTTGGGGACAGACAGGCGCGGCTTCCGTAGATTCTTAGATGTGCTTTCTGGAGGTGAAAAGGCAACTCAATTTATGCCGTGACTCTCACTACCTTTCACTTACCCTGACAAGCCGTAGGGACCTGGAGAATCTCTATAGACGGTGGCCTAGATATAGCCCCATTTGGGGGATGAGGCTGCCCTGGACCCTGTTGGGGACTCGCAATTGTTTGAGATGCTTTTTTTTGGGAGCAAGAAAGCCAAGTTGTGAGTATCACCCTGTCCTTTGACTTTTTCTCAGGACTTTTCTGGAGTGGGATGTCTATGTCTTGTTACTGGGCAAGCTTCTGCTCTAGGCTAGGGAACAAACTCTTGGACTTGCTGACTCAGGTAGCCTTCCTCCTTTTTCTCCTCCTCCATGCTCAGAGTATGGCTTTGGGGTAGCGCCGTGAGAATGCCATCCCCAGAACTGGGGCAGTCACTGGGTGGCAGGAGGATGGTGATACCGCT
This sequence comes from Chlorocebus sabaeus, assembly GCF_047675955.1. NCBI lineage: Eukaryota > Metazoa > Chordata > Mammalia > Primates > Cercopithecidae > Chlorocebus > Chlorocebus sabaeus. Next base: position 56,123,664 of record NC_132904.1, read on the forward strand.
AAGCCAACAGGGTCCTTAGTTGAGAAGCCCAAGAATGCTGAATGACTGGCCACCTTCCAGGCAGTTTCATTTGAAGCAGGCAAGACATTGCTTAGTAGGGATGGAAGCATTTTTTGGACACTGAGCCCTGTATAACCTTCACCTGCAGACAGGCTTACTTCATGGCACTCATAACACATCCTGGTACCTCTCAGGCTGTTTCCAGGACTACTAGGACTTTTTCCCAACTAGCTCCAGCTTGGTCCCTTCTTGTTACTAACACTTGTAGTAGCCCTATGACCAGAAAAAGCAGAGCAACTTGGAGCATGCCAAGTTCATCAAGAACTAAAGACAGCCTTCCCTCCAAAAAAGTTCCTCGTGGCACCTGACAATACATGGGATATTCCTTAGCACAAATACTTCTTGTGTTACCGAAGAGGGGCCTGTATCACTAGCCCGGGGATTGGGGCGTGTTCCTATGAGACAGTACCAGAGGGAATATTATGCACTTTAACTCTCACTTTCTGTCTATGTGCATGTGCACACATACACATGATGCTTTTTCTTTTCTTGTTTCCTTTTTAATTTTTGAGACAGGATCTCACTTTGTTGCCCAGGCTAGAGTGCAGTGGTGCAACCATGACTCACTTCGCCTTGACCTCCTGGGCTCAAGGATCCTCCTGCCTCAGCCTCTTGAGTAGCTGGGACCACGGGGGGTGTCATCACACCCAGCTAATTAAAAAAAATTTTTTTTTTTGTAGAAATGGAGTTTTGCCATATTGGCTAGGCTGGTCTCCAACTCCTGGGCTCAAGTGATCTTCCCACCTTGGGCTGTCAAACTGCTGGAATTAGAAGCATGAGCCACCATGCCTGGCCCACAGTACTTTTTCTTTAAATTTATTTCTCTTTCCATACTGTAGCTCATATTCTTTCCATCCTAATTATGTATCTTACATATTTGTGTGTGTGTGTGTGCGTGCATTTATGGTTCTCTGTTTCTTTTAAATATCCTTTGCATTCTCCCCTGCTTTCTTTTATCTGTTCATTTTACTTCATCTCTCCTTAAAATGTTGCTTCTGGCATGTCGCATGCTGCAGTGTTGGCATCCATGCCTGTGTTGAGCGGCAGAACTGGCTGCCTGCTGACAAGGCCATGGCACAAGTGCCCAGTTCCACAGTGCCTGCCTCCCAGGGGCATACTCTGGGATTGTAGAATAACAGAGAGATGATAAGAGAGAACAGCAGTCTTGGGTGTCTGATGGCTGCTTTGTATTTACTTTTAAAAATTATTTATTTTACCTTTATGGAATGATTTATAGTGTTCAAACACTGTTAGAGATTTGCATCATCTTAGCCACACAGCTAGTATGTGAGGATACTCAGACTAAGTGTTGTCCATGTTGATAGTTTAAAAACCTGAGGCACAGAGAACTTAGAGAGCTTGCCCATGAGCACACCCAGAAAGTGATGGGACCAGGACCCAGCCAGTGTGTAGCTTTCACGCCTAGTGGGAGAGGACTTCGGGGACTGGCGGCAATACTGGACTGCACCGAGTGCTTTGTGTACCTTTCTCTGTTGTTCTTTAGCCCATACACCACAAAGAGAGAGGCGGGGAAGTCTGCAGATACAATGTCATGTCGTGAGCAGGCATACAGGAGGCCTAGGTTTTTAACTATTTACATTTTCATTCTTTTAGTCACTCAACACAAATAATAATTCCTTTTAAGTTCTAGGCACTTTGCAGGGGATATCAAGATTAACAAGATACTGTTACCACCTTCAGGTGAGCTCACTCATAGTCTAGTAAGGGAGAGGAAACAGTCTGGTGCAATGCAGTGTTATACATGCCATCGTAGATGTTTTCCCAGTGGAGGCCTCTGCATAGGCCATCTCTACCTGAAAGGGGGTAGGGTGTGAAAAAGCTAAGAGTTTGATGTGCCTAAGGGTGGGATACAGGATTGATATGAAGGGAAAACAATGTGGGGTGATGAAGGGGAAAATAGGCAGGGACCAGCTCATGGGGGGCCTTGTCAGCAATGCCAGTGAATTTGCATTTTATTCTGTAGATATGAGGAGTTTCAAGCATGATCAGCTTTTCATTTTGGAAAGAGGTCAGAAGATGAGAGGATGAACCAGAACTGATTTAAGACTGAAGGCAGAAAGAGACCAAAGAAGTAGCAGTAGCAGTAGGGATGGGGAGGAGGGGGACACACCTGGGAGATGTTAGGAAGTAGAATTGATAGGACGTAGTCATCAAGTAGATCAATGGGTTTGGGGAGAGGGCTGGATCCAGATGCTTGAAGCAGGAGGGGAACAAACTCTGACCTTTTATCCCCTCTTTGGAATGAGTTGGAGAAAATATGCAGCAGTAAAAGCCAGGGGAGGTGGAAGCATAAAGCAACATGGGAATGAGACCATGAGAGCAGACGTCCAGCGCAGGCACATGGGAAAGAGGGTGCTAGTGTAAGGCCAGCCCTTTTAGATGGGCATTGGGTCCCCATCTCTTCGTTGCCTGCTCAAGGATGTTATTTCTGCATTTGTGCCCTCTGTGTCTGCATTGACAACTTTTCCCTCTCTACTGGATCATTCCAATTATAGTTGCAAAGTTGGCATGGTGGTTCACGTCTGCACAGTCCCAGTTCTTTGGGAGGCCAAGGCAGGAGGATCACTGGAGGCCAGGATTTCAAGACCTATCTGGGCAACATAGTGAGACCCCCATCTGTGGAAAAAAAAAAAAAATTAGCTGGACGTGGTGGCATGAGCCTGTAATCCCAGCTATTTGTGAGGCTAAAGTGGGAAGATGTCTTGAGTTCAGGATTTTGGGGTTACAGTGAGCTATGTACTCCAGCCTGAGCCACAGAGCAAGACCCTGTAAGAGAGAGAGAGGGAGAGAGAAGGGAGAGAGAGAAAGGAAGGAGGGAAGGAAGGAAAGAAGGAAGGAGGAGAGGGGAGGAGAGGAGAGGAGAAGAGAGCAGAGGAGAAGCTTCTATTACGCCATATTCTTCTCCAACTACTATCCCATTTCTTTGTTCCTTTTTTAGGAAAACTCTAAAAGAGCTGTCTGAACTCTCTGTCTCCACTGCTTCTCCTCCCTTTTTCTTAATTTTTCCAGTCATGCTTCCCTTCCTACCTCTCTACCAAAACCTCTCTTCGTCAGGTCACAGTGACCTCTATGTTTCAAATAATTTCTCAGCCCTTCTCTTAGTTGTTGGCAGGTTTGACTCAGTTGATCACTCCCTGTTTCTTGAGCGTCTCAGGACATCACTCTTCGTGATTTTCTTCTTTTCTCACTAAATGCTGTTCTCAGTCAGTCTCCTTGGCTAGTTCTTCTTCCTTGTCCAGACCCCAAAACACTGGAACATACCAGCACTTGGACTTCTCTAACTACCCTTATGCTCTAGAGGATCTCATTTGGCCACATGGTTTTAAATATTTCTATATGCCACTAATGACTCTCATATTGAAATTTATAACCAGACTCTATTCTACCAGTGCTCAGGCCAAATATCCTGATGCTGTCCTAGACTTCCCTTTTGTGTCTCTCACTGCTCATCTAACCCATCAGCAAATTGCATTGGCCTAGCCCTCAAAGTAGCTCCGTCTCTACCACTACCCTTCTGATCCAAGTCATCATAATAATCGCTTGTCTGGATTGCTGCAGTGGCCTTCTAAATAGTCTCCTTGTTGCCACCCTGTACCCCTGCCTGTCATCCTCTGATGTAAAGTCAGATCTTGTCACTGTCCTGCTCACACCCCTTCAAGAGCTTCCTTCTCTTTGAGAGTATAAGCCCAAGTCTTATCAGTGGCCCATGGGGCCTTCCATGGTGTGGCTTCTGGTGTCTCTCAGGCTCATCTCTAGCCCACACTTCGTTGTTTCCCTGCACTCTGGCCACACAGGCCTCCTTGTTGCCCCTGGAATACAGTAAGCATGTGGTTATCTTTGCCCTACTGCACTTTCTGTCTGGAACATTCCTCCCCTGGATAGACATATTACTCACTTCCTTCGGGTTGTGTTCATGTGTCCCCTGGCAAGAGGGGCTTCCCTGACCTCCCTATGTAAAACAGCAACTCATCCCCACTGCTCATCTCTGATCCCTTTCCCCTTCTTTATTCTTCTTTATTGGTCCCCAAACCATCTCACAGAGTTGATTTGTTATCTACTCACTCTAAACAAATAAGGCAACTTCATGTACCTCCACCAGAATGTAACCTATAGAAAAAGAGACTTTGTCTGTTTTTAGTCTCTGCTGATCCTTTTTTTTTTTTTCCCTCCTTTGAGACAGAGTCTCTCTCTGTTGCCCAGGCTGGAGTGCAGTGGTGCGATCATGGCTCGCTGCAGCCTTGACCTCCCAGGCTCAAGCAGTCCTCCCACCTTAGCCTAAAACAGTGCCTGGAATAGACTTGGCTCTCAATGTATCTGGTTGAATGGATAGATAGCCAAAATGTATCTCCGGCCTGGTGGGGTTGCACACTGTGGTCTGGGTGATAGGTGGCTTCCTTTGTTCAGATGCAGAGAAGGCTAGCAAGGAGCTGGCCTAGGAACCAGGAAGAAGTGAAGCTAGAGACTCTCAGTGGCTTTGCTCCCGTGGTGGCGTGTGAAGGCAACCTGGATCCAGGCCCTGCTCTTCTCATGGCCGTGGTCTCCTCTTGTCCAACAGGGGAGAATGATCTTACTTTCCTTCCCAGTCTCAGTTTGAGGAACTAGGAAACAACTAGACAGAGTGGAACTGAAGCCCAGGAATGAGCACTCTCCCCTATCCATGCCAGGGGTTGCCACCTGCTGTGCAACTCTTTGTTATGAGGATCCAGACATCCTGACACCTGGCCCCATTGTGTCCCTCCTGAAGCTTCCCTAGTGTTCCCTCTCTCGGTGACAGACTCTCCTGACCCTCCTTCAGCCTGGGAGCAAAGACTGATGGAAGCTGATTCTTAGGGTGGCTGAACTAGCTCCACTTCCAGGGAATGCCCCCATAAGAGCATCAGAGCCTGTAGTAGTGAGAGAGAGATCCAATCCAGACACCATGGAAGCTAAGCTGGCCTGTGGGGAAGTGGGGGAGGAAGGCCAGGGCAGTGGCTCTGCACTGGGATGGGATGGGCCAATGACACGCAGGTGTGGCCTTTCCCACCTGCATCTTTTTAGTACTGCCGTGGAGCAAATCACCCCAAAACTTAGTGGCTTAACACAGTTGATTGTTTCTCACATTTCTGTGGGTTTTCCGGTGGTTCCTCTGCTGGTTTCCCCTGGGCGCACTCATGTAGCTGTGTCCGGCTGGGTCTGGGTCCAAGGTGGCCTCACTCATGAGTCAGACAGTTGTAGGCTAGCTATTGACAGAGGTGCCTTGGTTACATTCCATGGGACCTCTTGTCCTCTAAAAGACTAGACTGGCTTCCTTATGTGATGGTGGCAGGGCAGCATTCCAGGTGGGTAAAGGGAGAAACTACAAGGCCTCTTGAGGCCTCAAGTTTAGAATTTGGACAACTTTTAGTTTCCACTGCCACATTGTATTATACTCAAAGCACATCACCAAGATCAACCCAGATTCGAGGGGCAGAGAAATAGACTTCGCCTTTCTATAGCTTGAGCTGCCAAGAATTCATGGCCATATTTGATTTACTCCCCGCTCACCTCCCCCCGCCCCGACAATGTTCAGGATCCATGGACAGTGGCAAACTGACCAAGTTTCCCAGGTGATTACTCTGAAGAGTCAGCCCCATATGAATATTAGTAATTATCAAGCTAAGTTGGAACACTGTGTTAGGCCCCAAGCTCAACGCTTGACAGGTACTATCTCTATTTCTCACAGAGATTCTCTGAGATATGTGATTTTTTTTTTTTTTTTGAGACAGAGTTTCACTCTTGTCGCCCAGGCTGGAGTGCAATGGCATGATCTCGGCTCACTGCAACCTCCGCCTCCTGGGTTCAAGCAATTCTCCTGCCTTAGCCTCCCGAGTCACTGGGATTACAAGTGCTTGCCACCACACCCAGCTAATTTTTATTATTTTTAGTAGAGACGGGGTTTCGCCATGTTGACCAGGCTAGTCTTGAACTCCTGACCTCAGGTGATTCACCTGTCTCAGCCTCCCAAAATGCTAGGATTACAGGCGTGAGCCACTGCACCCAGCCAAGATACGTGATCTTCCAACACCCATTTTTTATAGTTAAGGAAACTGAGGCTTAGGGAGAGAAGATTACTTGCTCAAAGTCATGAAGCTTATAAGTGGCTACACTGAATCTTGAACACCAAGGCTGTGATGTTCTTACCCTCTGTTGAGACCGACTGGCTAGCCATAACCTGATTTAAAAAAAAAAAAAAAAAAAACTACTAATGATAATGAGCATTTCACATCCATGGTCTCATTGGCTCAATATGACAACCCTGTGATGTAAAATGTGGAATGGTTTTGAAGAAATGAAACTGGATGTTCAGAGTGTGAGTCCATTGCTAATAAGAGGTAGAATCAGGAACATGCGGACAGATAACAGAGAATTCTACCCTCAAGTGAGAATGTCACACCCAGGAGGGCAGGGCCTTATCTTTATTGTTTACCAGACCTTGGAGTGAGTGACTGGTGCCTTCTCTGTGATGAACCCGGGGCTCCTGGGCTCCAGGTCAGCACGGGCAGCTCCTCTGTGGTGCAGTGCACTGGGCCTGGCCTGTGGGGAGGCTGGGGCAAGGGTAGCACGTGAAGCTATGGGCCCCAGGTCAGCAGTGACACCAAAGACAGGACCTGCAGAGGAAAGGGACAGTTTACTCTCTACTTTATACTGCATGAGAGGAGAGAAATGAAACCTCAGTTCAAGTGGGGTAGGCACTGAGAGAAAGTTCTTAACCTGTGTAGATTTATTTGTGCTGGAACCACTAAGGGAAGTTATAGAATCATTCTTTCTGAAAGCATGCTGGGATCAGATGGACCAGAGGCCCTGAATCATTTTCCTATCCCAAGGAGCCATGCCCCACACTACCATAAGTAACAGTGGTTCCATGGACTGGTGAATTCTCTCCTGGGCAGCTGGGAAGACACAGCCCTAGGGAACCATATATCAAAGTGCCTGAGCAGGTGAGGCAGGTATAGTTTAAAAAGGCTTCCCAAGAGATTGTGAGTCTCATTAGGTGCCTGCCATCTCCCAGTAGAATATAAGCTTCATGAAGACATGAATTTATGTCTGTTTTGTTTATTCTTATATCTAGCTCCTAGAACAGGCCTAGCACAGAGTAGGTGCTCATTAAGTATTTGTTGAAGGAAGAAACAAATGAAATTGTCCTCTGTCAAATGCATCTTCAGTTGAGAACTAAAACAGAGTCCTTTGTGTAGCACAAGCAGTCATTCACTTAGGGGCTAGACTGATGGCCTTTTTGTATTTATGGTTCTATAAAATAAGAGAGACATGAGGCCTCCATCAGTTGTGAGGAAGTTGGGATCTCCCCCTGCCTCAAGCCTGGCGCCTTGCCCTGCCGCTCCCTACCCCAGGGAGTGCCGGGGCTTACTCTGTTCACACCTTCTCACTGAGCAGAGCCTCTTTGGTCATCTGCTTGGCTGGGCACTGCATTTCTCTCATCTGTGCCCATATACACATGGGATGGCTCTTGTTTGACTTGCCCTTTGAAAAACAACTTAAGCATGTTGAGGTTTCCTGTTGATAGGGGGCAGCCAGAGGCCTGTGACCCAGCAGGGAATTGTCAGCCAATCCCTGACTCACCCAAGCTCCGGTTTTCTGTGTGTGAGCAAGCAGTGACAGCAGCCTGGCTCAGGGGCAGCTGGCTGCCTTCCTGTGGATGGCATGGCATTCCGGAGCCTGAGAGGCTAGGCAGCCCAGAGCTGAGGGCCACGGCCTTAGGGTCAGGTAGGCCTTGTACTGTGCAGTGTTGGCAAATCCTGCTGTTTTTGAACTGAAACTGTTTGTAAAGAATTCTGAAAGTTGACAGTGGTTACACTAGTAGACAAGTAGCAAAGTGTGCCCAAGAGGAAGTATGCTCATGGTTCTCTTCAATAAGCTCACCTTTCCCTTCCTTTTGCTGTTCATCATTCACTGAGCACCTTCCAAACACTGTTTGTCCCTGGGCCTGGAAGAAACTGTGGTCTAGTAGGGAAGACCAAGAAGTCCCTTGATACTTACAAGTGCTGTGGCAGGGGTGTGCCAAGTGCTGTGGGGATTTCTGTAGAGCTGCCTCAGGGCCCTGGCGGTTCAGAAAGTGGCAGAGGCACTGCTGCCTCTTCAGAGAGGCAGCCCAGTGTAGTGGAAGTTCATGTCCTGGTTTCACTTACCAGCTGAGTGACCTCGGATGAGATATTAAATCTTTCTGTGCCTTAGTGTTTTTTATTTGTAAAATGAAGACAATAAACATAATAACCTCATATAATTTTCAGGAAGATTAAATGAGTTAACATATGTAAAAACATTTATTCAGAACTGTTCCTGGTATTTGCCAAGATCTGCATGTAGATTTGGAGCTGGGACATGGTGGATGCGTATTGGATGTGATGCCACTCCTGGAGGGTGGAGCTGCTTAAGGAGTTGGTCTCCCCACCCCATTGGCTTCCTCGTTGACAGAGTGGAAAAGACTCTTTCCTGAGAGGCCCTTCTGACCTTTCTGAGGCCCTCAGGAATTCTAATTCTTGTCAGAACCCAACATGAAGAAGCGAGACGTATGTCTAGTAGCAGAAGTCCCAGGGGAGACAGAGGCTTGTTAAGGGAGTGGTGTTGGAGAACCATCTTGCACCAGTTCACAAGAGCTGATCAGTGGCATCTCTTCTCAACTCCACAGCCAATGACGTCACATTGGTAACTCAGCCAGAGTTGGAATATTTATACTACCAATATTGGCAAGTGCTACCAATCTGCTGTTGCCCCCAGACAGCCGGTTGTTCAAACTTGTTTGGTTTTGGGTTTTTTGGTCCCTTTTCCCCTCTTTTTGCCATACACAGAGTCTCACTATGTTGCCCAGGCTGGTCTTGAACTGCTGAGCTCAAGTGATCTTGCCTGTGCCTCCCTAAGTGCTGGGATTACAGGTGTGAGCCACCACACCTTCTGAGAACTGGTTGTTAAGCATGTCGCAGCACACCACTGGGCTTTCTGTCCTCCTGTTGGCAGATGTAGACTCTTGGGATACTCTCGCTTGGCACAGAACAGGTGTTTCAGACATTACTCAGGGTGCTTGGGGATGGTTTGGGCAGAGAGGCCTGTTGAGTTTGGCCTGCTGTGATTAAGGAGCTATTGCTCTCCATGAAGACAGCTTTCAAGGTACATTACTTGAATAGAATACTCTTTGAGAGTCCTCCAGGAAAAAGATGCTGAGTTCTGTAGGAATGAAACAGGATGCCCCTGGTTGGTCAGCCACTCACTGCCATTTTTTCTTTTCCTTTGTTTTGTTTTGTCCCCAGGTCTCAGTCAGTCTCTCCACCTCCAGTTCTTTCCCCACCAAGGAGTCCCATCTACCCACTCAGTGATAGTGAAACCTCAGCCTGCAGGTACCCCAGCCACTCCAGCTCCCGGGTGCTCCTCAAGGACCGGCACCCCCCAGCTCCTTCACCCCAGAATCCTCAAGATCCCTCCCCAGATACTTCCCCACCCACCTGTCCGCTCAAGACCGCCAGCTTCGGTTATTTGGACAGAAGCCCTTCGGCGTGCAAGAGAGAAGCCCAGAAGGAGAATGTCCAAGGCGCAGCCCAGGATGTAGTAGGGGTAGCTGCCTGCCTCCCCGTTGCCCAGAGCACACCATTCCCGGGGCCAGCGGCTGGCCCCCGGGGCGTCTTGCTGACCCGTACCGGTACCCGCGCCCACAGCCTGGGCATCCGGGAGAAGATCTCAGCATGGGAAGGTCGCAGAGAGGCGTCGCCGAGGATGAGCATGTGTGGAGAGAAGCGGGAGGGCTCTGGGGGCGAGTGGGCGGCCAGTGAGGACTGCCCTAGCCTGGGCTGTCCCAGCGTGGTGCCGTCCCCCTGCAGCTCAGAAAAGACCTTTGATTTCAAGGGCCTCCGGAGGATGAGCAGGACCTTCTCCGAGTGTTCCTACCCAGAGACTGAGGAGGAGGGAGAGGCACTCCCTGTCCGGGACTCTTTCTACCGGCTGGAGAAACGGCTGGGCCGGAGTGAGCCCAGCGCCTTCCTCAGGGGGCATGGCAGCAGGAAGGAGAGCTCAGCAGTGCTGAGCCGGATCCAGAAAATTGAACAGGCCCTGAAGGAGCAGCCAGGCCGGGGGCTCCCCCAGCTCCCCAGCAGCTGCTACAGCGTGGACCGGGGGAAAAGGAAGACTGGAACCTTGGGCGTCTTGGAGGAGCCGGCAGGGGGCGCGAGTGTGAGCGCTGGCAGCCGGGCAGTCGGAGTGGCTGGAGTTGGCGGGGAGGCGGGCCCACCCCCAGAGAGGGAAGGCAGTGGTTCCACTAAACCCGGGACCCCTGGAAATAGCCCTAGCTCCCAGCGGCTGCCATCAAAGAGTTCTCCCGATCCCGCTGTGAACCCTGTCCCCAAACCCAAGCGCACCTTTGAATACGAGGCTGACAAGAACCCCAAGAGTAAGCCCAGCAATGGTCTACCTCCTTCACCCACACCTGCTGCTCCACCCCCCTTGCCCTCCACCCCAGCCCCGCCTGTCACCCGGAGACCCAAGAAGGACATTCGTGGTCACCGCAAGTCCCAGAGCAGGTAATGCATGCGCCTCCGATGTGTTGTAGCTGAATACCGTGGCTTGCTTTTAAATTTTAAATGGACAGTGCAAGCACAGATTGTAGGGTGGGTCACAATCAGAAGTGCTTTGTAAGCCCTAGAGTACTGAATAATTGTTAGGTGGTAGTTGTGGTAGTGAAAAATGAGATTGTTCTGCTCTTACAAGATACTTGACATGAGTGGGAATGCTTACAGGATACTTGGGACCTGAGTGCTGGTCACTGAAGGTATTGGCTGGATTTGGCCTTTGGGGTAGAGCTGGGCTGTGTCCCGCCCCTGTCGGAGCTTCCTCAGTCCTCTGTTGGGAGTAGGTAAAGCAGGCAGTCCTTTGCGGACTCCCTACCACCTGAAGTACCAGCATTAGAAATTATTTTCTTTGAATGAAGCATTATCTGAATACTGCATTTTGTCATTAACATGGTAGTATTGGCAAATTTAACACATTTCCCTCTCTCCTGAGGGCCTCCAGGCCATATACAAACCCTGGGCCTATATCAAGAGGGGATTATTGGGGAAATTGATGAAAAAAGGAGTAAAACAGGAATGAGCCTGTTCCAAGGCTCACGTTGGTTTCCTGGTCATTCTCAGGATTTCTAACCCCAGATTACCAAGGGCTGTCTCCCCAGTAACTTGGAGCTGGAGCTGTTGGAATTGGTGAAACCTGGCAGGCGTCTTATTCTCTGAATCAGGGAAGGCTGGGAGTGAGCTTCCTTCGGAATACTCATCCTCCTACATCTTACTGCCTTTCTCATCTAACCCCACGACAGATGGGTATTCAGGTTTGTTTCACTTCTGGGGATTCTTTAGTCTGTCCCCACACTTCAGGCTTCATCTAACATATCCCATCTTATATATAAACTTTCCTGCCATGTGCAGAAAGGAAGAAATTTCAAAGATTCAGACCCCTGAGCTGGAACAGCCCATGGCTAAGGGTAATCCCATGTTTGAGTCCACCCCAGAATTCTCACTGGCTCTTTAATTCTTAAACGGCCCGCCAAGAGTGTTTGCTTTGTCCTTATTCATCCATTTATATAAACATTCATCTAGAGCCTGCTGTGCACCAAGAGTGTGCTGGTCAAGAGGATGCAGAGGCAAATAGGACATGGTTCTTCCATTCAAGGACTTCGTGGTCTGATGCACAGATAAATTATAGATAATGTCATATGTGCCCTAACTCATGTCAGTGCAGGAGGCCGCAGAGACCCAGAGGAGGGACATGTGAGTTAGATGGGGGAGAGAAGGGAGGCTCCTCATAGAGGGAGTTGCTGAGCTAAATTTAGAAGAGCCAAAAGCAGTTTACTAAGTGACCAAAGGGAGTGGAGGTAGAATTCATCAGCCTGAAGATTTTACACATATTCCACCCCACACTGCATTTATATATAGTATATACACACATATACCGTATATGGAGGAGTCCCTTCGTGTGAGAATTAACTTAGCAAACTTAAATCTGTGCTCTTGGAAAAAGAGAAACAGTTCCAGAAGTGCAGTCTGTTCTGTATGCCGTTTCACATGGTGAACATGTTCCATGAGGAGTGGAGATGGTAAGTTTGTGTCTGTTATACCAAGTGTGATTCTTACATTTAATATACTTTTTTATTTAAAAAAAAAAATGCAGTCCAGGTGAGGTGGCTCACACCTGTAATCCCAGCACTCTGGGAGGCTAAAATGGGAGGATCATTTAAGACCAGGAGTTCGAGACAGCCTGGGCAACATAATGAGACCCCATCTCTACAAAAAAATTTAAAAATTAGCTGGAGTGTTGGCATGTGCCAGTAGTCCCAGCTACTTGGGAGGCTGAGGAGGGAGGATAGCTTGAGCCTAGGAGGTTGAGGATACAGTGGGTATGATCACACCACTGCACTCTAGCCTGGGCAACAGCACAAGACCTTATCTCAAAAAAATGTGTGTGTGTGTGTAGTGTGTGTAAAATGTTAGCCAAGTGTTTCTTCTGGAATTCAGCCCCCCCAAAAAAAAAAATTCCTGGGGAGAAACTATTAGTTTTAATGAGAGATGGCATGTTGGTCCTCAGTATGACACCTTCCTGGGGGATTTTCAAGGATAATTTGACTGAACATGATTTGTGTCTTATTTACTGACTTGAGGGCTACCTGCATACGATGCTGAGTCTACTGTATATGCCAAAGAAAACTTGCTCTCATACTAACTCTGGTCCTGGGCCAACATTTGCAAACCACTGTGCTCAGCCATTGGATGTTTATCTAGTTAAGAATCTGGGCGAAAGACAGAAATTTGGGAGTCATCAAGATAGAGATGGTAGATATGGCAATGGCCCATGGATATTTGGTCCCTAGAAAGTGCAGAGTGAGAAAGAGTTTTTAAGATAGAACTCTGAGAGACCTGGACACTTAAAAAGCAAATGGAAAAGGAGAACCCCTCATAAGAGCCTGAAAAGTAGTGGCCAGGAGTTGAAAAGAAAAGTTGAAAGCCAGGAGGGAATGTGTCATAGAGGCACAGGGAGGAGATGCCAATATAAAGAGTGTTTGGTTGTGTTGAGTGCTTGGGGCAGGGCAGGGACAGGCAAGCTAAGAACAAGCTGTAGCCTTCAGGACACTTTTAGCCCTTTCCCTGCATGGTAGGACTCTCAGGAGAAGCTGTTAGGAAACAAGAGAAAAAGGCCTCTATTGGCTGAAAGGTCTGATGGTGCCCGAAAGAAGAGGAGGTGTTCATGGGTGGGAGGAGGGATCCAGTCAGTGCCTTGCCTTCTCTCCCTCCCCAGGAGCCTGTGGGGACTTGCCTTGGAGAGGGAGAGGATGCACTTGGGGTCTCAGATGAGGGATGTACCTCTCAGATGAAGGAGAGGAGCAGAGAGTGCTGTAGGCTCAGGGAGTCTTAGGAGACAGCAAGCTGTGGTCTTGAAATTGTACAGTAGAGAGGAAGGTTGTCCAAGGGATGGAAAGGAGCAAACTACTAGCTGAAGGGAAGCTGGGTCTTGGAAGCAGCTTCTGACTGCAAATTGTCCTCCCAGCTCCACCTTGGCAGTGGTCTTATTTGTTTTAAGGGCTCAGCCCTTCCTGCTTCAACAAACCACCCAGCAACGACTGCTTTTCCAACCCCCTGACAGCCCTGAGTGAGACCCTCCCAGTGTTGAGCCTTCCTACCTGCTTAGTGCAATGGCAGGAGTCCCTGGCTAGGATGCAGATGAGGATGTGAGACCCCAGAGGCAGACCAGGCACTCGATTCCAGTGTAATCACAGACACTTCTCAAGGAGGATATTCTCTAGGGCTTGAGGCCAAAATTAATAGTTAACAGCTCAGGCCCTGGAGTGAGACATCGTCTGGGAGAATCATGCCTCTGTCACTTCCATCTCCTCTTTCACAAGATGTCACAATACTGGTGGCACTGTTGTGAAGATTAATGAGATAACACATGTAAAGGTGCATTTGATGCAGCACCTGGAACAGCATGCTTTTAAGCTGGGGTAGTTGTTGTTACCTAATATCAGTATTATTCAGGAAAGGCACATTGCAGGCACCCAGGCTGGGGCCTTTCAGACCATCTGTCTCTTAATTTGGATGGTAAGTTTGGACCTACCTTGATGTTCTTTCAGAAGCTGGCTTTATGAGGAGGGCCTATGGTCTTTGCTGTTGCCATGGACATTCCCCAGCAAGGCAGCAGAGATCTAATTCAGCAGGAATGACTCTTGCTCTTGTTATCCACAGAAAATCCTTTGAGTTTGAGGATGCATCCAGTCTCCAGTCCCTGTACCCCTCTTCTCCCACTGAGAATGGTACTGAGAACCAACCCAAGTTTGGATCCAAAAGCACTTTAGAAGAAAATGCCTATGAAGATATTGTGGGTAAGCAATGGCAGAGGTGGCGGCTGGGTCATCTCAGGGGCTACAGAAGAACAGGAACAGGAGGAAACACCTAGATTGACTTCCTTCACTGTGGGCAGGCATGGTCCCACCTTCTGGAACTCCTCCTGGAAATGGGACATCGGGCGAAGCACCTTAGCAAAGACAGAGCAGCTTTGTGATTAAAAGCCTGGCTCTTGAATGAACTGAAATCCAAAGGACCTTTGGGGACACGAGAAGGAGAAAACGACATTATTCCTTTCCTTTATTTTTGGAAGGCTTTGAAGTCCAACAGACCCTCTTCCTTAGCTGTGTGTCCTTAAGGCAAATCACTTAACTTTTGTGAAGACTCTGTTTTTCTCTTATAAAATGATGATGTGACTATATTAACAACAACAGTAATAGTAATAACATTTCCAGCCGGGCATGGTGGCTCATGCCTGTAATCCCAGCACTTTGGAGGCTGAGGTTGGTGGATCACCTAAGGTCAGGAGTTTGAGACCAGCCTCCGTCTCTACTAAAAATACAAAAAATTAGTTGAGCATGGTGGCGGGCGTCTGTAATCCCAGCTACTAGGGAGGCTAAGGCAGGAGAATCGCTTGAACCCAGGAGACGGAGGTTGCAGGGAGCTGAGATCACGCCATTGCACTCCAGCCTGGGCAACATGAGCGAAACTCCGTCTCAAAAAAAAAAAAAAAAGTAATAATACTTCATAAGGTTGTTGTTAGAATTAAATAAGACTGAGTGTCTGGTGCAGGCCTGCTACCTGGTCAGAGATGGCCATCTTCTTTCTGTGTTCTTACGTGGTGGAAGGGGCAGAGGGAGTTCTCTGGGGTCTCTTTTAAAAGGGCCCTAATTGGTGAAGGCCCTGCACACGTGACCTAATCACCTCCCAGAGGCCTCACCTACAAATGCCAGCATATTGGGGATTAGGTTTCAACATAGAAATTTTGGGGAACACAAACATTCAGTCTGTTGTACAAGCTAAGAAGTTTCATTGCCCTAGTTTCATGGGTGCTGGCAGAAGACATGAGACCCCTGGGTCACAAAGGACTTTATTACTCATGGCATAGCAGGCAGCATAAGCTTCGTGTTCACACAGGTTTCCCCTTGTGCGTAAGTCCCATGGGGCGGTGTGGAGAAGGCCCAGGTGGAAGCTGCAGACACTGCAGGTCCATGTCCCAGCTGGGGAGCCCAAGCGTAGGAAACCCCAGTCTTTTCAGAGACTGCTGGCAAACCTGCCTAACCTTGGTCCTTGGAGAAAACATTACCTTTATCATTCTGGTCAGGAAACAAATCTGCCTCTGCCCTGAAGGGAGACACTATCTCTGTCTTCCAAGGCTGTTTGCTGTATAAATACCCTTTAAAATATAGTCTGGAACAGTCAGTTCCTCTTGTTCAGAAGAAGGGCAGAAATGCAAGACTCCATTGAGATTTGTCTTCCAACAGGTGGGAAGACATGGTGTTGGTAAACTTGTGTTCACAGATCAGACGAAAGATAGATGCTCTAGCCTGGGTTGCATTTTTTTTGTTTTTTTTTGTTTGTTTGGCGTTCATTTCAATTCTGTTAGCATCCTCTTCAGTAAGGGGCTTTGATTCTGCTCAGGTGAAGTGTGGTGTCAGTGTTGGTTAGTGGGGAGGAGAGAGGCTGTGTGTTGCCTGCCGGCTCCCTCTCTGGGCCCCTGTCTTGCCTCTGTCTTAGGCCCTGAATCTGAAGAATGTGCTGTTAGTTAATACATGAGAGAGAGAAGTGGCCCGGGGTAGAGAGAACCCTCCAGATTCTCAGAAGCCTGGAATCTTTTTTTTTTTTTTTGAGATGAAGTCTTATTCAGTCGCCTAGGCTGGAGTGCAGTGGCGCAATCTCAGCTCACTGCAAGCTCCGCCTCCCGGGTTCACGCCATTCTCTTACCTCAGCCTCCCCAGCAGCTGGGACTACAGGCGCCCGCCACCTCGCCCGGCTAGTTTTTCGTATTTTTTAGTAGAGACGGGGTTTCACCGTGTTAGCCAGGATGGTCTCGATCTCCTGACCTCGTGATCCACCCGCCTCGGGCTCCCAAAGTGCTGGGATTACAGGCGTGAGCCACCGCGCCCAGCTGGCTCAGAAGCCTGGAGTCTTATGAAGAGAGGGCCATCTGTTCCCTCATTTGATCTGAGCCATCGGTTTCATAGCCGTTTCCTTGCCACTTGCTGGGCCAGCGTTTCTGGGGAGACAGCAGTCATGCCGGGACCCGCAGGGACACTGCTTTCTTAGGAACAGAGTGTATAGTATGTAGTCACGCAAAACTGGGTCATAGCTGGAAGACTGTAGGAGTGAGGTCCCTAGAACAGCAAAAGAGTTTGGGGAGGGAGGCCCTTTCCCTTATCCCTGGGGAAAAGACAGCTTTGTACCCACAGGCGACCCAGAGAAGAGGTCAAGAGCTAGGGGCATCAGAACCAAAGATCCAGAAGCCAGGTGGGCAGTTAAGGAAGATGCCCCAACTCCAGCCCATACCCCAGTTCTACTCAGCCACCCAAGAGGCAGCCAGTGCTGCTCCTGTATTTCTCACCTCCTTGTGCAATACCAACATCCTGGAGTGGAAGAAAGTCCTCCTGAATGAGTGAGTAGGCAGAGGCCTAGACACACTTGCCCTCCTCTTTCCCTTCTCTCAAACCTGACCTAAGAAGGCCTGGGGAACAGCTCTGTTGGCCAGCTCAGTTCTTCCAAAATTCTGCCCCCCAAACATTGCCCCAAAAAATCCTGAACAGAGCCCTGGATGGTGGAAATTTGGACAGAGAGAAATGGTTGAAGCTGTCCCTTTCTCAAATTATTTCAATTCAGATGATCCAAGAACGTATCCCACAGGAAATCCTTCTCAGAGAACAGAGAATGGGAGGACCACAGGCTTGCCAGCACCCAGCATAGTCAAGGGACATCAGAAAACCACAGTCCTCTCTGCCCACAGCAGCAGCCACACTGGGTGCTCCCAGTGTCCTGGGCAACAAACTGACACAGTACAGTTTCTGCCAAACTAGAGTGAATGAGAATGTACCCTGCAACAGGAGGTAGGGAGTGGGTTGGGCAACAGAGTGGCCTCCCCACTCATTAGGGAGGACTCTCTTCCACTCTGGGTGTTGCATGAGGAGTTAAAAAAATATGGGAGCAGCTTGGCTGCTTCTTGGGTGGCTTAGTACAGCTAGGGGTCAGCGCTGTGTGGGCAAAAGGTAGAGGTAGCTGCTCACCTGGCTTCTGGATCTTGGAACACCTAAAGGACAAGGAAAGAAGAGAGGGAGAGGATGCGGGAGAAAGGGAGGGGAGCGACCCAAGCACCAGTTTGGGAATACACTACATCGGATGTTTAGGTTTTGCTTTGGCCTCGTGGGGTGGTGGGGGTGGTTTCCGGAGTCTGCAGTTAGGACAGTGCCTTGTGCATGTTTTCGTTTTTTATGTCCCCACAGCAGCCCAGTCTGAATTTCTGGGACCTGACTAGGGAGGCCAGAGGGAAACACAGAGGAAAAGAGTCCCTTTCTGTTAGATTCTGGTGGGTTTCTTTTTCATTCCCTGGGGACAAGCCCGAGAGTTTGGAGCTCCCCACAAGGCTTCAGGGAGTGTCTTATTGCTGAACTCAGAATGGCAGTTTCCCATCTTGCCTCGGACTGATCAGTGGCTTGGACTTCCTGGGAGCCATCTGTCTGGTCTGGGCCCAGCCTGTGCTCTGTGGGGTGAAGGATGACTCTGACCCTGCTGGATCAGGCTCCTGCAGGCATGCAGGGATGGAGCTGTTGGGAGGCAGAGAGCCTAGTGCTCATCTCCATCTTGGGTCCTGGTGATTGGACTGGAGTCCTGTCTGTCAGAGGTGGAGGGCCAGTTGGCCCCAAGACAAACTTGTCTCTCTGTGAGCAGTGGACTCCAATGGGGGTTGTGGGGGGTTTGCTGGACTCCTGCCTACGCTAGGCATGATTCCTGAGGAGCTGGGGTGGGGTACTCCCAAAATACCGAGGTTTACCCTGCTAACTTGCAGAAAAGGAGTTCGGAAAGAAAGTTACTGCCTTGCTGCTTCCTGGGGCTGCTATTTCTCGCCTGTCCCATCTGACATCTGCCCCTGGAAGATGCTGCTATTCTACAAGGCCTTATGTTTGCATTCTGAGCCTGACACTTAAAATGCACCCAAGGAAGCAGCTTGTTAAGGAGTTATGTGGAGTGGCCTCGGCGCCTGAGCTGCATTCCTGCAGATTCCCACTCCCATCAGCTAGCCTGGGCTGAGGGAGCATTTCCAAGAACTTCAGTGGGATGTAAGCTGGGGACCGGGCCAGTCAGCCTGGACTGCAAAAGCCTTTTGAGCCTCCACTGTCTCTGGTTGCTTCCCTTATTTGCCCCCAGGCTTGGAAACAGTAAGGAGCAGAGGACACCCACTGGGATGGAGGTTGCAGTGGGAAACAAAACAGCCAAGAGGTGCAGCCCAGGGAAGGTGCCGGGGCTGTCGAGAAATGGTGTCAAGTCTTGGAGGGTGGGCAACAGCGGCCCCTTAGAGGCCCCAATCTGATCTGTTGCTGGGGAGTTGGGCTCTTAGCCTGGCCCTTTCTGTCCTGTGTGAGAGAGGGAAAAAGGCTGAGAACCAGGAGAAACAGCTGGTTGGAACCACAGGAAGTTGGGGAGGGAAGCTGCAGACCCAGGACCCTAGTGAGGGGTGTGGTCCAGGAAGCTTAGGACTGTGTTTGGAGAAATTCTCAGTGCCTATGCGCATACACACACCCCTTTCCTAACTGGTTTTACCGGTTAGGTTGGGGTGGGGGAGTGTTGTATGTGTGGTTAAGACCAAAGGAGTTATGGGGAGGAGTGAAGGGTTGTGAGGAGGAGTGGGAGCAGGGCCCAGAGGGGCTGGATTCTTCCTTTAAGAGGATTAGTGTGACACTTTTGGGCTCTGACAAACCCCTTTTAGAAGAGTGCAAAGCAGAAATTCTTGGTGATGCCTTTGTCCCTTATTTCGTCATCCAAGCTGGGAAAGGTTGAGACCTCTGGCTTCTCCAGCTGGGCTTGATGAGCTGGGGCTGCTGAGGGCCAGGCCTTCAGGGAAGAGGGTCCACCTCTTCATCCCTCTCCAGGGGTTGTGTGGACTGTCCCAAGAAAGCTGTGTGGGCAGGAATGCAGGTAGAAATTTGCAATCTGCCAGGCTCCCTGTCTCCCATTCATGCCCCTGCTGAATCTCCCATTCAGCCCTAGCTCCTTTAGCTCTGTCCTCTGTAGGACGTTCTGCACACCATTTCCCAGCCCACCATCTCCTCCAGCTCTGAGCCATTGCTTTGATATTTATTTGCTCTCAGCTGGTTCAGTTTAGTGGTCCAGGACTCAGGGTCCACTTGTCTCTGTGCGTCTCCATGCCCTGGCCCTCTGTCCACCTAGAGAGATGACTGGGACAATCTATTTGAGACAGCTCCTCCAGGGCAGTCAGGAATGGTCCAGGAAGCTGGGAGTGGCAGATGAGTTAGGGTGGTGAAGGGACCAAGCTGAGGCTGGGGAGGCAGCGTGTGGGCTGGGGCCAGCCGTCTATTTGCTGGAGAACTGATTAGTGGCTTTGTTATATCAGAGAGGATGTTAAACATTGCTGGAGAAGAGAGGCTGGCACAAGGGGCTGGGCAGGAGCAGGTCTTCCTGAAATCGAGTTTCCAGAGACAGGACCTATCTTGAGAACCTGCTGTTGCTGGCTGTTTTCCCCTGGGTTGTCAGTGATGTGCACCAGCCTTGTACATCTATTACTTCCCTGGGCCTCAGTATCCTACACCTTTTTCTTGGAGCTTTGAATTTTGTATCAATATTCAAAGCTCTTACTGTAGTGAAAAGAAGGAAGGAAGGAGGGAGTGAGGTGAAGGAAGAAAGGATGGAAAAAAAGAGGGCTAGTCTTGGGACTCATGTCACACACTCAGAAGCCATTGGAAGTTTAGAAAGCTCTATCTAAAGCAGTGGTTCTCAGTAGGGGGAAAGCTTCACTCTTCCCTCCCTCCCTTCCTGCCTCCCTCCCTCTCTCTCCCTCCTTTCTTCCCTCTGTCCCCCTCCAGAGAGCATCTGGCAGTGTCTGGAGACATTTTGCGCTGTTATAGCTAAGGAGATGCTAATGTCTCCTGGTGGATAGAAGCCAAGGTTGCCACTAAACATCCTAAAAATGGACAGGACAGTCTACCATAACAAGAATTACTCAACCCCAAATGTCAGTGGCTTGGAGAAACCCCTGGGATTGGGACAACGCTTCCTATAGGTTGGGGATGATAATAAAGGCCCTGGCTGATCATGCAGCCCAAGGATTTGATGAGCTTAGCATCAGTGTTCTCCCTGCCCTGATGTGGACAGTGATGCTCTGGTCCTGTTTTAGGGGATCAGGAAGACTGTGTTCTGGCATTCTCCCTTCTTAGTCCCCCCACCCCCTCACTCCTGCAGGACATATGTTGCGGAAGGACCAAGAAGTAGAGAATCCATCCCCAACGCCTCCCTAAGTGCTCCACGGTGGGGTAGGCTGGAGAAAACATGCAGGGGGTGCCAGGTTTGCTATTTGGCTTCTTGCGACAGGGCTGCTGGGCCAACCCCGCTTAGTCAGGGCTCTGGAATGGAGACAAGTCATTTTAATAGCATGACTGTGTTACAGGAAAAGGTCTGCTCCATTGCTGGGGACTCTGCTTGGAGTTGGGAATCACTTAATCCATTCCCAAATCCCAGTGACCCATCTTTGACTCATAAATTTACAGAGATTTATATTACTCCTACTGCAGTCTATTTAGCTGTCACTGAAATCCCTTCTTCACACCTGCCCCCTGACTCTGAAAGAGCATTTCCTAAATTCGTTGTGATTCTGCCTAAGTTGATGCCTCAATGTGGAGGGAGCTCCACTTTGGAATGGAGGGATCTGCAAGCATATAGGGGTTGGCTCTTCTTCTGTGCCCTCTCTAGGAAAGCTTCACTCTCGGCAGCCTTTGTTTCTCGTCCTCCAGCTCCTTCTGCCTGCTTCCTGAGGAGTGGGGTCTGAGTTCCTCTGGGGCGTAAGGCACATTCAGACATCTGTAGGACAAGTGTGGGACTCAGTGGTCACCCAGGCTCAATCCTGCTGCTGAGCAGAGGTGCTGGAGTGAGTCCCGCTCTGCAGCAGGAAGATGGGGAAAGGGGTACAGAGAGGGCTGTGTTCTGAGTTCCCCAGGGATTCTGCCACCAGGATCA
The DNA here is from genome assembly GCF_047675955.1 of Chlorocebus sabaeus. Taxonomy (NCBI): domain Eukaryota; kingdom Metazoa; phylum Chordata; class Mammalia; order Primates; family Cercopithecidae; genus Chlorocebus; species Chlorocebus sabaeus. The sequence goes on from NC_132904.1 coordinate 56,145,299, forward strand.
AGATGGGGAAAGGGGTACACAGAGAGGGCTGTGTTCTGAGTTCCCCACGGATTCTGCCACCAGGATCAAGCTAGGACCGACCCGGCCCATGTTGTTACTGTATTTTAGAAAAGGTGTATGTTGTAGGGGTCGGGGCAGGAGATACAGCTTGTGGAAAGGAGTGCCACTCAACATCTTGAAGGGCAGGGATTGTGTTTTGGACTTCTCTGAGATTTTCTGGTAATGCCAATACAGTGCCCGCTGCCAGAGTTTTTAGAACTAGTCCTGAGAAGCAAGAACTCCCCTTACCCCCATCCTTTGGCCCAGACTCCTTCCAAGCCTTTCACACCTCCCCTGTGTCACAGCAGGAGAGTTTATTCCAAAAGGGGAGTGTTGATGGTTCTCTTTTTGCTGAGATCAGCGGTAGAGGGAATAGACACACTACAGTAGGAGAGTCATTGAACAGAGCATTACCGAACACTTCCTCCTTGCTAATCACTGTTCCCTTCCAAGGTTGCCTCAGTGAACAACACAAAACCCTGCCCTAAGAGACTTGTTGAATGGCACTGTAGGTGAGAAGGGGGGCCTGGTGAAGCTCTGCTCTCGACAGTTCTGTGAGTTCCTCCATGCCCACCCTCCAAAGTAGGTCCCCAGGGAGATCCCCTGAGCCTTGGGTGAAGGGACAGCCATGTGACCTGAAAACCCTTCCTACCTTGAACTGTGTTCTTTGGGGTGTTTGCAGCAGAGGGAAAGGAGCCAAGGAAAGACTCTTGGTGCTGGCTTTGTCCTCTGGCTGGGCACAGGCAGGGGTGGCTGAGCCAGTCTTGTGCAATCCCTGAATTTATAAAGCAGAGGCCAGGCTGAGCTGGGCTGGGGGTGGGGGGGGGGGGCGGCAGGGGGCGGGGGGGTGGGCTCTGCTGCTGGACTTGGAGCCAGGATCTGTTTGTAGCCTCCCCACTGCAGACGGGCAGCTGCATGACTCATGAGCTGAGGGGCCAGGCAGAAGCCATTCTCTTTGGTTCACAGGAATTCTGCTTGTTTATTTGTGTGTGTGCGAGTTCGTGTGTTTCCTTCTTCCCTTCTCCCCCTTCTCTAACTCTTCCTCCTCTGCAGGAGATCTGCCCAAGGAGAATCCATATGAGGATGTGGACTTAAAGAACCGAAGAGCAGGACGAAAATCCCAGCAACTGTCTGAGAACTCCTTGGACTCTTTGCACAGGATGTGGAGTCCTCAGGACAGGAAGTACAACAGCCCACCCACACAGGTAACTCAGCCCCGACATGGGCCTGTAGCGTTCGCGTGAGGGCCACAGTAGGGGCCTGCCCTTCCAAGGCTTGGGCCGAGCTTCCATTCAGGCTTTTACCCTCACTAGTACTTGATAAAGGAGGTCTCCTCAGCAAAGGGCTCTGCACTCAGGGACATCCACCATATCGAAACCCCTGTGGACAACTGGCACCTGCTCTGAGGGGCATCCTGTCCTATCTTCTTTCCCTTCCTACACAAGCTCTGAGTTGCAAAACTCAGCCAGGAGCCCTTGCAGTCTCCTGTCTGATTATTTATCACCCTGTGGGAAACAGGAAGACAGGGCCTAGTGGGAGTCTTGGCATTCTGCAACTTTGCCAGAAGTCATCTCAGTACTGGCATTAGGGGGCCATTTGTAGGCCCCCAAACCACATTGGGAGAGCCAGACAGATGTCTGTGACACCTGGAGCCACTCCTATGAGAGAGAGTAAACATGAATCTTTAAGGAATGGATGGGGAGAAGGCAGAACGAGAGGAAAGGTGAAAAGCCAAAGGAAGCTCTTGGACTTCAGCTCCTTCTGTCCTTGTCCAGGATGACAAGAGGCAGGTGGAAAGGCTTCTCTGACCTCCCCAGGTAACTCTAATTATCTTTGCAAATGGAAGGATCTGTATAGCATTGGCCAGATAATATAAAAATGATTTCTTCTGACTTTGGAATAAGGTGTTTGTTTTTATAAAAGATTTACCCCATAGCTGGGAGTGGTGGCTCACGCATATAATCCCAGCACTTTGGGAGGCCGAGGTGGGCGGATCATCTGAGGTCAGGAGTTCGAGACCAGCCTGGCCAGTGAAACTCCATCTCTACTAAAAATACAAACATTAGCCGGGCATGGTGGCGCATGCCTGTAGTTCCAGTTGCTTGGGAGGCTGAGGCAGGAGAATTGCTTGAACCCGGGAGGCAGAGGTTGCAGTAAGCCAAGATCACGCCACTGCACTCCTGCCTGGGTGACAGAGTGAGACTCCGTCTCAAAAGGAAAAAAAAAGAGAGATTTACCCTCTAATTAGGGCTCTGTTCAAACAGGCTTCCTCTGAGTTTGCATTGCCAGATTGATTGGGTGAGAACAGGAAATTGGGGGCTGTGGAGGAAGGAGGATTTGCTGAAGAGTGAGGAGAGGCAATTCCAGAACCAGACAGTGGTTGGGTGTCTGTGGGATACTTGCCTCCCCACAGGGTCCACAACAAGGATGGTGCCCTTGGCTGAGAGGTCAGCGCACATGGCGAGAGGCAGAGAGTAGATCAGGGCTGGGAAGAGGGCAGTCAGGGCCTTGTGAATGTGGGAGCCAATTCAGTGTGAGGCCTGCCTGGCCCAGCTTTGGTGATCAGATCCCAGAGCCCCTGTGTTCTCCATGGGAGCAGTTAGGAGGGCCAGGCTGCAGGATCTCCCAGCCCAGCAGGCTGGCCATTAGGTTATGGCCTCTACTGTCTGAAACCTTTTAGGATTGGCTAAGGGGCAGAGGTCTGGAAGACTGGCTGCATTACCCAGACCCAGTAATCCTTGTCCCAAAGCTCAGGAGGAGCCCCCAAAATTCCCACTTTGCCTTTTTGTTCCATTCAGATAAGAGCACAGGTGTTTTTAGCCTCTGCTTTCATTTTTTGCTGGCAGTAGTGAAGCTTCCTTTAGGGAAGGCAAGTATCTAATCTAGCCCTGACCTGGCTGATTAGTAGTTAAAGTCTTAAGAGAGATATGGAAATTCCAGGGCAAGATTGTGGGGAGCCAGGGATACCAGCCCTTGGCCTCTGTGTCCCCATCCCAGCTGAGAGGCACCAGCCAAGGCCTCTGTGGCGAGCCCCTCTCACATGTCCTCTCCCCCATGCCAGCTTTCCCTGAAACCCAACAGCCAGTCCCTGCGCAGTGGGAACTGGTCAGAAAGGAAGAGCCACCGGCTGCCACGATTACCCAAGAGGCACAGCCATGACGACATGCTGCTGCTGGCTCAGCTGAGCCTGCCATCCTCACCCTCCAGCCTCAACGAAGACAGCCTCAGCACCACCAGCGAGCTGCTGTCTAGCCGCCGGGCCCGCCGCATTCCCAAGGTACCCTCCCCAGAGGCAGCCCACTGGGGCTGGGCAGGTGGGCGGGCAGGCAGCCAGCCTTTCTTTCTCCTTCCTAGCTTCCTTCCTTCCCTAATGTGGACTGCTTCCTCGATTCCCTTTGAATAAATTCTGGGTCTGTACACTAGCCTTTTTTTCATCTGATTAATTATCCTTTCTTATCAATAAAGATGCGTTAACTGAATCTTGGTGCTCAGATGTTAGAGGAAGGAAAGGCTAGCCAAGGCTGTCCATTAGTAAGTGTGGTGTATGAATTTTGGGGTATCTGCACACATAAGCATTTCCAGGCTTTCAAGGACCTAGGACTCAAACAAGGGTTCTTCCTATAACTCACAGCATTGAAGGGTTTTCAGCAATGATTTTCACACATAGGCAGCCAGACCCAAATCCCCAGCCCAAAGCAGCAGGATTTAGCCAGATGGTATTTTTAGCCTGCAAACAATGCTTGGGTATATTGGGAATTTAGATTCTTCCTGTCGGGGCCCCAGGTTATGGCCCAGAGGGGAAAGGCTAGAATCCTTGTTCCTGTTATTGCATCTCAGAAGCTCTTTGTCTCAGTTGGTTCAATGACTCTTGGGACCCAGGAGCTACCATCCTGTCTAGTTTGATCACAGTTCCTTCCTCTGGGGAGCTAAGTTTAGTGTCCTTGTGTTGGGGCAGGAGACCACTCCTGGGGGACTAGGTGTATGGAGAGCTACCAGGCATGGCTGGTGAGTCACCACTTGGGGTCAGTTCTGCAGTTAGACCAGTCCTGGACCCAGCGGGTGCAATGCAGAAATCTTGTACCGTTAAGGGCAGGGATGAGCTCCTACTCAGCCTTCTTGGAAGTGGGGCAGCTGGTGTTAAGGTTACCTCACCCACCCTGCTTTTCTCACCCAGCTTGTCCAAAGAATTAACTCCATTTACAATGCCAAGAGAGGAAAGAAGAGATTAAAAAAGTTGTCTATGTCCAGCATTGAAACAGCATCACTGAGAGGTAGGCTTTGGTGCCGGAGCTGGTTCAGGTGTCTGGGGCCCTTGGGCATTAGGAATGGGAGAGGCATCAATTTGCCTGTGGAGGGTAGAGCCCTGCCAGGAAATGGCCACATAGGAGGGAGGAGCAGAGAGGGAAGAAAGGTCTGGGATGGGTTCCTTCAGACTTTGGGCTGTGAGGGCCTTAGTAGGGAGGTGGGTGTGGGAATCGGCTTCTGCAAAAGGAAAGGCCAGACTCACTGAGCATTGCAGTCTGTTTCCCATTTCAAATCTTGGCCTCCTGGAGGCAGGATGCCTGACCATGGGCCCAGAGAAGGTAGAGACCATCCCCTGTGAGAAAACTGGGGTGGTAGGGGAGCAGAAAACATTGGCTGTGGGGTCCAGCAAGTATGTACTCTGCTGTTCCTTTTCCAGATGAAAACAGTGAGAGCGAGAGCGACTCTGATGACAGGTTCAAAGGTGAGACACAGCTCCCATGAGCACAGAAGCTCTCCCAGCAGGGCTGCAGGGAATCAGCCTTCTCTGTCGATGCATGTGTGGCTCCAGTGTCCCTAACTGGCCTGATGTGGAGAGGCGACAGACAGGCCAGATACCAGAACAACACAGCAGGAGCCACAGGGAAGTCTGTCCTTATAGACATGTGAGCTCAGCCCTGTAAGGTTAAATCCAGATGTCTCTCTTTGCCAAATGTAAGGGTGGAGCCCTGCCCAAACTGTCCCAAGCCATTGTCCATGGGAATTGGGTGCTAGATTTGCCTGGTAAATGTTGTAGATCTCAGCTGGGCGCGGTGGCTCACGCCTGTAATCCCAGCACTTTGGGAGGCCAAGGCGGGCAGATCACGAGGTCAGGAGTTCGAGACCAGCCTGGCTAAGATGGTGAAACCCCATCTTTACTTAAAAAAAAAATACAAAAATTAGCCAGGCACGGTGGTGGGCATGTGTAATCCCAGCTACTCGGGAGGCTGAGGCAGGAGAATCACTTGAACCTGGGAGGCGGAGGTTGCAGTGAGCTGACTGAGATCAGGCCACTGCACTCTATCCTAGGAGACAGAGCAAGACTCCGTTTCAAAAAAAAAAAAGGTTGTAGATCTGGAGGGTAAGAGATGGGTACAGAAGATTACAAGGACCTCTTCTGGCAAGAAATGCGCCTTAGACCGAAGAAACTGTTTCTCTGGAGGCCCTGCAGCCCCGCCCCCCCATCTCCCCTCTCCCCGGAGAGGAGCCTGAAAAGGTTCTGGAACCTTCACATTCCAGGGTCCTTGGATAAATCTTTGTGCTTTCTCTACTGGGAAACCCTGCCTAGGCCTTCCTGGATGATTATCCTCTCATCCCCAGGCAAATGGCAAGTAGACTTTGGATGTAGGAGCACGGACAAGGCTCAAGTACTGCTAGGGGCCCAGGGATGAAGCCTTTGTGGATGTTCATGTATTCTGGTCCTTTTGGTACAGGGACAGAGTGGGTGCCAAGATGCATCCCTGGGTTTGCGTGGCCTCGGCAGTCCTCCTGCCCCAGCTCAGTCTCCAGACGCTCCAGGAGGACCAGGCCCGCAGCCTCCTGTGTCAGGGCAGAGTCTTTGTGCAGGGGTCAGCACCTCGTGCCTGCCAGTCCTCCCGCACTGCAAGCTGGGGATGGTATCAGACTAGGCTTATGCCCTTAAAAGTGCTCCACAGCGATGGAGCCCTGAGCTAGGAGTAGAAGAGCTAACATGAGGCCTGTGAGGGTCCATTCCCTGATGTGCAACCTGCCTCCAGCCCACACACAGCGCCTGGTCCACATCCAGTCGATGCTGAAGCGCGCGCCCAGCTATCGCACGCTGGAGCTGGAGCTGCTGGAGTGGCAGGAGCGGGAGCTTTTCGAGTACTTTGTGGTGGTGTCCCTCAAGAAGAAGCCATCGCGAAACACCTACCTCCCCGAAGTCTCCTACCAGTTTCCCAAGGTGAGGCCCTCTCTCTCCCAACCTTGCCCATATTTCCCCTCTTCCATCCTCTATCCGCCAGGCCTATTTGGGGAAGGAGAGAGATCTTGTTCGTCATACCTCCTCACCGAGCTGCCACAGCCCTGAACCTGCCTCCTCTCGGCCAGGAGGGAAGACAGGGCTGCAGCGGGGGTGGGTTTGGGCCAGTGCTTGTTCAAAGGATGAGGGCTGAGAGAGAACCTCTCAGTGTGCTTAGAATAAAATCCAAAACGATTGAATACCATACAGTTCACCCACTTAATGTATACAGTTCAGTGTTCGGGTGTATTCACAGAATTGTGCAATCACCACTTATCAATTTTAGAACATTTTTATCACCCCAAAGAGAAACTCTGCACCCACTAGCTGTCACTCCACACTTCTCCCACTAGCCTGTCTCTCACTCTGCCTTCCCTGCTTGTCGCCAGCCAGCCTGGCCTCCCTCTTCTTCCTCTCACACTCAACCCCTCTCTCACTGCCATTGCCTCTGCCAGGAATGTGCTTTCTCCAGCTCTTCACATGGCTGCTGGCTCCTTCTCATTTCTCAGGCTCTGCTCAAGTAGGACCTCTTTCAGGAGGTCTGTCCAGACGCCTGCATGGAGCCCCACCCCTACCCAGCTTGCTCTGTTACATCACCCTGCTTATTATTTATTTATTTATTTGAGACAGAGTTTCACTCTTGTTGCGCAGGCTGGAGTGCAATGGCGCGATCTCGGCTCACTGCAGCCTCTGCCTCCTGGGTTCAAGCGATTCTCCTGCCTCAGCCTCCCAAGTAGCTGGGATTACAGGCATGCGCCACCACTCCTGGCTAATTTTGTATTTTTAGTAGCGATGGGGTTTCTCCATGTTGGTCAGGCTGGTCTCGAACTCCCAACCTCAGGTGATCCGCCCGTCTCGACCTCCCAAAGTGCTGGGATAACAGGCATGAACCACCACGCCCGGCCACCCTGCTTATTTTTTTTTTAAGCCCCACTCTGAGATGTTGTGGTTGACCAGCTCACTATGCTGACCAGAATGTGCAGGGTCGGGGACCTTGTCCCCTTTGTTTTCCGTCGAGAGCCAAGAGCCCTGGCGCACAGCACTGTGTCAGATGCCATACAGAAAGCACTCTGCTGGCATTTATTGAATGAATGAATGATGACTCAGGGCTCTGTAAGAATTCGGAGTGGGACAACGGTTGCTGAGATCATGCCCACTGGTCAGTGGCATCTAGGGTCCTCGGGAGGAGGGGTTTCTCAGCCACCATCACCCGCCCTCAGGTTCCATGTCATCTCCTGGTTCCTTCTTCCCTGCAGCTGGACCGACCCACCAAGCAGATGCGAGAGGCAGAGGAAAGGCTCAAAGCCATTCCCCAGTTTTGCTTCCCTGATGCCAAGGACTGGCTCCCTGTGTCAGAGTATAGCAGGTGAGGCCTGGCCTGACCAGAGGGAGGAAGGGGCATAGCCTTCTTTACCCCCATAGCAGTGGGCACCTGAGTGGGGCCTGCTCTAGTCTCATCCTCCTCTCCTACAGCAACCTGGCCCTTCACCCAATCCTGAAGATGACGGTCCCTATTCTTGGGGGCTGTTTCCTAGGTCCTCTCACACCTCCCTGACGCCAGACCTCTCTTTGTTCCAGTGAGACCTTTTCTTTCATGCTGACTGGGGAAGACGGCAGCAGACGCTTTGGCTACTGCAGGCGCTTACTGGTGAGTGAGGCCATTTGGTCCTCGGGCTGGCAGGCAGGGGCTAGGTCAGGGTGTGTGTGTTTGTGTGTGTGTGTGCCCTTCTGCAACTTTAGCTTGTATGAAATCCTATGTTCTGCTCCCTGAGGCCACCCCCAACCCCCTGCCAACACACACATTTTCACAGGTGAGGCCACCCTGGGAGAGCAGGGCTCAGAATGGTGCTTCTGAGGGGGCCTTAGGATCGGAGATTATCTGGAATAAGGGGAGGGAGTGGGTTTTTGTGTCTTTTTAGTTTTTCTCTACTTTTTCTTCATTTCCCTTGGGATCGTGGGCTCTGATTGCTGGTCTCTGGTTGCAGGATCGAATCACCCCCAGCAGTATGTATATATGCATCAGATTAGGTGAGGGACAACCTTCCTCACCTCCAACCTGGCCAGGCTGTAGTGGGGAGGAGGCCTGTCTGTGGTGTGGTAGGGCTGGAGATTGGGAAGGGACAGTGACATATCTTCTCTGGGAATCTGAGAGAGATACCTTGAATCTAGGGGAAAGGGATTGGGTTTTGAAAATGTTAGCCATTTTGTAAAGAGAAGTCCTTCACCATCTCCATTCCCATTAGTCCTGGGAAATAGATTAGGGTAGAGGCCCAGAGCCTGGCCCCTGCTGCACTCCTCGCTTGGAGCACTGGGTTGTTGACAATGTTTTGGGGTTTCCAGGCCTTAGCAAGAGAAAGCCTCCCCAGATACCAGTCTAGGAGTAGATGAAGGGGCAGGAGCCCTGAAGGAAGGATTTGGGGCCAGTCATTCATTCATTCAGAAACACTTATCATCCCTTATCAGAAGCCCTGACCTATTGAGAGTCAGGCATGTGCTAAAGGCATATAAAGATGAGTTTAACATGGATCTTCTCTCAAGGAACTTTAGATGGCCTGTTACAGGAGATTGGACTTTCAACACAGGAGAGAAAGGCCAAGGGAATAGACATTGCTTAGAACCTGTCACATTCCAAGCTAGATGCTTCAAGTATGTCTTTTTTAAAAAATGATCACCATAGCCCATTATTATCCCTGATCCATAGATTGGGAAGTCAAAACTCAGAGGTAGAATGACTTGCCCAAGGTCACACAGAACCAGAAGGGAAGTCGTTTGTCACCAATCGGGTACTCTTGGATCACCCGCAGAGGATGGATGGGGAGAGGGGGTGTTGGGAGGTAGAGTGCCCAGGGAGGGGTGAAGGGCATATGCACACGAGCAATGCCAGGTGGTCAGCCAGGCAGAGGCCAGCAAGCTTCTGGCCGCCTGGGCCTCCTGGGCTTGGAAGGAGTGTTGCGAAGGCTGCCTTTGCTGGAACATAGATGCAGCAGAGCTGCTCCTTTGCAGTGGGGCTGCTGCCCCCAGGGAAGAGCGTGTTTGTCCTGGCGTGCTCAGAGAGGGCCTGGGCTGGGTCCCTGCCAAGGGGGCTGGCACTAGCTCGGCATTCCTGCAGATTGGACACAATGATTCTAACCCAAATCCCACATACTTGATTTAATCACTTGGGGCTTTAGGGGAGGCGGGGGAGAGGGAAAGAGACAGGAGTAAGTTTCAGGCCTAATATGGACAAAAACAGATTCTGCCTTCTCTAGATCTGTGACGTGTGGCCAGCAGGTTTGGAGACTGAAATAGCCCCATCTGCATTTGCTTAGCAGCCTGCATGAGGGGCCAGCACCTGCTGCTCTGCTCCCTCCCGACTCGGACTTGCCAGGCCCTCCAGGCCTCTGAGCCCTGCTGGAGAAGGCACTGAAGCCTGCATGGGGTCTCTGGGCCTGGGAGCTCTCAGTGCATGTCTCCCCTTCAGCTACCCACCATTTTTTTTTTTTTTTTTGAGACGGAGTTTCACTCTTGTTGCCCAGGCTGGAAGTACAATGGCGTGATCTCAGCTCACCGCAACCTCCACCTCCCGGGATCAAGCAATTCTCCTGCTTTAGCCTCCTAAGTAGCTGGGATTACAGGGATATGCCACCACGCTCGGCTAATTTTGTATTTTTAGTGGAGATGGGATTTCTCCATGTTGGTCAGGCTGGTCTCGAACTCCCAATCTCAGGTGATCCACCTGCCTCGGCCTCCCAAAGTGCTGGAATTACAGGCGTGAACCACCACGCCCAGCCATGCCCACCTTTTAAGTCCTGTTCTTCTTTGTGCTCCTTTACTCCATAGCAAACCTCTACCAATTGTCTTTGTTTCCTTTCCTTCCTGTCAGAAAGCAGCAGGCTTTAGGGGTAAGACAGCCAAACAGGGCCAAAGCAAACTCCTGGCTCCACAGCTTCTAGATAGGTGGTCTTAGGCAATGGCTTAATCTTTTTGAACTCAGTTGCCTCATCTATGAAGGGGATAATAATCCCCGTCTCACAAATCTCTTGTAGAGTTCCAAGTCAGGTATAGCAAATGTTCAATAAATCATAGCTCCCATCTCTTGTTTTCAGTTTGCTCTCTTACAGTGGAGGTGGATCAAGAAAGGGGGAAAAGAACCAAAAAAAGAATGTTATGCCGAATATGCCCTATGGGGCTAAAAAGCTACAATGGCTTGCTCCTAAGGATGTACCCTAGTCCTTCCCATCTGCTGGGGTCCCAGCCTCAGGGATATGAATCCACCGATCACCCTGTAGCCTCTGCCAAACTGCTTTGCCCTTTGCCAGCCCATCAGCATCCTCCTGGGAGGAAGGGCAGAGCCTGTGTGGAGCCTGGCAGGAGCCTGGTACCTGGTGCTGGGAGACCCTGCAGAGCTGAGGCCTGTCCTGAGAGTGGTGGCTTTTCCTTCAGGGCCCTGGTTGCAGAGAGGTTTAGAGGAGGCTTAGAGTCTTCCTCCACTAGAAGCGCAGTCCTTACTCCTCAGTTCCCAAGGAAAAGGAGCCAGAAATGGTAATCATGCATTCTCTGTGTCTGTCTCTCTCCTCCTCCTCCTTGTCCTGGCCCAGCCAAGTGGGAAAGGGCCCCGGTTGCCAGAGGTGTACTGTGTCATCAGCCGCCTTGGCTGCTTCGGCTTGTTTTCCAAGGTAAGAAGCTCTGGCAGGCTTCCCTCCCCCTCCCCCAGCTGACAGCTCCCACAGGAGTATCTGCAGGCAGCTTAGATGAGAAAACCACCTGTGAGTTGTGAGCAAGCGGGAGACAGAATGCAAGAGCAAGTACCAGTGAGCTCTGTGACGCCCTCCCATTCCCTAGCCTGGCCCTCTACCCAGCCGGCTGGCATTTCCCCAGCTCCTGTGCTGGCAGTGTCTGCCCCTGTCACAGCCCACCCTGGGCCCTGGGCAGAGCCAGAGTCCTTGGGGAAGCAAGAGCGCCCAGGGAGCTGACTCTTGGGTGGTATTTCCTTTGCCCAGCTACTCTGCTCTTGGGGACTGAAGCAAGGCCAGTTAAGGAACAGAGGAATCACTGAGTGCCAAGGAAAACGGGAAGGGTAGAGCGTGCAGATCCTGGCAAGACCGCCTTCCCATCTCCCAGCTTCTGGGCCAGCCTGGTCAGATGCTTGGCTGCCCTCTTCTCTGCCAGGAGGGGGGAAGGGCACTGCCCTGACACCCTTCCTCTTTGGGCTGCTGGCGGTGGGCACAGGTCCTAGATGAGGTGGAGCGCCGGCGTGGGATCTCCGCGGCATTGGTCTATCCTTTCATGAGAAGTCTCATGGAGTCGCCCTTCCCAGCCCCAGGGAAGACCATCAAAGTGAAGACATTCCTGCCAGGTGCTGGCAATGAGGTAAGGATTTCTGCACCCTCTTCTCTTGGGCTACGGGCTGGGGTGGCAGGAGGACCACGCTAGCCAAGGTCATAGTCTTTGAGGGGTGCAGAGCACGGCTCCTCCTTGCTCAACCATGTCAGTGTACCCAATCACTAGGGACCACAACAGCGAACAATAGGAATGTACATGTTGCCCAGCCTTCTGCTCCTCCCAGGGGCCTTCCTTGACCCATTTGGACTAAACTGCATTCCATCTGCCTTCCTTTTGTTCATTCATCGAACAGTTACTGAATGTGTGCCATCTCACAGTCAGAGATTGTGCCAGACCTCAGAGCAGAGTCAGAGTTAGAGGGACACGGCTCTGTCCTCATGAAGTTTGTAGTCTAGTGGGAGATACTGATATTATAGTAAACACTTTTACATATAAATAGATAATTCCTAAATGTGTTACGAGCCAAGTGAAAGCACAGGACCTTATGAGAGTGTGGAACAAGGGTTCTGCTTTAAATTAGGGGCCAGGGAAGGTCTCCTCTGAGAAAGTAACACTTGACCAGAGACCTAAGTGGTGAGTGGGGGCAACTAAATGAAGCAGGAGGAGGGAGACGGAAAGAGAAGGATATGAATGGGAGAAGATTATTCCAAGTAGAGGAACCAGCATCTGCAAAGGCAAAAGTTGGGCAAGTGCATGTGCTGGTCAGAGGGTTGACGGGGTAGGGGTAGGGGGGTGGGTTGGCAGGCAAGAACCCAATCACGATGTCCCTGCTAGGCCAAGTTAAGGATTTGGGGATTTTATCTAAAGCAGGGGTATGATAAGATCTGATACATGTTTTCATTTTATTTTTTTGAGACAGGGTCTCACTCTGCCGCCCATATTGTGCAGTGGTGCTGGAGTGCAGTGGTGCTATCATGGCTCACTGCAGCCTCACCCTCCCAGGCTCAAGCAATTCTCCCACTTCAGCCTCCTGAGTAGCTGGGACTACAGGCGTGCACCACCATACCCAGCTGACTTTTGTATTTTCTATAGAGACAGGGTTTCACCATGTTGCCCAGGCTGGTCTTGAACTCTTGGACTCAAGCAATCCTCCCACCTCTGCCTCCCAAACTGTAGGGACTACAGGCATGAGCCACCTGCGGCCAGCTGATACATGTATTCAAAGCCCACTGTGGCAGCCCTGTAGCTAATGGTTGGAGTGAAAACAGGGAGACCAGCAGGGATACTGTTGCGGCACTACAGGCAAGAGATGATGGCAGCTTTGGATTAAGATGTGGTAGAAGAAGAAGGGAAGTAGATGGATTTTAGAATTAGGACCAGTAGCACTTTGTGTTTGATTGGAAATAGGGCGTAGTTGTCACAGAGACTGTAAGGCTGACTCCCAGTTTTCTGGCTGGAGCCCCAGGGTAGATGATGGAGCCATGTACTGAGATGGGAGCTCGTGAAGGAGAAGCAGGTAATGAGGAGGAAGAGTCCAAATGTGTACATGTCACGTTTGAGATGCCCCGAGACCCCCAATAGAAGATATGTAGTAGCAAAGAGTGTAAATAGGGAAGAGAAGAGAGCCCAGTATGGAGTCCTCCTCAGTCCTGGGGAACCCCAACATGCAGAGACCCTGCAGGAGAGGAGCCACAGCCCTGAAGTTTGAGGAGAGGGGAACTCCAGGGGAGGGCTTCGGCTGAGGAGCACCTCAAAAAGGAAGCCATGATCTGAAGCAGGTACCACTAAGAGATCAGGATGAGGTGTGGAAGATCTTGACAAGTGCAGGGCCCAGAAGTTGGGCTGGAGTGAGTTGAGAAGTGATGGGGGTGAGGAAGTGGAAACAGCCTGTGTAGACATCTTCTCAAGATTGCATGGCTGTGGAGAAAAATAGGGAAGAGGGCAGCAACTGAAATGTGGAACTAGGGAAGCTTGTTAGGGATGGTTGTTTGTATGCTGGTGGGAATGGCTGCCAGAGGAAGAGGTTCAAGCTACAGGAGGAGGAGGGGCTAACAGAGTGTACTGAGAAGATGTGAGTGTTAGGCTCCATGGAGGGCTTGGCATTTATTAGGAGAGGAGGGAGTGGCTTAGTAGATTTTGGATTCTCATCTGATGGCTTTGATTTTCTCAAAATAGAAAAAGTCAGACCAGGCACAGTGGCTCATGCTTGTAATCCCAGCACATCGGGAGGCTGAGGTGGGGGGATCACTTGAGGTCCGGAGTTTGAGACCAGCCTGGCCAATATGTTGAAACCCCGTCTCTTCCAAAAATACAAAAAAAAAAAAAAAAAAAAATTGCCAGGTGTGGTGGCGCATGCCTGTAATCCTAGTCACTCGGGAGACTGAGGCAGGAGAATCTCTTGAACCCGGGAGGTGAAGGTTGCAGGGAGCCAAGATCGCACCACTGCACTCCAGCCTGGGTGACAAAGCAAGACTCCATCTCAAAAAAAACAAAAAAAAAAAAAAACAAAAAAAAACAAATATATATATATATATATAGAAAAGGTCATTCTTTGAGAGTAACAGGTGGATGTTGGGTTCTAGGAGAGGGAAGAGTAAATAAATTAGTTGTAGAGAATGGGAGAAGGACTGACCAAAAAAGCATACCAAGCTTGCTGAGCAGTGGCAACTCCTAGCTTGAGGGCTTTCTCCTCGCCTCTTTTCTCCCCTTCATTTAGAGGAACTTTAGGCTTTGTGGTGGCTGTGGGGCACAGGATAGGTGACCCTTCCCTTATAGCCCAGCATCATGCCTGGGAGCTCTTCGTGGTCTGGCACTGGCCACCTCACTGGGCTCTCATCTTCTGACTTGATACTTAAGTCTTCCCTCAACCCTACTTCCTTTTGCCTAGAAGACACTTCCCTTCTTTTCTCTTTGGGGAGTCAAGTACCTTGTGCTCTGAAAGGCTTCCCTGACCCCTCCCCACGCACATGAGCTTGGCTGCCCTCCTAGATGTCCTGCCTGTCCCTGTGCAGATGTTGGTCACACCCACCGGACTCCCAGACTGTAACTGCTCGGCTCCGTCAGACCCCTGGGCCTGATCTCCTTGAAGGCAGGGATGCATGGAACAAGGCCGGGAGTGGGAGCAGCCTGTGTGAATTCTCAATCCCTGGGGGAACGGGGAGGGTTGGGCCCCAGGGACAGTAGGGACTGGGTGGGGCTGGGTGCTAGAGAGCAGAGCCTGTTGGGCTGCATGCAGGGAGCTTGTGACTTCCGGGGCAGGGACAGGGCCTGGAGCAGGTATAAAGGGCTCTGGCATCATTGTGGTACTTCTTTCCTTGAGCCCACATTCACTGACCATTTGGGGTGTACCCAGCATCTGGCGGATCACCGGGCCTTCCAGGAGTACACCATCAGGTGGGAGAGACAGTGGACACAGACCGCTACTGTGCCCTGTGCCCATTTTGCTGCTTCTCTGGGGCCCAGAAGGATGGATGCTGAGTTAGGAATCAGAATGCCTTCACTTGCTTAGACTCTGAGGAACAAATGAGATGATGTGGGTATAAAAACTCCTTGTAAAGCATTACCTTTGATGCCATCGGGCAGTGAGAGAGAACTGGTTTCTCACCCTAGTTTTCAGGAGGCCTTCACATCTATGCTGCACACACGGTGTGGGACCAAGGATGAGGCCAAGCAGACCCCAGGGACAGCTGCTTTGGCACAGCCTGAGCGTCAGCAGTGCCTCCTGCCCTCACCACTGGGGTCACTCGCTACCTTCCACCCCCGTGACTGCCCCCAGAGAAGTGGCTCTCTGAGCTGTGGCACTGACCTTGGGAGCCGCCTTTGGAGGAAAGAAGGCTAGGCCTAGCCCTGATAAGACAGTCCTGCTTCGTGGCAAGGTTGCAGAATGGCCAGCCCTTTGCTTGTGTTTTCTTTGTGCCTGGCACAGGACTTAGGGTGATGGAGATAAAGGCCAGGATGGCAGGACAAATAGCCTCTGGAAGGAAACTCTTTCTAGCAGGAAAGGGAGGGGGACAGGGCAACAAGGACACCAGCATTGCCTTTCCAGAGGTGGCTGGGATTAGAGTCCTGGGATGCGGAGTTGCCTGGAGAGCAGTGGGGTCTAGTCAGCATTAAGGGCTTAGACCTTTGTCTGGGGAGGTGGGCAGGAGGACCCTAGAGATGTGGCTGTGTGGTTCCCTGCTTCTCCCTAAGAGCAGTCAGCTCTCCTCTCTTCCTGAGGTCCCGATGGATAGTCCCTCAACTCCTTCCTTCTGGATCCTTCCCCTCTTTCACAGGCAGCCCTCTCACCCACAGCCTGGGTGTTCAAGTGCTATGAGAGCAGAGCTGTAGTCTGAGGGGTGGAGGAGAGGGGTTTACTGCATAGCAGGATAGGCGAGAGACCTGGAAAAGAGCAGGTGGGAAGGGGAAAGCAGCCTCCAGTTGCTTCGTGGAGGGCCGGAGGGCAGCACCCACCTGGCTGGCCCAGGCCCACTTTCCCATCGCTCTCCTGCAGGTGTTAGAGCTGCGGCGGCCCATGGACTCACGGCTGGAGCACGTGGACTTTGAGTGCCTTTTTACCTGCCTCAGTGTGCGCCAGCTCATCCGAATCTTTGCCTCACTGTTGCTGGAGCGCCGGGTCATTTTTGTGGCAGATAAGCTCAGGTAGGGCCCAGCTGGGCAAGGAAGAAGAGGGGAGGGGGAAGGCACGCCCACAAGTGAATCAGCAAGTGTTCAGGAGCCTAAGCCCTTGCTGGCTGGTACTGGAGTGGGGCTGTGCGTAGGGAGATAAAGACTAGGTAGAAAGGTAGCACCCCTGCGTGGGTGAGGGAGAAGGGTTTGGGAGCACACAGATGGCGGGATTGAGAACCCTGTGGAGGGCTTGGCCTGAGGGAAGAAGGAGGGACATTTCTTCCTTTGCAACAGCCAAGACTGTGCAGATGGCAGTATATGTACAGGGGAAACGTTAAGAAATTGAGATTTTTGGCGGATGGTTGCATTTCTTCTGGAAGGGGAGGCAAAGCCATCTCAATGGGATGCTGAGTTTAAGGAAAGAGCCGCTGTGAGGAAGGGGCAAGAGCACTGACTGAGGACAGTGTGAGGAGTGCTGAGCCAGCCAGCGAGGGTCCTGTGGAGGGTGTCCCCTGGAGAAGGCGACTGCAGTGGCCCAGGGCTGGGCACTGGGAAGGCTGGGGAGAAGGATGCCATGGGGGCATTGAGGTGCAGAGAGGAGAGTGGGTGAGGAAGGCTGGCCAGCCCACACCAGGAAACGATGTGCAGGGCCTGGAGGTGCCAGGGAAGTGGGGGAGCTGGTTTAGGAGGAGTAAGAAAAGAGCTGGGTGGGTCACAAGTCTTGGTCTGAAATGCTGGCATTTAGGACTTTAGAGGGTAGAGGTGTCAAGGTCTGGTGGTGGCCATGAGACGGGTGGCAGAAGTGATGGTCACTGGACCTGAGGCATTTTAGGAAGGAAGAAGTGAGAGCTCTTCTAGACGGCCAAGGTTTAAAAAAGAAAAAAGTTTTATGTCAGTGGTGGTTGGGGGGTGACACAGGCAAGGGAGAGTGATACGGCTCCGATGAGTGGAGGAACACTAGGGCTTTTGGTTCTTATGCTGGTTTAGATAAAACGACACGGACACAGGTGGGGTTGGTTTTAAGGAGCGGAGAGTTTAATAGGCAAGAAGGAAAGAAGAAAGGCAGAAAGGAGAAGTACAGAGACAGAGGGAGGGAGGCTCCAAAGCCAAGAGAGGGAACCTCAAGTGCTGTGGACACCAGCCAGTTTTACAAGTAGGCTGGAGGAGGCGGTGTTTGATTTGCATAGGGCTTAGGGGATTGGTTTGACCTGGCATGTCACTCATGTGGCCCCCAAAAAAGCTGGCCCGCCCATCCTCGCCTTTTAATATGCGAATATAGGGTGCCTGATGTTCTACACACGTGGGAATATGCGGGGCAGCCATGCTGCTAGGCACATGTGGGGGCAAGGGCAAGAAGACAACGATGAGAACTGCCGTGTTGGGTGGACCCAATTTCTAATGGTCTGTATTTGCATATCAAAGGTTGCCTGCCTGGCTGTAAGAGCCAGGGCTTGCTTTCTAGACTAGCTGCTTTAAAAGAAACGAGGCGGTGGCTCACGCCTATAATCCCAGCACTTTGGGAGGCCCAGACTGGCAGATCACAAGGTCAAGAGATTGAGACTATCCTGGCCAACATGGTGAAACCCTGTATTAGCTGGGTGTGGTGGCGGGTGCCTGTAGTCCCAGCTACTCAGGAGGCTGAGGCAGGAGAATCGCTTGAATCCGGGAGGTGGAGGTTGCAGTGAGCAGAGATTGTGCCACTGTACTCCAGCCTGGGAGTGAGACTCCGTCTCAAAATAAGTAAATAAATAAAAAATTAAAAATTAAAAAGAAACAAAAACTTTTCCTCTCTGCATAAAATAATTTCTTAATAACTCCTACAACAACAGGATGGGTTATTGGCAACATGTTATGTATTGTTTTGGTCAAAGAATCCATCCCAAGTAGTGGCTTCTCTAGAGTGGTCATTTGGACATTGATTAAGCCACCTTAATGTCAGGTGCTCTGAGGAGGGCAGTGAAGGAAAATCCCCCTTCTGGTTTGCCCTCCAATAAGTCCTGAATCCCTGGGATATTTCCTTCCGTATATACAGGGAGCAGTTGAGAGGAGCCCGAGAAATGAACTCCCGATTGCCCTCATAGGGACAGGAACCCAGGCCCATCCTCAGCCCAGGAGAAGAAAGGAGGAAGAAAAACCAGAGCTGCTGACTTTTCCATAGAGCGCCAGGGTTTAGAAAGGAAAACTGCCCCTCACTTGTTCCCATCACAGCCTCAGTGCTTCCGTGTCTCACAGTTCTAGGTGTTTTGTGGGCCCATCAGGCCCCTGTGAAGAAATCTAGCCCAACAGCTAGAATGAGCTAGGTACAGCAGCTCCAAGAGGCCCCTCCTGTGTGCCAGCCATGGTCATTGTCAGCCAACAAAGCCCCTGACTGCCTGGCTTTGGTGCCCTGGACTGGCCTGACCTTAGTGGCCCCTAAGAGAGCCTGGACCGTGAGGTTTCTTTTCCTGAAGGTTCTACCCTCTAA
The DNA here is from genome assembly GCF_047675955.1 of Chlorocebus sabaeus. Lineage (NCBI taxonomy): Eukaryota > Metazoa > Chordata > Mammalia > Primates > Cercopithecidae > Chlorocebus > Chlorocebus sabaeus. Next base: position 56,163,931 of record NC_132904.1, read on the forward strand.
TGCATGGCTGAGCCTCCTCTTTGCCACCCCGCCCCCCAGCCCAGCTCCCATGGGGCTGTGAATACAGCTATTGTTTCCTGTGGTTGCAGCTGCCTCTGAGCACATTCCAGGACCATTCTGGGAGGGATGATCCCAAGGTCTTGTTCTTGGCCTGGCCGGGTATTCAAGTTCTGCCAATTTGGGGTCTTGGAAAAGATGTCCTTCCTGTTCTGCCTGGGGTCTGCCTCTGGCTGGAGAGGGGAGGGGTAGGTCCAGCCAGCTCATGTTCCGCTGATGATGATTTAGGTTTTCCACAAGTTCTTTGTCCCTCTTGCCTAGTTCTGATGTGGGGTGGGAGAGGGTACCCAGGATCTGCATTCACTGGCCCTAGGGGTTTACAAAACCTCCTGCCTCCTCAGCCATGGGCCCAGTAATGTGCCCCCTAAACCCAAGACAGCCCTTTTCCAGATCTTTGTCAGATGACTGTCCTGCGGGCTGCTGCATACCTTCCTGGCTGTTTGTAAGTGCATTTCCCCGAGAGTAGCACTGTTGTCCCTGAGGCGCTACGCAGTGGGAAAGTGGGGGCTTCACCAGTCTGCAGGGTCCCTGAGCCCCATTAGCATTTTTGTTGCACTGGGAGGTTTACGATCAAAGGCTGTCCTGAGCCTCCAGTGAACTCTAAGGTCCTGGGCCTGGGCTCAGGTGCTCTGTCTCTCTGTCTGTCTGCCCATCAGTACCCTCTCCAGCTGCTCCCACGCGGTGGTGGCCTTGCTCTACCCCTTCTCCTGGCAGCACACCTTCATTCCTGTTCTCCCGGCCTCCATGATTGACATCGTCTGCTGTCCCACCCCCTTCCTGGTTGGCCTGCTCTCCAGCTCCCTCCCCAAACTGAAGGAGCTGCCTGTGGAGGAGGTGGGCCACAACGGGGAACCAGCTGGGGGGAAGGGTGGAAGGGGAAGCAGGTGCTGGGATCTTACTTGTGGCCCCTTGGCCTCTTTACCAGGCTCTTATCCTTTCTCCCTGGGAGGTCTATCCCCGGCTGGAGTTCTTCCTGTTATCTGACCCTGGGAACCTGGGAGGTCTGGAGGCCTGGCAGAGGGCATTGCGGGACTCATGCCTTGAGCCACTCTGCTAATGACTCCTTTTCTCAGGCGCTGATGGTGAATCTGGGATCTGACCGATTCATCCGACAGGTAAGAGGGTGGGTGCTTGCTAGAATCAGGCTGCTGAGCACCCTGCACCATCACACACACTACTCAACCTTCACAATCTGTTGAGCTCTCTGGGTTCCATACCTACTCACAGACTAGTCAAGGGTGGGGAGAAGCTAGTCTTGGAATCCTTGACCTCAGCAGGGTCTGCCTTTCCAGTGGCATCATCAGCTTCTGGAAGGCAGTGTGGGAACTTGAAGAACACTGCCTGGGAGTCCACAGACTTGACCACTGAACTTTGCCCACTTTGAGCCACATGGTCTTAGGCCTCTAAATTCCTCTGAGCTCTAAAGCAGAGGTGGTGACAACACCTGCCTTGAAATGTTGCTGGGGGTTACACAAATAACTATAGATTGTTGTGTAACGTACAGGTTTGCAATGATTGTTGTGAACTACAAAAAGCCTTTGTTAGTCATGGAAATCCTCCTGGCTCTCTACCAAGGAGCACAACCCAGTGCCTCCCCTATGGAAATGTACTTACTGTCTGTTACACACCAGTGATGGAGCTGAGGACTCCCTGGGTACCAGGCATAGTGATGTGGACACAGAAACACAGTGTAGAGACTGAAACAACAGTCTAACTTCATTCCTGAGACACAGGCTGGCCACGGTCCCCCTGCCCCAAGCCAACTGTGCCTCCTACCTTGAGCTGATGATGGAGGAATTGGGGAGACCTAATCAGGAACCCCTGGCTAGTCCTGGTCACAAAGGCCACTGGCTCTACCACCTTTTTGTTTTTTTTTTTTTTTGAGACAGGGTCTCACGGTCATCCAGGCTGGAGTGCAGTGGTACAGTCATGACACTGCAGCCTCGACCTCCCTGGGCTCAGGTGATCCTCCCCACGTCAGCCTCCTAAGTAGCTGGGAGTACAGGTGCATGCTACCATACTTGACTAATTGTTTTTTTTGTGTGTGTTTTACAGATAGAGGGACCTGCTAAATTGCCCAGGCTGGTCTCGAACACCCTCCTAGGCTCAAGTGATCCTCCCGCTGAGCCTCCCAAAGTGTTGGGATTACTGGCATGAGCCACTGTGCCTGGCCCTCTACTACTTTTAATCTCTGTAATCTTGGGCAAGTTTCCTAACCTTTCTGTGCTCCAGTTCCTCATCTTAAAATGAGGTTGATGATAGTTATGAGTTATTGGGAGAGATAAATGAGATTATCTACTCAAGCTCTTCTAACAGGTCTTAGCACACAGTAAGAGGTCAGCGTCAGCTATGATTGTCACTGCTTTCTTTCTCCTGCAGATGGACGACGAGGACACATTGTTACCTAGGAAGTTACAGGCAGCTCTGGAGCAGGCTCTGGAGAGGAAGAATGAGCTGATCTCCCAGGACTCCGACAGTGACTCCGACGATGGTGAGGATAGTGCCCGGGCATGGTCAGCTCTGCTCCAGGCTCCCTCTGCTCCGGGTCAGGGCCCCATAGGGCCAGAACTCTGCCTCTGCGCACCAAACCCTTTCTGGCTGATGAGGACCTTGGTCTCACTCTAGCGTCTTTACCCCAGGTGGTTTGGGAATGAAAACCCAAAGACATGTGGCAACCCCAAAGATACTTTCTGCTGACAGAAAACTAATTATTCCTCCCTCTCAGGCCTTACCTCAAGCCATTGCAGGAGATGAAAGGAACTTCCTCTTCCTTGGAAGCCAGAAAAATCACTTAGGGTGAGGGATATGACAAAAGTGGTGCTCTGGTTTCTACTTTAATTCATTCAGCAATTATGTTTCAATTTCCATGTTCAGAACATAGTTTCTGGCCTTCGGCAGCTTGTAGGCTAGTTACAAGGCCATGGGCACAAGAGAGAAAGCTTCCAGAGGCTGGGTGCAGTGGCTCACGCCTGTAATCCCAGCATTTTGGGAGGCCGAGGCGGGTGGATCACCTGAGGTCAGGAGTTCGAGACCAGCCTGGCTAACATGGTGAAACCCCATCTCTACTAAAAATAGAAAAATTAGCTGGGCGTGGTGGTGTGCACCTGTAATCCCAGCTACTTGGGAGGCTGAGGCAAGAGAATTGCTTGAACCTGGGAGGTGGAGGTTGCAGTGAGCTGAGATGGCACCACTGCACTCTAACTTGGGCAACAAGAGTGAAACTCAGTCTCAAAAAGAGCTTCCAGAACAGAAGAGTGGTACTGGCTGGAAGTCTTGTTGGGGAGAGGAAGACTACACCAGGTGAAGATTTGAGGAAGGCTTTGCAGGCTCTTGACCTGAACCTCAAAGATTTTCTTTTCCCTTCCAGAATGTAATACCCTCAATGGGTTGGTGTCGGAGGTGTTTATCCGGTTCTTTGTGGAGACCGTTGGGCACTACTCCCTCTTTCTGACACAGAGTGAGAAGGGAGAGAGAGCCTTTCAGCGAGAGGCCTTCCGCAAATCTGTGGCCTCTAAAAGCATCCGCCGCTTTCTTGAGGTTTTTATGGAGTCTCAGATGTTTGCGGGCTTCATCCAAGACAGGGAGCTAAGAAAGTGTCGGGCAAAGGGTAAGGCTTGTTTATCAGCTCTCTTCTCCAATTTTTTCACCCACAGCAGGGCTGAAGAACCAGGCACTATGATGGAAGCTCTTGGACATCAAGCTAGGGCCAGGCCTCTTAACATCCCTTTACTTCTGTTAGAAACTTCCAAGGGAGCATTCTTCTCCTCCTGTCCCAGTAAATGCCTTCACAAGGCTGTGCACAGGCTGAGCCACATAGCTAGAGATGGGACTCATCTCCGCCTAGGAGCAGCATGCTATTGGTTGCCCACCCCCTACTCAAAGAGAAGGATAGAAGAAAGCCCTTCTATCCAGAGAAAAGGAACAGACTGAGCAATTTTGGGGGTTCTGAGAACCCAGGGGTTGGGAATTCCCTTAGAGAGCACTGGGTCAGCTGTTGTAAGTTGGTGGCAGTCTTCATTGAAGGCAGATGGTTATCTCGCTTTTTGCTATTTCATCAGCTCATTCTAGGACTCTTTCATCTCATCACAATCTTTCTCTCTAACCTCAGGGTTAGTATTTCTTCTGTCCTCTAATACTATCCATTTAGTGTAACAACCTTTTTGGAAAAACATGGTAGAGTTGTCTGAAGGAAGCTAGAGATGTCCACTTGGGGCAGCTCTGAACTGAGAAGCAGCCTCCTCACCCTAGTGCAGCTTGGGAATGTGCATGGGGAGGCAGGGTGGCAGCAGCGAACCCCAGCAAGATGTCACTAATGATTGCTTTGATGAGCCAGTCTGAATTCTAGTAAGATGCTCCTGCAAATTATCATCCCAGATGCTTGCTTTCTCGTTTTTTGGCATCTGTGCTCCATGGTTCCCTTCATGTAGGCCTCTCCTTCCCTTTCCTTCCTCCAATGACTATTCTCTTCCCTGTGCCTGTTTCTCTTACCCAGGTCTTTTTGAGCAGCGAGTGGAACAGTACTTAGAAGAACTCCCAGACACTGAGCAGAGTGGAATGAATAAGTTTCTCCGAGGTTTGGGTAAGTAGCCTTGTTACTCATGAGATAGATGTTCAGCAAGAAGGAAGGGGCTGGGGGATTTGTGCCCCCAAATACTCTAAATCAGTGTCCACATGTGTTATACTGGGGCTGTAGACAGAACAGGATGTAGACATCCCATAGTGATGAGGTGGTTCTCAGCCAGAATTCCAAGGGCATTTTGCACAGTAATGGTCCTTCAATATCTGTGGGGGATTGGTTCCAGGATACCCAAAGATACCAAAATCCACAGATGCTCAAGTCCCTTCTATAAAATGGCATAGTATTTGCATATAACCTGTGCACATCCTCCCATATACTTTAGATCATCTTTAGATTACTTATAATACCTAATACAATATAAACCGTGTTATTTTATTTATTTTATATTTTATTTTATTTTAGAGGCAAGGTCTGGCTCTGTCACTCAGGCTGGAGTGCAGTGGTGCAATCCTAGCTCACTGCAGCGTCAAACTCCTGAACTCATGTGATCCTCCCTCCTCCACCTCCTGAGTAGCTGGGACTACAGGGATATGCCATTACGCCTGGCTATTTTTAAAATTTGTTTTGTAGAGATGAGGTCTTGCTATGTTGCCCAGGCTGGTCTCAAACTCCTGGGCTCAAGTAATACTCCCATACTGACCTCCTAAAGTGTTGGGATTACAGGCGTTAGCCAGTGCACCCAGCTGTAAATAGATATTATACTGTATTGTTTAGGGAATAATGATGAGGGAAAAAAAAGTCTATATATATTCAGTACAGACACCACCATTCATTTTTTCCCCCAAATATCTTTGATCTCCAGTTGGTTGAATCTATAAACATGGAACCCATGAACGCAGGACTCATGGATACGGAGGGCAGGCTGTATTTACCATATTGCATTACAAAGCGGAATCCCAGGTTCCCACATACATCAGGTCTTTCTGTGTGCACTCTATCCTGAATGAATATGAAGGCCATTAGAGCCAGTGAGCCTTCCTCTAGACCATAACAGGTCTGCAGACACAGCAGTGCAAGTGCCCTTCCTGCAAAATGCTCCCCTCCCTGCAGGGTGCTCAGCCCGTCAGATCAGAGAATTATAGCATGTTTCTGTTTAAAGAGAAATTGAGACCAAAGAGGTTAAGTGGCTTGCCTAAAACCACACAGCGATTAATACCAGTGCCCTAATTAGAGCTCTCACGTGTTTTCCCTACCCTGGATCAGATCACAGCTATAATCCAGTCTTCCTAATCCTCTTCCTCTCCCACTAAGAGGGTTATGGCTACAAGGAGGAGAGGGAGTGGAGGTTGGAAGGGATAACACTGAACATTCTCTCTTGTCCTCTCTGGCCCACAGGCAACAAAATGAAGTTCCTCCACAAGAAGAATTAAGCCGCCTTCTCAGTAGCAGAGTCCAGTGCCTTGCAGAGCCTGAAGCCTGGAGAGAAGGCCCAGCCTGGGATCCTCTGGGCTGCTGTGGCTCCTCTGCCCCCACAGATCCCATCCTCTAAGCCAGCCCACCTCTGCCTTCATCATATCCCGGGATACTGTTTGTAAATAATCTGCTGTAAGCTTTCTTAACTGTTTTTGTAACAAGCAAAGAGAATATGGTAAATATTTGTATATTCCCAAGGGGCCGGGTGCTTTCCTGTCCTGCCAGAGCATGGATGAAGTTTTGCTGGGTGCTCGTGACTGGCCAGTTTTGTGCAGCTGACTGTCTCAGCCAAACCACTGATCTTCCCTGGAGGCCTTCGGCCTGCCTGCCTGCCTGAGGCCCCTGCTGCCAGTCTCAGGCCCTGGAGAGCAGATGCTGTCTTGTTATGTACAGGAGGACCTTTTAAAAAAACTTAAGAGTTTCTATTTTTTCCTGGTAGTCCCCATACCCATACCCTCTGTTTTTGAAAGGCAAAGGCCAATCAGTCCCCATTTGCAGCATGGCACCAGGGTCTTAGGCCTAGTCCTCTCATTCCTCCCAGCCTCTGAGATGGTCAGTGTGTCATGGGAAGCCCACCCCCAGCTCTGCCAGTGCTCTCTGGGCCTGGCTCCCAGTCAGTGGTGGCCACGATGCGGTACAGGGCATTCCTCCTTCCCATCTACGGGTGTTCTCAATAAACAGTGTACAGTTGTTTGGGCCCAGAGCCTCATGTGTTCCTTGGCTTTGTTATCTAGAGTTCTCTCTCCTTGGAGTGGGCTGGGACTGGCCAGTCAGAGATGAAACATCATCACACAGGGAACTGAGTACTAGATTAAAGGGTTAGCTTTAGTGTGAGTCACTGACCTCCCCTGAAATGGAGTTCTCCAGCCTAAGTTGCATGACTGGTCTTAAGAGTTAGAAGATACCCAGTCATTGCAGTAGTTCAGCTTCCCTCAAGTGTTCAGCCTGTGCTTAGGTGTTTCCAGTGATGGAAAGAATGCTCTTTGCCCGTTGGCCCCATTATTAGGTAAATCTTAACATTTTCCTCTTCAGCCTGAAGCCCCTAAGATGTCATTTGAGTGTCCTGACATTGGTGGAGTGAAGCCCAGCTAATGCCAACTCAGGCTTGGGCATAGCCCTGACCCACTCTCTGTGACTCTTCCATGTCACTCTGTGAATCATTTTTCCATTGGAACCTTAGGTTTTCATATAGAAAGTACTGCTACATTCCACAGAAGAGGAAGGAGAGGAACAAGGTGGGAAATAAGGATGGTTTAGGCTTTTCACCCACCAAGGCCTTGGGAGAGCAGAGACTTTGCAAACTCCCAAGTGAGGCATTAAGCTGCAACCGTTTTCCTTGGTATTGTGTTTGGGTCTGACAGGATTTGAACCATGAGTAAAGTTTTCCTGTCCTTCCACCCTTGTTGAGAGATGATCCCATCCTAAGTTTCCTTCCCCTCTTCCCTCTCCCCATCTCCACTGAGGCCTCTGCAGGCCTCAACCTGTCCATGGTTTGGGCCTGCTGTCAGCCTCACAGAATAAAGTGGAGGGTTTGTCTTCTGGGAAGGCAAAGTCATTTTCTGGCTCTGCCATTTGCCAGGACTAGGACAGGGATTGAAGCCTCGCGAGTCTTCAGTTCGGATCAAGAGAAAAGACGGATTACAACCAGAAGACTCAGAGTGGGATGTAGTTCCCTCCAGAACTCGTCACTCTTAACTCAGCCTGGGCTTAGGATAGTCACAGAAGCAGATTCCTTAATAAGAAAAATACAGGCCAGGCGCGGTGGTTCATGCCTGTAATCCTAGCACTTTGAGAGGCCGAGGTGGGTGGATCACGAGGTCAGGAGTTCAAGACCAGCCTGGCCAACATGGTGAAGCCTCGTCTCTACTAGAGATACAAAAAATTCACCAGGTATGGTGGTGCATGCCTGTAATCCCAGCTACTGGGAGATTGAGGCAGGAGAATCGCTTGAACCCAGGAGGCAGAGGTTGCAGTGAGCCAAGATTGTGCCACTGTACTCCAGCCTGGGCGCAGGACGAGACTGTCTCAAAAAAAAAAAAAAAAAAAGAAAAATACAGATTTAATTCCTAAAAGGTACATGCGCTCTCTCTCTTTCCCTTCCTCCCCCATTCTCCTCCACCCTTCTTTTCAAAGAACCTTTAGACATGCGATCAGATCACAAGATGTGTATGTGTAAAATGTTTTTTAAAATTTGCATTAATGGGGTCTCACTGTGTTGCCCAAGCTAGTCTCAAACTCCTGGGCTCAAGCAGTCCTCCTGAAGTGCTGGGATTACAGGAATGAGCCACCACATCCGGCCTTATTCATAAATTTTGCCACTTTTACATATCTTTAAAATATAGTATGCCCTTACGTGAATACCAGAGTGGTATGCCTACCCGCTACTGTGGCTGCAGCTCTGGTCCCAATCCAGAAAATCAGTACTTGCATATAATGGCTTAGAATAGGCTGCAAGGGCCCACAGAGTGATTGCCATAGCCAAGGCACAGCAGCCTTATGGGGAGAGGAGGGTGTGGACAGTGGGCCTGGCTTGGGGTTTACAAAAAGTATTCAGGGCTTCTTTCCACGTTCTTTCACATGATCTCAGGGCTTCTTTCCACGTTCTTTCACATGATCTCTGGACCTCTAAACCAATGATTTTCAACCCTATCAGATCCAACAGTTTAGTTTTAATAGCAAATACTTTAATTCCCTCCACTACCCTGAAATGAAATTCAAAGATAAGCTACCGAAATATACCTTAACTGTAATATAAAAGGGCAGAAATAAAACAAATATTTTGTTATATTTAAATATGTAAATGCTTGTGTACAACTGTACTAGAAGAGATAATCACATGCCTACACTGTACACAGAATTACTGTGAATGCAACAGCTACATATGCAGATGGAGAAAAGTTTTGTATCAGCAACTCAGATCCTACTGAGTAGTTATTGGTGAGTTTTCTGAAATGAACAATTTTTGGGAATCTGAACAAAACAAAGTATGAGCTTCCCCTGATTTAAACAGTAGTTAGAATCCTAGGAAACTGAGAAGTATATGAAAACTGCAAAAACAAAAAACAAACCAACTTTGGAGTTATATGTAAATGAAGTTAGATTGTAAGTTCAATTTTTCTTTATTGTGTAGGACCAGCTCATCCATTCCAAGATATTTAGCATCCCTGGTCACTTCCCCTCCATGACTGTAACAAAAATGCCCCAGTGTGGCCAGGTGTAGTGTGGCTCATGCTTACAATCACAGCACTTTGGGAGGCCAAGGCAGGAGGATCATTTGAGCTCAGGAGTTTGAGACCAGCCTGGGCAACATAGTAAAGACCCCACTTCTATTAATTAAAACAAACAAACAAACAAAAGAAAACACTGTTTCCAAAACACTCCCGTAAAAGATGGTATTGTGGCCACTGAGAGCAAGTGTCCTTAAACAGTGGCTTTCTGACAATACTGGGGCAAATGCTCAGGGATAACAGTGCTATCTCCTCTACCAGGGAAGTCCCCTCACCTGTAGGAGTGTCAGCTCTCCTCTATTCTGCAATTAAGTTAGTTCTTTTAATGCAGGGCAGGCTGCTTCATTACACTGTTCTAAATGCTCTGATAAACTGTAGTCTTGAAATAAGTATTCTGGGCTTTTTAAAAAGCAGTATTTTGAAGAATTGCCCTTAAACAGTATTAGTCAAACTCTGGTTCACATTGGAATCTGTGGAATTAGGGCCCATCTTAGTCCATTTTGTGTTGCTATAACAGAATACCTGGAACTGGATAATTGATAAAGAAAAAAGATTTATTTGGCTTATGATTCTGATGGCTGAAAAGTTAAAGATTGGGCAGCTGTACTTGAGGAGGGCCTCAGGCTGGTTCAACTCACAGCAGAAAGCAGAAGGGGGTGCTGGGCATGTGCAAAGAGATCGGGTAGGGGTAGTAAGAGAGGAAGCAAGAGAAACTGAGGAAGCCAGACGCCTTTTAAACAACCTGCTTTCCATTCCCAGCAGAGAGAGAACTCACTCAGCCCCACAGGAGAACATTAATCTATTTGTGAGAGATCTACCTCCATGATCTAAACACCTCCCAATAGGCTCCACCTTCCAACACTGCCCATACCAGGGGCCAAATTTAAAACCACATCCAAATCATATCACGACCCAAGAAAATAAGTGTGATTACAGTTACAGCTCAAATTTTTGTTAAAATATCTTTTCACATGTACACTTATAACCCACTTTGTACCCAAAATGACTTACAGGGATACACAAACGAGGTTATTTGAAACAACGTAAAGTGGGAATGAGAGGAAAATAAAAATTGGGATGTAAAATAGAGCCAGGAATTAAATATACACTTTAACCTACATTCTTGCTAGGGGCGCTACACAAAATACGTTTCTAGAGCCAGATGATGTGGTGTGCATTCCAAAATAAATTTATTTGCCTGTGGAGGTGGGGGTGTAATTTAAAAGGCCATGAAAACTCTCGAAAGAGAAAATACTACGTTTCAGCATTGGCAAGTTCTGGTAGTTTTTTTTTTTTTTCTCAAGATATTTTTCTCCATTTATATTGCCTCTCAATATGAAAATATGCATTGGGTTGAACAAAAACAGCACCAAAACATACTTCGTCTCCCTCATTTCCCTAAACTCCCAAGAGGAAATTCCTTTTGTTTTGTTTCCAGAACATTTCCATCCGTGTACAAGCACTTTCTTTTTTAGCCCAAAGTGCCCTTGAATGTGGCTGACGCTCATTACCTTTTAGACAATTGAGACAAATTCTGGAGGTTCCCATCTTGAAGATTTACGTAAAGGCCACGCCTCCTGTTCTTAAACGCACCCTAATCGGTGCTGGAAGTGCGGCGAGGTTGGCCATTCCTCCGCTTGGAAGGGGACCCACGGCCGCCCAGGGACCAGGGGTGGAGTTGAACATCCCGCCTCTCCAGGGGAGCTATCTGCACTCGCTCACCACTGGCTGGCGCCACCCTTACCGGAAGTGGCCAAGCGAGGCCGGTCTCCTCCGTGCTTCTTCCAGTCTGGGACGCGAGGAAGTCATCATCTCCGGAAGTAGAAGCTAGTCACCGGAAGTGGCTTTCAGGGGCCGACCTGAGACCTAAGCTGCGGTCTGTGTTGTGGGACGCCACTGCGGTTGGGTCGTGCTGACTGATGAAAGCAGCCGATGGAGCCACCAGGCGGGCGCTGCGGAGCTTCCGCCCGCGCTTCCGACTTGCAGTCCGTCCCTGGGCTGTCTGCTCTTGGGCTAGTTAGCCGCTAAGTAGGGTCTAGTAGTACAGTTAATTGAAAGCTCGCCTGATTTAGCTGTCCTAGACGAGCACTGCTTGTGCAAATGTGGCAGACATTTGTCATAAAATCAAGTTGCACCTGCAGCTCCCAAGTTTGAACGCAACTATATTTACGGCATATATACATTAGACCAGAAATTGTATCCTTTGCAATTCAAGCTTTAGCCAGCCACTAGAGATCGCCCGTGTGAGCCTCTATGAACACAGCAGGCTATTCAAAGCTTGGCAGTCATGAAAATATTTTAGTAAATGCGGGTTCGAGAAAGCACTGGAATCAGTGGACTTAGGGTTCAAAACTTTTCATCTGTTTCTCATCACATAAAACTAAGTTTTTAGAAGTTACTAGCTGTAGCTTCTGGTGAGTGAACAACCCAGCAATGAAATCAGTGTTTCTTTCCCAGGCCGGAGGATCGGATGGCCTAACAATGATCTCCTGGGGAAGGTAGCCATTAAAGGACTAGCGATCCTTCCCCCCAAACTCTGCTTCCTTCCATGTCTCATCATTTTGTGATCAGCCCACTACAATTCAGTCTCCACGTCCTGTCCATTATGTCGTCTGAATCATACCTTTTCCATACTCACTCCCATTTTCTTGGTTCTGCCTTCAGCCTCCCATTGTAGCTGTCCTTTACAGCCCAGTCAGAGTAATCTTTCTCTTCACCATAGCACTTCCCATTTGCCTAACCTTCCCAAACCAGTTTCCCGAACCAGTATTCCCTCTGCTTGGATCAATTTCCCACTGACAATCACATGAAGGCCAATTGACTCCATCTGCTCCCATAATAGTTTGCACTTGTTACTAAGTCAAACACAAAAATTAAGTGCATGGCTTCCATTTTAATCTATACAATCCTTAGGTAGGCACTTTCACCTAAATTTTAAAGATGAGGAAATTGGGACTAAAAGTCACACAGGTATTGGGTGGAGACCAAATATTTAGTCTTTAATTCATCATTAACTACTGACCACTTATTGTGGGATCCTTGAATTCAGGTTCCTTAAAGTCCTCTATGGGCTCTAATGGAGAACCTTTACTTTTTTGAGACTGAGTTTCACTCTTGTTAGAGTGGAATGGCACGATCTCGGCTCACCGTGACCTACGCCTCCTGGGTTCAAGAGATTCTCCTGGCTTAGCCTCCCAAGTAGCTGGGATTACAGGCATGTGGCACCATGCCCGGCTAATTTTGTGTCTTTAGTAGAGACAAGGTTTCTCCAGGTTGGTCAGGCTGGTCTGGAGAGTCCCTATTTCTGACCTCCTCCAGCACAACAGAAGATACAAGCCAAATGATACATTTGCTTAAAATTGTCCAGCTGAATCAAGGTTTCACTACTGCTTGTAATTCTATCCTATTCTTATGTAAGCCAATTCAGTGTTTCTCTGTGCCTTGTATTTGATCCCCAACATCCTCTAAAGGTTGTCCTGACAGGTATGTCCCATAGACAACCATGGTTCTCGGCTTATGCATATTATGACCCCACAGGCAACCTCCACTAACTAAAACCCAGGAGTCTAAGTGCCGTCTTATTTGCCTAATTTTAGACTGCGTTATTTTGGGTCAAAAAAAGTTCAAAATCACAGGAAGAACCATAAAACTGTAGCAAATTATAATTTACCCTAAGATCTATGAGGATCTTATTTGTAAACATGCATTGGTCACCATCAGTTTTCCAACAGCAAGAGACACAAATCCTAGAAAAACTTATTTCTGGTCTTCAGGATTTCCAAATTTTCTCAATACATTTCAGACTAGAAAAAAAATTAACCATCTCAAACCCACTTTGACATACAGAAAAGCCCTGGCATATTGAAATTGCAGATTGCTGGACGCCCATCTCCAGACTCTGATTCATCACATTCAAAATATAACAAGAATTTCAGTCAAGATTAAGGAGCCATGGCCAGGTGTGGTGGCTCACACCTATAATCCCAGGACTTTTGGAGACCAAGGTGGACAGATCACTTGAGGTTAGGAGTTAAGAGACCAGCATGGCCAACATGGTGAAACCCCATCTCTACTGAAAATACAAAAATTAGTTGGGCATGGTAGCAGGTGCCTGTAATCCCAGTTAGTCAGGAAGCTGACACAGGAAAATTGCTTGAACCTGGGAGCCTAGATCACGCCACTGCATTCCAGCCTGGCAAGAGAGAGACTCCGTTTAAAAAAAAAGGGGGGGCCAAGAGGAAAAACCTTGGGCTGAGGAATTAAGTCCTAAAGGACCACCTCATTCCTATCACACTGCCCCTCTTTAGAATGGTGAACCATTAAAAATGGAATCTTTCCTTTTGAGCCCCATCGAACAATTAGGGTACATTCTCCCATCCACTGTAAAATTCAGAATACAATACATGCAGACCTTTCAGTGATCAACAGGTATCATTCTGACTTTATAAACAGAAATGTTTCACTGGCCAATGCCTGTGTTGGTCTTATCTTTACCATATACTTTCCAAGGGAAGTCAGCAGAGGAACCCATGTCTTCATACCCTAAGTACTAGAACCTGGGCTCCCAATGCACACAGGATGTAGAGATGCCACTGAAGAACCTATACTCACACCACAAAGAAAAAGTAGTCAGCATTTAATGAATCTCCCTCCACGTGGCTTCAAGCCACCAGGACACAGGCCCCCCCAACACCCTTAATCTTCTCCTCAGCTCTTCTGCTGAAGAATTTGGCCTTCACGATGACAGGCTGCTTTGGGAGCTTTCCCTTTCCCAGAACTTTGTAGTAGCCCTGGAAGAACAGAGAAAAAAGTTTACAATACACTGTAGCAGGTACCTACTGCGTGATGGGTATGAGGAAAGACTGCCAGCCCGCTTTCTAAATCCCTAGGCAGGGTATGTATGTTTCTGATCTGGGCACTAACGGGGGCACCAACTGCCCCCACCAGTGAATCAAGACCAGAAGATTCTCTTCGAGTACTCTAGCACACCAGGACAAGAGTTGTGTCAGGATGTGACTCTAGTCTCGGCAAAGCATAAGCCTCCTCCTGCTCAAAAACCCCCTGCTAAGCAAAAGACAACCACCTTCCTGACCACTAAAACTACTCAATGGACATTAAATAGGCTGGGAAGTCAATTTAAAGCGCCCCTAGGGTTCTGGCCTCTTAAGATTACCTCCATATTCATGAGAGTTAAGACTAACACAGGGACCAGAACCCTCCACCAAGGACAGACAAAATACATCTGTTTTGGGGGAAAATCTCTACAGATAATGCACAGCACTGAGTATCAATGGAACGTATTAGGATTCTATTATCTGGGGAACATGAAGGGCCAAGAGCTGTGCTCGATCAGAACCAGCTATAGTTCAAGCACGAAATGCAAACCTGATACAACCTGGGCAGTGACAGTAGGCACTGTTACTGACAGGGAAATACCTATGATAATTCTACCACAGGAAGAATCGATGTCTGGTAGGTAACTGGGAAGTACAGGTTTTAAGTGGATTAGATTAAGCCAGAGTTTTTGTAAGGGAAGGTATGGAAGTATAGAAAAACATCCAATTAACTTACCGATCGCACCACATCAATGATGGGAGCAGCCCCAGTCTTGTTTTTAGCAGCATTCACCCGTGTCTGCTCACTGACCAAAGTCCACAATTTGTCAAGGTTGACAGTTGGGCAGAAGCTCTGGTTCCTTTTTAAGTGGTAATGCCTCATACCAACTTTCCCAAAGTAGCCTGGGTGGCTAGGAAGAGAGAACAACCACCTTCATACATACTCCAATTAGGATGCTATGTTTATCATCTTTATAGTTACCTCCCCCTATTACAGTGTAAATTGTTCACTGATGTAGAGCAGTGTCAGGCGCATGATACAACTGTTGACTTAAACAACGGTTTTAAAAACCACCAAAGACCATCATGAGGAAAAGGCTAGTCTTATTTCCTGGAACCAGGATAAACCACTGACAATGTTAGAGGCAGGGCTGAGACTAAAATTCAAGCCACATAACAGCACTCTATGGAAAATCTACGTACTCCTATAATAAAGGTCTTCCGAATAGCCAAAATTTATCATCCACTAGTTTGTGAGTAGGTGAATGTGAAGCATGTCTCTAACCTGGTGACTGACTGTGCCATAAAGCCCACAGCCAGTGAATAAGATCAGCAGTTACTCTCCGAGGACTCTAGCACACTCAGGCAATAGCCGATACCCAAGCGTGACTCTAGCCTCGATGACAGGTTCTCAGTTCATACTAAGTGTTAACTTGGTAAAAAAACAGCAGTAGGCAAGGCTTGCTTCTAAACCTTTTAAGCCAGCCCTCTTTCTGCCCCTACCTCCCAAGCTGTGTCAAAAGCAGTCCAACGACACTTACTATTTGTCGAAGTTGATCCGGTGGTGATGCAGACCACCAGCATTACCGCGGCCTCCGGGGTGCTTCCGGTGCTTGCCTGCAGGAATACAAAGCTACATGGGGCCGGTGTGATGGCTCATGCCTGTAATCCCAGCACTTTAGGAGGCCGAGGCGGGCGGATCACCTGAGGTCAGGAGTTTGAGACCAGCCTGGCCAACACAGAGAAACCCCCGACTCTACTAAAATTAGAAAAACTAGCCGGGCGTGATGGCGCACACCTGTAATACCAGCTACTGAGGCAGGAGAATCGCTTGAGCCGAGACTTCGCCACTGCACTCCAGCCTGGGCGACAGTGATCAGTCTTTCCCCCCCGCCCCCCCCCCAAAAAGCTACATGCACCACACAGCCTTCTCATGCCTCTCAGTACTTCCTCGTACAAAAGCCGAGCGTTTCCCCAGACGTCTGTGTCCCGCTTACGCTGTTCCCACCCTACCGATGCTGGTTTCAGCAATGCGATTACTTCAGGATTCCGGGTGAAACATCTTTTCAGGTTCCACATCACAGCATTCCCACAGTACTCCATGTCTTCAACTAACCTAATACCGTGCCTGCCCAATTCCTATTACTCCACTGATGTGAAATTCCTTAGAACTGGACTACTACAGGATCCTCAGAAAAAAATCAACAGCTGTCCAACTTGACCCCACAAAAAGGTCTTATTCTTACAGGCTACCGATCTCCAGACTAGCTAAGCACCCGAAGAGAGCCCAAGGCCCACCCCGAGGGGAAGCCGGCACTCACCTATGCGGCCGTGGCCGTGGCTCACGTGGCCCCGAAGTTTCCGGGTCTTCCTCAGTCTGGATGGCTGTGTGGAAAAAGCTTGGTGGTAAGGCCTAAGGAATTAGGGGCAGGGGGAGATGCCTGCCAGCTGTGAGATGGGCCTGTAAGCCTGTGGATCAAGGACCTAACTAATTGAGCGTTCGGTAAAGTTGAGGGTACCGATCGGCCTAGGGCCGTGCTCACCACGGTAGCGCCGGAGGCCGCGTGTCCTAGAGATCTGAACCGCGGGCCTAACAGACGGCTCCGGGAGCCCCGCCCCGCGCCCGCGCCGGCCACCCTGCCCTGCAGGCGGCCATACGCAGCCTGGAAGCCCCAAGCATGGTAGGGAGTGGATGACTAGGGGCAATGGGAATAGAGCTTAGGAGTCCCCCCCAGCAAGGAAGAGGAGGCAAGAAGCGAAACACCTACCATGTTGGCAGCCCAGACGAAAAAGGAAGGCCTTCGCCAAGTCTCGCGAGGTATCCGGCACGGGGGGCGGGGCCAAGTGCCTCACTTCCGGTCACAGAGGCCCGGCTTCGGGCGGGGCCTCTTGGTCTCGCGGGATTGCGCGTCTCCTAGTCGCCTCCTCGGGGTGGTGATACTCCTCACAGAATCTTGTGGTGGCGGTGAACGGTCTCTGTGAAGCCGGCTGTGACAGGCTCGGAAGACGGGAACTGTTGAAGAATCGGAGCTAGGTGTGCTGTACTGCACGCCGCCCTTGCCTGCTTGAGCCGGCTCCTTTTCTGGCGCCTGGGCCAGGGAACCGCCTAAGCCGACCCTAAGGGCCTCGGTATCAAGCTCCTCACCAAATGCGCCAGCCCTGAGCCGCCCCGCGCCCTTCCCCAGTTCTTAGTGGTTTGCTCGGGGCTGGTGATAGTGGCGGCTGGTTTGTCTCCCGGCCGCAGTGCGGAACCGCGAGGCCCTGTTTAATCCTCAGTATGGCCACCTGGTGTCTCTCTCCGTTTTCTGAAGCTCGGGCGGCTCCCGAAATGCCTCCTCCCGCTCACACTCCTGAGTGGGCACTCGGGCTTCCTTTCTCTTTTGCCCTTCTGCTATCATTTGGTTGTCCTCTCAGGTTTGAGCAACTTAAATCGGTTCAGGGACTTAGATGCCTGGTTGCTTTATGGTCCTTTTAATGCAGATATTGTAAATACTTTTTCTAAATGCCACATTTAGGCCAGGCGCGGTGGCTTACACCTGTAGTCCCAACACTTTGGGAGGTCGAGGCGGGAGGATTGCTTGAGGCGAGTAGTTCAACAACAGCCTGGGCAACATAGTGAGACCCTTGTCTCTACATACAAAAGTAAATAAGTAAAAATAAATGCTGTTTTTGAATTTTCTCCAGAATCTACATAACACGCCTGTGACCCTTTCCTGGACACAATGCAGACATAGTTGCTCGCTTCCCCACCTGTACCACCATGCAATCTAGTACAGCCCTTATGTAATTTATTGACCTACGTTTGTCTTCCCTACTAGACCTAATTCCTTATGTGGCAAAGGATGGTTTTCTTTTATCCACACTCAACTAGTGATTGTTGAGTGAATAAATGAGCTTACCCTCACCTCCCTGTCTTCGCTAATAGCAGCGTGTCTTCTCTTTTAAGTCGGTTACTTCAGCCAGTGTTCAAGACCCCATCCCCTCGCTAGTCTATTAATAGATCCCATGGGAAAAATGAAATAAATTTTTAAAATCCCATCCCCTCAGTTATTCCCTATGTGTATGTGTGAGCGTGAGTGTGTATTTATTTATTTTTATTTCTCTTGCCCCCTTCAGCTAAAATATAAAAATATGCAAAATTCTGGCCAGGCGCGGTGGCTCATGCCTGTAATCCCAGCACTTTGGAAGGCCAACGCGGGCGGATTACGAGGTCAGGAGATCGAGACCATCCTGACTAACAGGGTGAAACCCCGTCTCTACTAAAAATACAAAAAATTAGCCGGGCGAGGTGGCGGGCGCCTGTAGTCCCAGCTACTCGGGAGGCTGAGGCAGGAGAATGGCGTGAACCGGGAAGGTGGAGCTTGCAGTGAGCCGAGATCACGCCACTGCACTCCAGCCTGGGACAGAGCCAGACTCGATCTCAAAAAAAAAAAAAAATCCAAAGTTCTCCCATGTCCTTGCCCTTTCCTTTACAGCCAAGCTCCCCAAAAGAGTAGTCTACAAATCCTGCCCATTTGCACCTTCCCATCCATTGTTCCCTGCAATCTAGCTCACAGCCTGTGACTGCAATGAAATTGCTCTTACTATTGCCATTAATGAACCAATTGCCAAATTGGACTCTTCCTATTCTTGATACCACTTGTTCTTTCTGTTGTACTTTAATCTGTTGGCGTCTTTTTCTAGAGAAAGTCTTGCCTTCCTCCTACTCTTTGGTCACTTCTCAGTCTTCTTTTCAGATTCTTCCAGCGTTGTCCACCATTTAAATGTTGATGTTCCTCAGCCTTCTGTCCTTGTCCTTATGTTTTCACAGTATATGGTCTTCCTGGGTGGCTTCAATTCACATCCTTTTTTTTTTTTTTTTTGAGACAGAGTCTCGCTCTGTCGCCTGGGCTGGAGTGCAGTGGCCGGATCTCAGCTCACTGCAAGCTCCACCTCCTGGATTTTTACACCATTCTCTTGGCTCAGCCTCCCGAGTAGCTGGGACTGCAGGCGGCCGCCACCTCGCCTGGCTAGTTTTTTGTATTTTTTTTTTTTAGTAGAGACGGGGTTTCACCGTGTTAGCCGGGATGGTCTCGAACTCCTGACCTCGTGATCCACTCGTCTCGGCCTCCCAAAGTGCTGGGATTACAGGCTTGAGCCACCGCACCCGGCCTTCAATTCACATCCTTATTGCTGAGCTCCACATCCATATGGTCACTTAATTACTGGTTAGTATTCCTTGGACATTCTACAGACAAAGTAAACATATCCAAAGAACTCAATCTTCACTGCTTACTGGTACCTTCTCCTTTATTCTCTGTCTTGGTGAGTAGCACCATTGTCCACCTAGATAATGAAAATTGTCCCCAAGCCGCCTCTTCTTCTGCTGCACTGTCACCCTATCCTTTTGTTTCTGTTCTATCTCTCCAATGTGCTTCCTCTGTTTAAACCTTAGTGCCCCTGCCTTCATTCAGGCCCGCATCATATCTCTTATCTGGAGTTTACAACACCTTCCTTTGTTCACCCTGCCTGCCTTCTAACCCTCCTCCAATCTCTGTATCCTTCACATCTCCACCAGGTTAGTATTCCAAAAACATGACTTCCATTCTTTTACTTACTTGATCAAAAAGTTCAATAGCTCCTTATGACCAACAGAATATAGCCCACTTGCCTTCCCAACCTTACCTCAGCCTCTCCCTTACACAAGCTTTCTACTGCAGCCATGTTTGGTATATCCCATCTGCATTTTTGCCTTTGCTCATGCTGTTTCCCATCCTGGAGTGCCTATCCTCTTCCTGACCATGTGTCCTGAATCTTCCTCAACCTTTAAGGTCCACCTTATATTCTGTTTCTTCCCAGAACACTTCAGTCTGCAAGGATAACAACCAACATTTTCAGAGCACTTGGCAGTTTACAAAATGCATCTGCCTGAAGGTACAGCACTACCAGCCTCATTTTATGCGTGTGAAAACTGAAGCACAGAAGAATTGGGTGACTTGTCAGACGCTGCATAGGTGGTCAGCTACAGAGCCTGGGCGTAGCCTTTAGTCTTCTCTCTCCAGATCTCCTGCTTTTACCTCAGCGACCAGTCCCTCTCTGACCTCACAGCATTATGGTCTTCATCCCTCCATCAACCTTAATCACATACTGCATGTGACCAGCAGGAAGAGGGGTCTTGAGAGTAGGAGGTGAGATCAAAGAAGAGATCATCCTCTATTTGACATCAGAACTGGCCAGTAAGTGCACAAGAAATGAGCTGGGTTACCTGGAACCTAACCTTGGGAAGATGATCTGTCAATGCAGGTAAGCTGGGCAGAACCTTGGGAATGGAAAGGAACCATCAGGGGTATTAGAGCTGGGGCCTGCAATGAGGACCACCACCGCAAGGAGTTGGGGTAGGATTCTAGATGCTGAGACACTCCTCCTGGATAGTTCGCCAGGTTCCTTGGTTATGGAGGAGCTACATCCTGTCCCTCAGGCCACCCGGCTGAACAGAAGACCTCCCAGAGTGGACCCAGCACTCCCCGTTGGGTTCTGTGCTCACCTAACATTCTTCTTATCAGTGGTTTGATCTGGTTGTAGAGGGAGTACCCTGGGTAGTTATCTGGCTCTATCCAGTTTTCTATCCAGTTCCCTCTCCTTCAAAAGGCAACCACATGACTTAAACACACAACTCATGTGGGGTTTGTTCAGTGTGTGTCACTTTTCCTAGGTGGACAGAGGTCTGAGAGAGCAGACAAAGCTGAGTTCTCTGTCTGCAAAGTGGAGTAACAGTCAGATATTTGGCATTAGGGGACCTGTCCCTCCCAACTAGGCACATGGGACATGACCTTTGGCCATGACTCCTGAGGGGTGTCCTTCTCTGTGACATCTCTTCTGAAGTACAGCATAGCTTTGTGACATCTCAGGCATCTGGGCTTCCTCAGAGTGTGAGGGCCTCAGAAAATACCTCTGAAATGAATGGAAGAGATGATACCAGGCAGCATCCTGGTGAAGCAGGCAAGTGTGCTGATTTTTTGCTGCGCCGGGCCTCTCTCCAGGTGGCCTTGGGAACACATCATCACCCTGAAGAAGGCCCTGGTGATCCCTCTTCCTTTCTCTCTTTGCTGGGTTCCTGAATTCGACATCAGTCCTTCAGATAGCAGCAACATCCTGAATGGATCCAGCTCTGTTTTCTTGCTCTCCATCTTTAGATATGGACATTTGGAAATACTATGTTTGTTTTCTTTTTTAAGTAGAGCACTGTTAATCAAGATGGGAAGAAGCAGTGTTTCTGCTTTTTTTCCAAGTGAGAATTAGAGAAAAACTCAGAAATCCCAATTTATTTCAGAAAGACTTGAAAAAGTATACATAATAGATAGTACAACAGTAAAAAAAATTTTGAAAAAAATTTAAGTATAAGCAACTCAAATCATTCCACCCTATGGTGCCGTTTTCTGAGTATTACCTTTCAACCCCTGTATACGTGGAGACATAGCTGTCTGCAAAGTTGATGATCATAGTATACAAATCCTTTTGTATTCTGCTTTTTATTTAATACCATGGCAGTTTTTCGTATCACTAAGCCAGTCCTCATGATTATTTTTAACAGCTGAAGAGTAATTTATTTTCAGCATATACTATCATTTATTAAGCCACTTTCTTGTGTGTTTTGTTTTTTTAAAAAAATTCTTACTGTATTCTTTGCTGTTAGAGACAATGATGGAATGAGCATTTGTATATAATATTTTCTTCTCCTGTTGAATAACTTGTCTAGGATGAATTCCCAGGAGTGAGACTGCTGGATTATATGGTATGAACATTTTTGTGATTCATTTTATGTTACTATATATTTTTTCCAAAAGGATTGTGCCAATTTATTCACCAGCAATATGTAGTTTCCAGTTTCATTTTAACCTCCCTAGCCTTGGGGGGTTTTGTTTGCCTTTATCAGTAGTTTTTGATATATGGCATTTAGGGGAAATCCATAAGATCAGGCGGGGTTTTCTTCAGCACAAAGTAAAAATAATCTAATTGGAAGATTAGGGATTTTTAGGAGTCTTTCTTTCCAGTGTTGGATAGATTGTTCTACATGGCAATTATATTCCTAAAGCTTTGTTGGAAACTAGGGTGGAAAACCGTGCTGCCATTAAACTCAGAGTAACAAAACATGAAAAGAGAAATTCTAGAGTCTTTGAGAACAGTTTATACAACAGCAGAAAAAAGAAGTTACGTATTTGGGTTTTCATTTAATTTCAGAGGATAAAATTAATGGAAAGAACACAGAAACTTGGGTTCATTGCCTAGTTTTGTTTTTGTTGTTGTTGTTGTTGTTGTTGTTGTTTTTAAAGATAGAGTCTTGTATGTGGCCCAGGCTGGTCTCAAACTGCTAGCCTCAAGCAGCCCTCCTACCTCGACCTCCCAAAGCACTGGGATTATAGGCGTGACCATCACACCCAGTCTCCTAGTTCTGTTTTTACTAACTGAATTGTATTGAACAAATAGCATATTCTCTTTGAATCTGTTTTCTTGTCTGTATAATGAAAAAATGATGAGATTAATTCATTCATTTTATAAATATTAATTGAGTGTATACTGTGTTCCTGCACTAGGTGTCAGGCAAGTGAAGGGCAGGTACAATTGTGAATAGGGAAGGGCAAAAGTCCTTCCCTAAGACTATGTCTAAGACATACATTAAACAAGCAAACAAATAATGTATCATATATAACACAGCCTAGCAAAGAGTAGGTACTCTCATTACCTACTCTTTCTCCCTAAAATGAGTGTTATTTTTATGATAATTTGTTCTGTACCCCTCATGCAAACTATCTTTGAAATTCTTATTGCCAGTGTGATGTGGAATGACTTGTTCCATCATTCCTTGGCAAGCTTAAGGTACTCCAGTCAATATTTTCCTTTTCTTAAATACAGATGTGGTAAGATGTTAAAAGGAGGTGGTTTGTGGCAAGGTAATGTCTTAAAATTTAACTTTTTACCAACATTTTAAAATTTAAATAAAAATAAGAATTTCTGGGGTTTTGGAAAACTAAGATTTGGAGACACTAGACCCACATTCTTTTAAGTAAAGCACTTTATTCATATAGATTGCCCAGCCCCTGTAGGCATTTGAATTTACTATCTTGGTGTAAGTACAGTCTTCCAAACTCTGTCCCCTCCACTCTTCTAGGTCAGGGGAGATAAGAAGGAGAGGGAAGAACTAATTTATGATGAAAGCAGCCACAGAAAGGGGGCAGAAATGGGGTCATTTGACCCTTCCTCTTCTCAAATCAGAAACTCATTGCGTGGATGTGCCTTTAAATTAAACTTTTACTT
This sequence comes from Chlorocebus sabaeus, assembly GCF_047675955.1. NCBI lineage: Eukaryota > Metazoa > Chordata > Mammalia > Primates > Cercopithecidae > Chlorocebus > Chlorocebus sabaeus. Next base: position 56,187,333 of record NC_132904.1, read on the forward strand.
TCATGGAGTAACTTCAATGGCTTTCTAAGACATAAATGAGATGCTTGCTTCTTTATATTCTTACCCTGTGTAGTACTTGCTCATGGTGGAAAGCCATGATACCTCCCTGAATTCCCAGGATTGTGATGCAAGGTCTAATGCAGTAGTTCTCAAAGTGTGATCTGTAGACCCTATGGGGTAGGGGGTCCCTGAGATCATTTCAGGGGGTCCACAGGTCAAAACACTTTTAATAATAAAGCTAACGTGTTATTTGATCTTTTCACTTGTTGACATTTGCACTGATGCCAAAGCAATGTTGTATAAAACTGCTGATGTTTTGGGCACCGAACCGGAACAAAACATTATTCTTTACCACTAGGTGTCTGCCGGTAGTAGTAATAGTAGTAGTAGAAGAAGAAGGAGGAGGAAGAGGAAGTGGAAGAGAGTTTACCTGAAGAATGTCCATCAATGATGAAGTGGTAACAATTTTTATTAAATCTCAATCTTAAATTCTGAAGTACTTTTTTAGATTTCTTTTTGATATTCTGTGTGAAGAAAAAGTGTTCCTGCTACATATCAAAGTGAGAAACTGTGCTTGTGCTATTGAGTTGCAAGTTAAACTAACCTTTTAAAAAATGAAACATCACAGACAGGTGTGGTGGCTGACACCTGTAATCTTTGGGAGGTCGAGGCAGGTGAATCACGAGGTCTGGAGATCGAGACCATCCTGGCCAACATGGTAAAACCCCGTCTCTACTAAAAATACAGAAATTACCTGGGCGTGGTGGTGTATGCCTGTAATCGTAGCTACTTAGGAGGCTGAGGCAGGAGAATCACTTGAATCAGGATGTCGGAGGTTGCAGTGAACCAAGATCACACCACTGCACTCCAGCCTGATGACAGGGTGAGACTCCATCTAATAAATAAATAAATAAATATAAATAAATAAAAAATGAAACATCAGTATTACACGAAAGGACAACTGGCAGGCGGGGCACGGTGGCGCATGCCTATAATCCCAGCACTTTGGGAGGCCAAGGTGGGTAGATCACCTGAGGTCGGGAGTTCAAGATCAACCTGACCAACATGGAGAAATCATGTCTCCACTAAAAATACAAAATTAGCAGGGTGTGGCAGTGCATGCTTGTAATCCCAGCTGCTTGGGAGGCTGACGCAGGAGAATCACTTGAACCTGGGAGGCGGAGGTTGCAGTGAGCCAAAATCATGCCATTGCACACTCCAGCCTGGGCAACAAGAGCAAAACTCTATCTCAAAAAAAAAAAAAAACAAACAAAAAAAAACAAACAAAAAAAACAATAACTGGCAGACAAACTGTGGTTAATCAGACATGGGAATTTGTCAGATATTTTCTCAAAAGTGAAATGACAGTATTTGTTGCCAATGATAAAATTCAAGCGTTCAAGCACAAGTTAGAATTCTGGTACAGTTTTTGCTGCCTCCCTGAGTTTGGCAGCTTCTCAATACTTAAAGAAATTTCTGATGAGATTAGAGGTGATTCTAAAGAATGTGATTTTTTTGTTATTGTGTAATGAAATGTGTCGATATTTGGAACATCTGCTTAAGTCATTGAACTGGTATTTTCCAAATGACCAATGCTTGGTGTTAAAAAATTATGTCTGGGGAAAAGAGTAGTTCAAAGAGCAAGATCAGCAGATTTTAATATAACAGAAAAGGAAAAGTTTGGTTCAGAGTCTACGTTATAAATAACATTTAAGAAACTACTACCACTTGTTGAATTTTGGTGTGGTATCAAAGAATATCCACAATTACCTGATAAGGCTATTAAAGTACTCCTATCTTTTCCAGCTATATGTCTGTATGAGACTAGATTTTCCTCATATACTATAAACAAAATAACATATAACAGATTGACTGCAGAAGCAGGTATGGGAATCCAGCTGTCTTCTATTAAGCCAGACGTTAAAGAGTTTGGTGCATATGAGAAACAATGTGACTCTTCTCATTAAATTAATTTTTATGAAAGAAGTTAATTTTGTTTTAGGCTGGGTGCAGCTTGCTCACGCCTATAATCCCAGCACTTTGGGAGGCCAATGTGGAGGATCACTTGAGGCCAGGAGTTTGAGACCAGCTTGGGCTACATAGCAAGACCTGGTCTCTACAAAAATAAAAATAAAAATGAAATAGTTGGGTGTGGTGGCACATGCCTGCAGTGCTAGCTGCCTAGGAGGCTGAAGCAAGAAATTTGCTTGAGCTCAGAAGTTTGAGGCTGCAGTGAACTTTGCACGACTGCCTTCCAGCCTAGGCAACAGAACAAAACCCTGTCTTAAAAAATAAATATATAAATAAATAAAAGGAAAAAAAAGAAATAGTTATTTTTTCCTATAAAATATGTTATTCGTGTTAACATATAGCTGGTTTATTATGTTATGAAAATTAGTGTTTTAAAATTTTCTCAGCTTTAACTTCTAATGTGGTAAATAGCAATAGATATAACTCACATAAATAAACTCTCTTTGGAGTCTTCAATAAGTAAACATATGTAAAGGGGTTCCCAAGACCAAAAAGTTTGAGAACTACCGGCCCAATGAAAGAAACTCAGGCATACTTGAACCTTCTAATAGAGACTGTCCTTGTCTCTAATCATGCTGCTGCTATGGCTGTTTTCTGCTAAATAATTCCCAGAAGGAATTAGAAGTGCACATCTATCTATGGCTTTATGTAGCGGCATCTTTCTGGACCCCAGGCAACCTGGCCTCTCCCAGCCCCATCACCCTTCCTCCTTCCTGAAGGCTTGTCTCCTAAAGACTTCATACTGGGGTGAAATTTTTCTCAAACTTGCATAATTACTGAGACCCAGATTTGAATTAAATGATTTGTATTTTGTTTCTTAAATAAGTACAAATATAAAACTAGGTACAACTTCCTTTGGCCTTTAGTTTTTATACAACTATAAAACTGAATACAGTTTATAAATTATAAAAAACTATAAAGTCATCAAATTAATAATATTAATTTCACATGTACTTGATGTTTTTCTAAAGTAAACTATCATTAAGACTTAAATGTGGTGCTCACTCTTGTAGCTAAGTTCAGCAAACATATGCCACAATGATGATGGCTCAATTTTCCCACTTCCTTTCTCTGTTCCAAGTACTGTAAAACATGCATCATTTTGTGCCACAATGTCGTTTAGACTTCAAGTGGCAAGAATACATTATTTGTGTATTAAGTCTGCTCCTCTCTCAGCTCATTAACCTGAGACAAGTAAAACTGCCTGGTGTGTACTAGATCCTAGGCTCTTAACACTACCCCCAAAATCATATTGTGGTAGATATGTAAATAATCCAGACAATACTTTTTAAAACTTTATTATCACAATGAAACACTCGCTTTAAAAAAATTAGAGGACAGAACTCATGAAAATATGTGTGTGGACCTCAGCTTGAGAACATTTCACTAATTAAGAGTGTGGGCCAAGTGTGGTGGCTCACACTTGTAATTCCAGCACTTTGGGAGGCCAAGGCAGGCAGATCACTTGAGTCCAGGAGTTTGAGACCAGCCTGGGCAACATGGTGAAACTCTGTCTACTAAAAATACAAAAAATTAGCCACGTGTGGTGGCATGCACCTGTCATCCCAGTTACCTGTGAGTCTGAGGTGGGATGAGGTGGGAGGATCACTTGAGCCTGGAGAAGTCAAGGCTGCAGTGAGCTGTGACTGTGCCACTGCACTCTAGCCTGGGCCACAGAGTGAGACCCTGTCTCAAAAAAAAAAAAAAAAAAAAAGGCTGGAGTCCCAAATCAGACTGACTTGGATTTGAATTTGGACTCTGCCATTTGCCATCTGTTTTTGTGCGTGACCCAACCTCTCTAAGCCTCTTTCCTCAGCCTGTCCCTCTTGGTTTTATTTAATTTGTAAAAGTGTCTTAACCCCTTTGAAATACAGTATGTAAAGTGCCTGTCATAAACTTGTCAATAATGCAGTTTTCTTCCTTTTTCCAAAATTAAAACTTAGGTCAAGCTTGCCTACCAATAAGGAGAGGCACAGGTCTGGGACACTTTTGAAGGGTTTGTTTGCCTTCAAACAAAAGCAGACACCTCCAGACTTTGTTTTCCACGGCAGAGATGGCTGGACTCTCTTTTTGGTCCCAGGTGAGGAACTGTGGCTGAGGCATGAGCCTCCAGCTCTGGGGAGGAACATGGCCTGGACTTTTGAGTCCTTGTTCTCCGAGGCCCCTCTGGCCTGTACAATATTTTTTTCTGCCCAAAAGAAATAGATCACTCTGCTTTGTGCTTCACTTATAGGGAGTGGAGCTGGCTTGCTCTACACGCTGCTTCTCACCTTAGCATATCAGTGGAAAAGCCCTGGTTCTGGGCATAGGCATGGCTGTGGACATGGGCATGAGCTTTATGGGGCTGCCATTAGTTGGCCAGAAACCCTGCCCTAAGAGTGGACAGATTGAGGCTGTGGTAATGACCTGGTCATTGTGCCCTCACGACCTGCCAGGTGTGGGCCCTCGCCTCCTATCCTGCCAGCATTTGCTCTGTAAGGACTGCTTCCAGGGCTTGATACAGGAGCTAGGGCAGATTGCCAAGGCTCATGAGACTGTTGCAGATGGTAAGTACAAAGGACCACAAGTTCACCTCCCACTACAAAACAGGTCTCTTCCTGTTTCATAGGAACTGAATTTCAGGTGTAGAAAGAATCAGAATTTAAATGCCCAAGGGACACTCATTGCTGAAAGCAATCTTTGGGGGAATCTGTGAGACAGAGCGAATCCTCTTGATGCCTAATATATCTGTTTTGTAAGCTGGAACTTTTCATGTTTGGGATTTCCTTAAATTGGTGGCAGACTAAGAAGCCTGGGAAGGTTTTGATTCAAAGTTTGGCTGCCTCCCCAGATGGAGAGGAGGTGTTCTGACTCACTAAAACTCCAAGGCAGAGAGAGAATGACTGGCCTCCTACGATTAGTCAGGAACAGATTTTGAATAGAATCACACTGACTAGTGAACTATTCAGTATTTAAGCTGCTGCCCAGCAGGGAGGAGCCTGTGTCTTGCTCCAGAATGTCACGTTTCCTAGGAAACAGTCTCATTGGGAACTGTGCAGTCACTGGAGATGGGAACCGCGTGCCTTCATTTTACTATTCTAGCACAGGACATGTCACAGAGGCACAGTGAGTATCCATTGAATGAAATTATGCAGTGAGAAAGTCAAATAAGTTAGCAACACTTAGAAATATCGTGTTGATCTTTTCGGTTTGTTTTATTCTCTGCAGTATTTCCCAAGTGATTTGAAACATGAATCTAGGCTCTCTGTGAGGCATTATAACACTAGTTAAAAATGGGGACTTCCAAAGTGCTGGGATGACAGGCGTGAGCCACCACATCTGGCCCACACTCTTAATTAGTGAAATATTCTCAAGCTGAGGTCCACACACATATTTTCATGAGTTCTGTCCAATAATTTTTTAAAACAAGTGTTTCATTGTGATAATAAAGTTTTAAAAAGTGTAGTCTGGATTATCTACATATTTAAGCCCTCTGAACCCATGTGCAAGCTACCTTGCCTCTCAGAGTCTGCTGAGAGTTTGGAGTACAGGAGAGATATGATCTATTTTGATTTTTTTACATTAATATATGATTTTTAAACATAAACTTAGTTTTTCCTTAATCTTAATTTTAATTAACAAATCTTATTCTCTTTATAAGTGGCATAAATTTTAACAATGCCATTTAAAGGGCCTTTGATTAATATGTGAACTTATTTACAAATTTTGTTGATATTGGCTTTTATAAAATAAAATGTAATTTATTTTCTTTGTAAGTATTCCAGTTATCTAGCAAATAGGCATTCCTAATTACTTAAAGAACTCTTGAAAATCCAGTGAGTTAAATGTATAAATATGGTGAATCACAAATATATCTTAAAAGTTCCAGCATTATAGAAAACCAAATACTTCATGTTCTCACTTATAAGTGGGAACTGAAGATTGAGTACATATGGACACAGAGTTGGGGATAGCAGATACTGGGACCTACTTGAGGGTGGAGGGTGGGAGGAGAGTGAGGGTCAAAAAAACTACATATCAGGCCTTGTGCGGTGGCTCATGCCTATAATCCTAGCACTTTGGGAGGCTGAGGTGGGCAAATCATCTGAGGTCAGGAGTTCGAGACCAGCCTGGGCAACATGGTGAAACCCCATCTGTACTAAAAATGCAAAAATTAGCTGGACATGGTGGCACGTGCCTATAGTCCCAGCTACTTGGGAGGCTGAGGCATGAGAATCACTTGAATCTGGGAGGTGGAAGTTGCAATGAGCCAAGATCACACCACTGCATGCCAGCCTGGGTGACAGAGTGAGACTTTGTTTCAAAAAAAATAAAAAATAAAAACAAAACAAGACAAAACAAAAAACTACCCATCAGGTACTGTGATTATTACCTGGGTGATGAAATAATCTATACACCAAACCGCCCATGACACACAATGTACCTGTATAACAAACCTAAGTATGTACCCCTGAACCTAAAATAAAACTTAAAAGAAACAAATGAGGTGGTCAGGTTTGGTTCAGTTCCAGTGCCGAAGGGCAGAGGAGAGGGTTGATTTCTATGTTAGTGCCTCAGGCTTCATGCTGTGTTACTTAACAATCTCTGATCCTGGCCCCACAGCCCTTGGACAGACCTGGTGCCTGAGTGATAGGTGGCTGCCATTGGGGGCTGTGAATAAAATCCCAAAAAGAGGTTTTTTGTTTTTTTTTTTTTTGAGACAGTGTCTCGCTCTGTCGCCCAGGCTGGAGTGCAGTGGTGCGATCTTGGCTCATTGCAGCCTCTGCCTCCTGAGGTCAAGTGATTCTTCTGCCTCAGCCTCCCAAATAGCTGGGACTACAGGCACGTGCCACCACACCCAGCTAATTTTTGTATTTTTAGTAGAGACAGGGTTTCACCATGTTGGCCAGGCTGGTTTTGAACTCCTGACCTCAAGTGACCTGCCTGCCTCGGCCTCCCAAAGTGCTGGGATTACTGGCGTGAGCCACTGCGCATGGTCCTAAAGGAGTTTTATTAAAATCATGTTGGAAAATGAGGATGCAAGGTATTTGGTACCATTGATTTCAGCAGTATTGACAGTATGAAGGATGGTGCCTGTGACTTTACCATAATTCTTCAGTAATGGTAAATAGCACTGTTGGTATTAGCAGCAATAGGAGATGGCAGTCTCAATACATCAACATAAGGCAGTCTGTGCTTTGGACCAAATGACATTGGGCCTCTGCAGCAGTGGTGGCACCTTTTGCTGGCTTTGGTGATGGTACCCTTCCTGACTATAGGGATTTAAAGATAGTCACAATACTTTTCTGCCACCCATCCCACCAAGAGGTGAAGTCTATTTCTGTTTCCCTTGAATCTGTATTGGTCCTATGACTTACTTTAACCACTGGAATGTGGCAGAAATATTGCTGTGTAACTTCAAAGGCTGGGCCTCAGGAGATCTGCAATGTCTAAGTTTGCTGGTTGGAATATGCCATCTTGGAATCCGGTCTCCGTGCTGTGAGTAAGCCCAAGCAGTCACATGGAGAGTAGAACTGAGGTTTCTGCCTGACAACCAATACCAGTTGCTAGCCATGAGTGAGGCTGTTTTGGACTGGGCCATCCCAGTATCCCAGATGACATCACTGAAGCACAAGAACTACTCAGTCAACCCATGAATCACTGAAAGTAATAAACTTCTGATGTTTTAAGCCATGAAAAAAAAGGTTCCAGCATTGTTGGGTTAATATCTATAATATAAAAAGAACTCCTACAACTCAACAATGAAAAAAAAAACCCTGATTTTAAAATGGGCAAAAGATTTGAATATACATTTCTCCAAAGATGAAGTACAAATAACCAATAAGCCCAAGAAAAAATACCCAACATCACTAATCACTAGGGAAATGCAAATCAAAACCATGATGAGAAACCACCTCATGCCTATTAGGATGGCTATCAAACAAACCAAAAAAATCCCAGAAAATAATAGATGTTGACAAGAATGTAGAGAAATTGGAATACTTGTGCACTGTTGGAGGGAATATAATACAGTGTGGCTGCTATGGAAAATAATATGGTAGTTCCTCAGAAAATTAAAAATCAAATTATCATATGATCCAGTAATTCCACTTTTGGATATATGCTTAAAAGAATTTAAAGTAGGGACTTGAAGAGATATTTGTACACTCATGTTTCTAGCAGCATTATTTGCAATAGCCAAAAGGTAGAAGTAACCCAAGTGTTAATCAACAAATGAATGGATAAACAAAATGTAGTATGTACATATAGTGGAATATTATTCACCTTTAATAAGGAAGGAAGTTCTGACACATGCTACAACATGGATGAAGCTTTAGGACATTATGCTAAATGAGGTAAGCCTGTTATAAAAGGGCAAGTACTGTATGATTCCAGTTACGTGAGATATTTAGAGTAGTCAGCTTCATAGAGATAGAAACTAGAAAGGTGATTTCTAGGGACTGGGGGAATGGGGAGTTGTCGTTTGATGGGTATAGAGTTTCAGTTTGCCCATTTTTTTAATGGGGTTATCATTTGTTATTGTCGAATTGTAGAAGTTCCTTACACATTCTGGATACCAATCTCTTATTAGATATATGATTTGCAAATATTTTCTCCCATTCCGTGAGTTGCTTTTTCATTCTGTTGATAGTGTCCTGGGATGTACAAAGTTTTAAATTTTCATGAAGTCCAACTTATCTATGTTTTTTATTGTTGTTGTCTGTGCTTTTGGTGTCACATTCAAGAAATCATTGCCAAATCCAATGTCATAAATATTTTCCCCTTTGTTTTCTTCTAGGAGTTTTATAGTTTTAGCTCTTAAATTCAGGTCTTTGATCTCACTTAAGATTTTTAACGTGAACGAATTATGCATGTGTCAAGGCTGTGTGACTCTAAAAGGAGAACATTAAATTCATATATATAGTCTGGGTGCTGTGGTGGCTCACGCCTGTAATCCCAGCACTTTGAGAGGCCAAGGCAGGTGGATCACCTGAGGTCAGGAGTTCAAGACCAGCCTGGCTAACATGGCGAAACCCTGTCTCTACTAAAAATACAAAAAAAAGTTGCTGAGTTTGATGGCAGGTGCCAGTGGTGGCAGATACTAGCTACTCGGGAGGCTCAGGCAGGAGAACCACTTGAACCCAGGAAGTGGAGGTTGCAGTGAGCTGAGATCGCGCCACTACACTCCAGCCTGGGCGACAGAGTGAGACTCCATCTGTCTCTCTCTATACATATGACAGTTACCTGGATCATAATATTTGTTGCCAAGTTATTCTAATTGCAATGAAGAATAAAAACCAAAAGCTTTGGTGTCAGTATATTTGGCCATCTGAGTGTCATTCCTGATCTGCCTGCCATTACTAGTTGTGTAAAAACCAAGAGGTTTTTTTTTTGCCTGTAAAATGAGGTTAATGGTGATAGTTACTAACTCATAGGACTGTTGTAAAGATTATATGGGGACATATACATAAAGCCTTCTGTAGTATGCCTCATTTATAGAAAGTAAGAAATGTTAAAAAAAAAAAAAAGTGCTGTTATTAGAAGTTAAGAAGATGTAAATAGGGGAAAAAAGCCTGTTAGATGGAAACATGCTTAATTTGGAACCAGAGGGGCAATTTCTCATATAATATGTGTACTATGTGGCATCTTATATTCTTTTCTTTTTTTTTTTTTTTTTTGGAGGTGGAGTTTTGCTCTTGTTGCCCAGATTGGAGTGCAATGGTGTGATCTTGGCTCACTGGAACCTCCGCCTCCCGGGTTCGAGCAATTCTCCTCCCTCAGCCTCCCGAGTAGCTAGAATTACAGGTGCCAACCACCATGCCCGGCTAATTTTTTTGTATTTTTAGTAGAGACGGGATTTCGCCATATTGGCCAGGCTGGTCTGGAACTCCTGACCTCTGGTGATCCACCCACCTCGGCCTCCCCAAGTGCGGGGATTACAGGAGTGAGCCACTGTGTCTGGCTTCTTATATTCTTTAGTAGGTCTGATGGTCTGGCTAGGCCATGGTTACCTTCCACATTTGCATTTATGGGTAAAAAGTTGAATAAACTTCCTCTTTTTTTATTTTTTTGAGACGGAGTCTTGCTCTGTTATCCAGGCTGGAGTGCAGTGGCGAGATCTTGGCTCACTGCAAGCTCTGCCTCTCGGGTTCGTGCCTTTCTCCTGCCTCAGCCTCCCGAGTAGCTGGGACTACGGGCGCCCGCCACCACACCTGGCTAATTTTTTTGTATTTTTAGTAGAGACAGGGTTTCACCGTGTTAGCCAGGATGATCTCGATCTCCTGATTAATGATCTGCCCGCCTCGGCCTCCCAAAGTGCTGGGATTACAGGTGTGAGCCACCGCGTCTGGCCTAACTTCCTATTTATTACTTGGAACTATTAGGACCCTATGTGGTGTGGTATTTGTTGGTTTGTATGTCTGTCTCTCCCTCATGGATATTTATTGACTACTATGTGCCAGGCTGTATGGCATTTAGGGTACAGAGATGGAAAGACAGAGCCCGCCGGGCGCGGTGGCTCAAGCCTGTAATCCCAGCACTTTGGGAGGCCGAGACGGGCGGATCATGAGGTCAGGAGATCGAGACCATCCTGGCTAACCCAGTGAAACCCCGTCTCTACTAAAAAATACAAAAAATTAGCCGGCCGTGGTGGCAGGCGCCTGTAGTCCCAGGTACGTGGGAGGCTGAGGCAGGAGAATGGCATGAACCCAGGAGGCGGAGCTTACAGTGAGCTGAGATCCGGCCACTGCACTCCAGCCTGGGCGACGCAGCGAGACTCCGTCTCAAAAAAATAAAAATAAAAAAAATTAAAAAAAAAAAGAAAAGACAGAGCCCTTGACTTCAAGGAGCTCATAGTCTATGAATGACAGCCAAATAAACGGGTGATAATAATACAGTGAGGAGCAGATTGTTTAAAGTTCAAGTAAAGGATCAATAACTCTGGTAAGTTCTCCATGTACTAGGACTGGCAGATATCAGTTGCCCACTGAATATTTTCTGAAGGATCAAAAGAATGGCTCCCAAATCAGCTGTCTGATGAAAGGCAGAGCTGTCACCTATCTCTGGCTAGCCTAGTGAAATACCCAATACCTGAACTTAGATTTCTGGTCTGTAGTTTGAGAAGCCATGTTTGGAGAGAGTTTTTAGTAAAGTCACTTTGTCCAGCAGAGTAGGAACACAGGCTTTCCGGAAAGTTTATCCTCTTTCTGTGAATCTGGGCAGAAATCTGTATTTGTTTTTTTTGTTTTTTTTTTTGTTTTTAAAGTAAAATGTGGGAGCCGGTAGAGGGATGGCAGGGGAGGCAGATAGAGGCTGAGGAATAAACAGTTTCCTAGCTTCAATGCCTCCAACCGGATGGAGCCACACTGCATGGGGCCAAGTTCATTTCCGTAAACCTGTTTCTCCTGCTTCCTGGGCAGAGCCGAGCAGTTGCTATGTTGAATGGAAGAAGGGCTGTGCCTGGGCTCAGGGTCTGTCGATCTGGTTTTCGGCTCTAATTCCTCAACAGAGCCTCCCCAGGCCTGTACTCCTGCTCTGGGGCTTGGAACTGAGGGGATGGCATGAGGTAGGCATCTTCCTATTCATCCAGATGGTGCCTTTCATGTCTGTAACCCTGCAACCCAACACAGAACATGATGCAGGAGAGGAGGTCTTAAGTGAATATTTATTGAATAAATGACTTAATAAAGCCTGAGTAGAAGGCTTTTTTCACTTGTGATACAGTCCCTTTTTGTTCTTCAAGTGGGAGGTACAAAACACATTTATCAAGCAGACACTGTAGAGGCATTATCTTTTGTAAACTCCACAGCAGCCTTATAAAGGGGGTATTAGTACTCCCATTTTATAGATGAAAAATATGAGGATTGGGGTACTTATAGACAACTACTTGGTATATTTATTAACAACTACTGCCTGGTAAGGTCAAATTCAGGTTCACCTGTCTTCAAAGCTTGTGATCAACATCGTGGCACTTTGCTCAGGGGGAGAGTCCATACTCAGTTAGAATACCAAACTGATGAGGAGATTCCACGGAGAATCTTTGAAGAAAGAACAAACTCTGCAGCCTGAGCCAGCAAATATAAATATTTTTTAATTAAAAAAGTGTTTAACTGACATGTAAAACTGTGTATTTACAGTATACAACATGATGTTTTGAAGTATAAATACATTGCAGAATGACTAAATCTAGCCGGTTAACATACACATCACTTCACATAATTATCATTTTGGTGGTGAGAACACTCTACATCCATTCTCCTGGCATCTTTCAAGCATACAATATATTATTAACCACACTTATCATGCTGTACAATGAATCTCTTGAACTTATTCCTGCTGTCTAACTTGGATTTTTGTATCCTTTGACCAACATCTCCCTAACTACCCTTGCCCCCTGCCAACGACTCTAGACCCTGGTAGCCGCTTTTATACTGTCCACTTTTATGAGATCAGTTTTTTTTAGATTCCACATGAGTGAGCTTATACAATATTTGTCTTTCTGTGCCTGGCTTATTTCACTTACAATATGCTGTAGATACAACCATGTTGTCACAAATGACAGGTTTTCCTCTTCTTTTTTTTTTTTTAATGGTTGAATAGTATTGTGTATATATATATATCACATTTTCTTTATCCATTTGTCAGTAGACACAGGTTGATTCCCTGTCCTGGCTATTGTGAATAATACAGCTATGAACATGGGAGTGCAGGTATGTCTCTGATATGCTGATTTCATTTTCTTTGGAAATACAGTAGTCCCCCTGCATCCAAGGTTTTGCTTTTCAAGTTTTTAGTTACTCACAGCCTGAAAATATTAAGAGATTTTGTGGGGGGTGGAGGGGGGAAGACAGAGAGAGAGCGCGAGCACAGAGGCTGCATTCATGTTGTTTTTATTACAGTATATTCTTATAATTGTTCTATTTTATTATTAGTTATTGTTAATCTCTTACTTTGCCTAATTTACAAATTAAACTTTATCATAGCTATGTATACATAGGAAAAATATTGTATATATAGGGTTTGGTACTATCCACTGTTTCAGGCATCTTGGAATGTACCCTCCATGAATAAGGGGGGACTACTGTATACTCAGTATTTGAATTGCTGGATCAAGCGCAAATCTTTAATTAATACAGCCACAGCCGAGTTGAGATTCTCCCCAGCAACTAGAAAAATGGGTCTGCATCACCTCTCAGGCACTGAGGAGACCAGCTGGGCGAGATCTTCAAAAGCTAATGATGGGGACCAGAGCAAAGTTAGGAGTGTGGTGAGAATACAGTGGCTTAGCCATGAAGTGCGATGACTGGGTACAGAAATGCTAGCTGTTGAAATTGGATTTTCTCAGTCAATGAGAATATCTACTTGGGGCTATTTGCTTTTGTGGCTAATTAAAAATGGTCCCAGGTCAAATTCTATCTGGAAAGTTGGCCATTGAGTACCAAAATGATACTTTAAGTAAATGTAGTAAGCTCTGAAGGGAGCTAACATCCCTGAAACTAACTCTTACCATATGCTGGCTCTGTCTTCAAGGTTCTCAGGGTTGCTGTGGTTTTATTTGTCATTTTAGGAAAGGGAAGAGGGAATTAATTGGATATTTCCTTCCCCGTGCGAGGAAAAGGAACATTACTTAATTTTTCTCTTCAAATCAATTAAAAGACAAATCATGGCTGGAAGACTTTGATACTGAGATGCAGATTCCAGAATCTACTTGTTTAATATCTTATTTTTCCCATTTTCAAAGTTGGGGATGTAGCTGGAAGTCACAGACTCTAGAGCTCACCTGGACTCTAGCACTAATAGATTGGGCAATCCTAGGCCCTTTCTGGCTTTCAGGGCTAGACTTAATGAGATTTAAGAACACCAAATTGCTACCGTAGCCCCATGCTTCTTGAAGCTAGTGAAGGGTGACAGCATCGCCCAAACACTACTAATGCTGAAAGGAGGAGCAATCACGGTCCCTCGTTGGACAGGCCTTGGGACTTTAGGAATATCCAAAGAGAGGGAACTGATGCAAGATGCTACAACCTTAGAGTCAGAGAGGGAAATGATGCTTATCTTAATGAGCAGCTCAGCTGGAGGGGCTCTGATGGTCTTGGGTGGGAATGGGAGGCAGGGGGTGAGATCTCAGCTATAGGAGCCTGGGAGGTGGGTGACTATTCTTTGCTCATTCCAGGTGCTGCAGTGTGTCCAGCCTTTTGAGGTCTGTTGTGGGCAGTGACTCAAGTCTCCCAGGTGGAGGGCAGGCTACTGAGCTGGGTGTGCAGCAGGTACAGAAGCTAAAGCCCGGAGCCCTATCAGTGGAGTGGCTTTTTAGTTCATGAACAGTTTCCTTACCTTAATTAGCTCTCTAGGGCCCTGGGAGTAGCACTGGCACTCCAGAACAGGACCCATTACTGGGAGAGCAATTCCCCCAGTAATGGAAAGGAGGCAGGCTGTGTGTTGGGGGAGGTGCTTGCTGCTGCCAGTGCTGCTTGGAAGGCTATAGCTAGAACAGATTTGCTGAGGGAGGGAGCTCGAGATGGCTGTGATGGATGGATGAGATCTTCGAGGGGCCTCTTGTCTGCTGGAACTTTCTGATTTAAGGGGGAGCAGTTAAGGTTGAGTGCTGTGGAGGCCAGGAGGCAGGGAAGGCCCTTAAACTCCAACCCCTCACTGCATAGATGAAGCATCAGGAGTCCAGGAAGGGCTAGGATCCTGCTGAAAACCACATGGTCGGTTACTTGCAGAGCCAGGAAAAAAATCCAACTCCCTTGCCTGGCAGTCCAGGGCTTTCCGGGACTTGAGGGCCAGTAGAAACTACAGACCCAGAATAGGATGCTGCCCTTGGTTCCCCAACTGTCTCTCTCTCTCCAGGCCCAGCTGGAAAAGGGATCAGTGGCTTAGCATGGAGCATGTCAGTGCATCAGTTTTTGCACTGACTCTTAAGATTTGGGATGAAAATAGACAGAGGTGCTACCTGGGTCAGTGAGGGTCTATCAAATGAAATGAGCCTAGACTTCATCCTACCTGTACTTTTTGCATTATACTGTGGGTACTTTCTTGGCACAGAAAGCCTGTTTCACAGCCAGGTGGTTCCTAGGAGCATGGGCTCTGAAGGCTGTGGATCATGCATCCATCTCCAGCCCCAGCCAGTCACCTGGCTTTCATAGCCAGATTCTGACTCTTGGCTCAGATTGGCTGTCTGGCTCTTCCTCACAGTCCCTGGATACCTGCCTGACCTCAGCTTATTCCCTATTCTTTCCAATAGTGATATTTTTCCTGACCTCACTTCACTTATTGCCACTGTGGTTATGCTCTAGCTTTGACCCTGATCACTCCCTCTGACTCCGGGACTGCACTTCTAGCTACCCAAAGGCTTCCAGTTGCTTGCAGTTTAAAATGGACACTTAGCATGGCCTCCAAGTCTTTTCTTAATCTGGTTCCAAACTAATGTTATAGTCTCATCAGTCATTTATCTATATGTTCTAGCCTTACAAGACTTTCCAAAGAGGCCTCACACTTTCATATCTGTAATTCTCCGTTTATAATGTTCCTTCCTCCTGAAATGCCTTTTCTTGCTTGAAACATCCTACACAAACTTGAAGGTCCAGCTCAGATGCAACCCAGTTATCAGAACTAGAGTTCACGAAGATGGACATGGGCTTGGAAACAAGCAAAATCCCCTTAATCAGAATTAAACCCCAAAGGGTGAGGCTAGCACAATTTAAGGAGCTGTTGTTTTAGGCCAGATGTCATAAACTTTCTGCACAGGGCTAGATAGTAAATATTTTAGGCTTTGTGGGTCATACGGTCTCTGTTCCAACTACTCAGCTCTACCATTGTAGCAGAAAAGCGGAAGGCAGTCATAGACAATATGGAAATGAATGGGCATTACTGTATTCTTTATTTACGAGAGCAGGCAGTTTATGGCTTTCTGACCCCTGTTTTAGGTTCTGTCTGGGGAAATTGGGTGGTTTGAATCTGTGGGTGACACCAAGTAGGAATAGCTGTGCAGGAACCAGGCAGAATCAGAAAAATATGCAAGGGACTCCCAGGTAGGGAATAGTGTTAGGATGAGGCACATGGAGGGGAGGGGAGGGCAAATATTAGAAACAGGAGGGAGTTAATTTTGGCTGGAATATGGGATGCTTGAAAGAGAGAAGTATGGATTCTGTTCAGAAAGGAAACTTAGGGCCAAATTGTGAAGGATCTTGATTAAGCTATTCTGTGGACAGTGGGGAGCCATTGAAAGTTTTTGATCAGTATAATATGGTCACATCTGTACTTTGGAATATGATCAAAGTCATTCTGACTGGTTGTGGTGGCTCACACTTGTAATCCGAGCACTTGAGGAGGCCAAGAGGGGAGGATCTCTTGAGGTCAGGAGTTCAAAACCAGCCTGGGCAACAGAGTAAGGCCCTGTCTCTACAAAAAATAGAAAATGAAAAATAAATTAGCTGGGT
This sequence comes from Chlorocebus sabaeus, assembly GCF_047675955.1. Taxonomy (NCBI): domain Eukaryota; kingdom Metazoa; phylum Chordata; class Mammalia; order Primates; family Cercopithecidae; genus Chlorocebus; species Chlorocebus sabaeus. The sequence goes on from NC_132904.1 coordinate 56,203,784, forward strand.
GCACACCTGTAGTCCCAGCTGCTTGGGAGGCTGAGGCTGCAGTGAGCCATAATCATGCCACCACACTCCAGCCCGAGTGGCAGAATGAAATGCTGTCTCAAAATAAACAAAAAAAACCAAAGACAAACAAACAAGAAAAAAACATATTCATACTGGCCCAGTGAGAAGAACGACTGGAGGAGATAGGACTGGATACAGGAAGACCTGCTGTACTACTGCAGTTGTCCAGGCCATTGGTTCCTGATTGCTGGGCTTTGAACCAGTGCTGGTCTGAATGCCTAAGAATTGTTTGTGATGCTTACTAAAAATACAGATTCCCAGTCCTACATCCACACACAAGAGATTTGGGTTTGGTAGATTCAGGATTTCTAACAAGCTCTCCAGATTTGGGCATCACTGGTCCAGGCAAGGCAGAATGAAGCCTGATCTTAAGAGGGCAAGGATGCCAGAGAAAGGAAGGCATAGATAACATGGGATTTGGCCACTGCTCTCTTCCTCCTGTTACCTACCTCTGTTCATGACAGCCCTCCACTTGACTCTTTGTTCTTCACACGCTACCACTAGCCCCAACATCCTAATTTGCTTATGTCCTGTCAATTCTCTTTGAAATGAGTCTTCTGTTGCTTTTTTCCATTTCTACCCTCATTTAGGGTCCCATTAATGCTCAACTACCCTGACCTCCCTGTGTCCAGTCCATCAAGATAATCATAAAGCCCAGCTCAGTCACTCTCCAGAAGTTTTTTGGGCTGCCTTTTATTTTAGGATGAAGGTCAAGCTCCTGAGCTTAGCATTCAGTTTCCTTCAGGAGCTTACTCTCCTGCCAGTCTTTCCAAGCATGTCCCTGCCACTCCCCCTCATCTGGTTGCTCTGTGCTTTTGAAATTGTGCTGTACTTGTAGCCTTGCCCCATCCTAATGTCTCCTCCAGTCAACCCTGTTCATCCTTCCCTTTTTCCCTCTCTGCTTGTGTGTGACTGGATCTTCCTGGTGGGTAGAGTTAGCTGCCCAGGGAGAACCCCCACGACCTTTTTGCATCATAAATGTGTGTCTTCTCCATCCGAAGTCCTAATCCTCTGCTTGTGACGGACAATTGGTCACTATGGCAACTGACTGTGACGTCACAGGATAAGGACTTCAGGTGAAGTGGCAGGAGCAGGTGAGTATGTAGGAGACAGATTTCAATGTCTGTTGAAGGCCCCCCCACACCCTCCTTCAGTGCCGGGGGCATGGAGGGATATCTTGGGCTCCTGCTGTTTTTTAAAATGATGCGGTGAGAGTGTGTGCCTGGCATCTGCGTGCTGCAGCAGTGTGGGGCTGACAGAGTGTGTCAACTTGAGCTCTGGCTGTGCAGGCACCGCTGCTGCGTGAGCCTGTTATTCCATTCTGGATTGCTATTTTGATACCCAGATTGCATCATTCTTCCTACGTATAAACAGGGGGTCCCCAGGGCCCTGCAGCTACTCACTTCTCCACCAACACTGTTGTTGTGATGAGCTCTATTTAAATGAGCTGCCGGATCGGGGCAGGTTCCAGCCACACATGAGCACTGTCATTTTGGGGAACATGGAGGGCTGAAGGATTTTTGGATGGAGTCCTAAAAGGCTGAGAGTGCTGTCTCCCGAGCTGTGCAGAGAGCGACAGAGCTAGTTCCTGAAAGTTGAAAATGTCATTTTCTTCCTTCTGAGCTTCTATTCCAAGGCACCCAGAGGATTAGGAAGGAGATGCAGCTAGGAAAAGAGTCGCCTCTTTGAGGTCTCCCTCTTGCTGTTCAGTTTGGGAAAATTGCTGCAGAGCCTTCGAGATAAACAGAAACAGGAGGAGTCAACCAAGCTCTTTCCTGCAGGAGTATCTCAGGTGAGCTAGAGAAATGCAGCCCTGGCTGAGGATGCGTCAGAGAAAGGAGAAGATCCAGGCTGCTCCCCTTACCCTATCCAGTATCCATTCCCTGAGGCTTAGGCCTTGCAGCCCGGCTGGCTACAGCATGCAGGGTGGGTGTTCCTGGGTGCTTGGTAAGCACCATCCTCTGGACCTGTGGTGGTCTCACCTGTTGCTCCTCTGACTTCTATCCCAGGTGTTGCTCTAATCACGGCATCAGGGCCACAGGTAAGCCTGCTGGCAGCTGGGGCAGAAGCAGCAGTCACTTTAGGGGTGACTTGGATAAAAATTTGTCTTTCTAGCAGGGACTGGGTATTTGGGGATGGGGTGCAATATGTTTCTTGAAGGTGGTGCTGCTCTGAGTGGTGGGTTGGAGGAAGCCTTCAGGGGCTGTGTGGTGGGGGCCTTAGCTGGTGCTAAGTGGGCTGGGGCTGCTCAGGGGTGGGAGGGCAGAACTGTTAGTGAGGATGTCCAGCCTGCCAGAGGATACAACTAGAGTGTTTTTTCTCATTGCTTAGCATCTGACAGAGGCATAGGGAGGTAGAGAATCTTACCTGTGGCTACAGAGGTAATTAGGGACTGCTTAGTGGTTCACAGTATCACCTATGTTATACAAGGGCCATGTGATTTTAGCTAAGCTCCTCCCTGTCTTTGGGCCTCCATGTCATCTTATGTGTGGTGGGGAATTGCCTGGATGAACAGTGAAGCTCTGTCCAGCTTTGGGTCTACAGGTTGGAACTAGCAGAGGAGCATCAGGCTCCTCCAGTGGATGCTATTGCTCTGTTGGAATCAGAGCTTGGACCCCAGCTTCTAGTTGCCTGGAGCCCTGGGCAAGAGCTGTGGAATGAAGGGCTTCCTAACGCTCAGAGGATTGCTTAGCATTGGTCTCAGGCTTATGTGACGTATGTGTTCTTGCTTGGTGACCTAAGCTGACCCGATACCAGCTTTTTAAGACCTCTTTGGGATTTCTCTCCTCCCCTACCTCCCTGGTGTCCACGTTGCCTTGGCCCTGCTGTTCATGTCTGAAAGGTAGACTACCCAGTGTGGGCCCAACTTCCTTGCTGCCTCACTAAGGCCTACGCTCAGTGCATGTTCTAGGTCCCAGCAGCAGTCCTTGTAGTGCCAAACCTCAGGCTGCACTCTAGGTCTGCTTATGGGTCCTGCAGTTGAGCTGGGAGTCTGGCTCCCAACTCAGTGCCAATCCCCAGGTACAGGAGTATCAGGTCACTACCTGTCTGTTGGGAATCTGCCCTTTTCTCTGCCAGAGGGGAACTACATCACAGCTGAATTCAGAGTCTTTCTTAACTTCTTAGTCTCTTTTTATTATTATTATTATTATACTTTAAGTTCTAGGGTACCGTGCAGGTTTGTTACATATGTATACATGTGCCATGTTGGTGTGCTGTACCTATTATTAAAACTCGTCATTTACATTAGGTAAATGACAAGTTAATGGGTGCAACTGGGTAAGCGTGCCTTTCTCAGTTGCATGATATAGTAGACAGCTATCAGGCTCAGCCACAGGGGAAGGGGGTGCTCTCTCATAGGTGCTGTGTCTCAAACTTGGTTGTACATTGTTTTCACCTGGAGAATTTTTTACACATGTAAAGTGCCTGGTTCAGAGAGTGGTGGTGTACAGATGAAAATGTGTCCCACACCTCTCAAGGACCAGAAGTGTTTGCACTTGTGACAGATGGACTAAATGTCCTCCACTTTCAGAGCTGCTCTCCTAGGCTCCTAAGTTCTCAGGAGCACCTCTGGTGTCTGTGACTTCCTGATTCTGGAGGCAGAAGCCCCACATCTCATGGGGGATAATCATGTGGACTTGGGGCCCTGTCTCTATATTTCTCAGAATCAGTGTTCTTGTATGTGAAATACAAGAGTAGGGCTGTCGTTTGAATAATAATTAACCAAATAAAATGGAAAAAAGCATGATATCTAAATAACATTTTATGTACAATGTGATTTAAATATGTATTTATAACTAAATTAATATTAAATATTGTTAAGTAGATGTTTGGTTATACACAGCTCTAAGAGTTGATATATGCCAATTGTCTAAAGTAAAACTTTACTTTGATATCTTCATTGAAAGATGGAGAATCTCTTTAAAAAAAATAAAAAGTCAAGGTTGACACAGCTTGATGGGGTTAGGGACCTTCTGAGGGAAGAGAAGAATTTCTGGACAAAGGTGTTGTGACACAAAGAGAGCGCATGTCCTTTGGGTCCACTCTGGGGCCCGCAGCCTCCCTGGGACAGTGCCTGCACCACTGTGATGATTCTCCATCTCTGCTCTTTGCTGCACAGCCCCTGTTGGAGGGCTGATCTCTTAAATCCAGGATTTCTTTCAACTACAAGCTTGTTCCCTGACTTTCTGACCAGGATGATAGCCAGGGTGCTATTTGGCTCTCTGTTCTTTCCCATCTTGCCCAGGATAATATTTCTTTTTCTTTAATTTCTTTTTTAATTTTTAATTTTTAATTTTTTTTTTTTTTTGAGGCAGAGTCTCACTCTGTCACCCAGGCTGGAGTGCAGTGGCGCAATCACGGCTCACTGCAAGCTCCGCCTCCTAGCTTCAAGCAATTCTCCTGCCTTGGCCTCCCGAGGCTGGGATTACAGGGTGCTCCCCACCATGCCTGGCTAATTTTTGTATTTTTAGTAGAGACTGGGTTTTGCTATATTGGCCAAGCTGGTCTCAAACTCCTGACCTCAGATGATCCTCCTGTCTTGGCATCCCAAAGTGTTGGGATTACAGGTGTGAGCCACTGGGCCTGGCTTCCAGGAGAAAAAAACGCCTGGCTGCTGTAGGCAGAGTAAATGGGTTGGATAATTTGTACTTCCCTGCATTCCTATTCCCCTCATTTTAATGGTGTAGAAAGTAAGATAATTGCTTGAACCCAGGAGGGAGAGGTTGCAGTGAGCCGAGATTGTGCCACTGCAGTCCACCCTGGGTGACAGAGCGAGACTCCATCTCAAAAAAAAGAAAAAAAAAAAGGAAATGCAGTCCTCATTTACCATCATCGACTAGATTCTTAGAAACTGTGATTTTAAGCAAAACAATGTACAGCAGGTCCTTAAGTAGACATCCTTTTGTTATAACATTGATGAAAAAAAAAAGTTTCATTTTACGTCATCGTGCTTAAAGTTGACGTTTCCAAGAACCTATCAGTGATGTTAAGTGAGGACTTACTCTATAATTCAATCTGCTAAAAACCAGGTAATATCCTTTAATACCAACTGTGGTTTATTTTTGTATGCAGACATATGAACAGGTATTTGAAAGGCAATGTGATATTTGTTGTACTAGAAGGATGTTCAGGGTGCTGTGGGAACCCAGAAGAGGGACTAATTAACTAATCCTGGGGGAAATTAACCCTGCTTCTCAAAGGTGGAACATTTGAACAGGTATGAAAAGATGAATAGGAGTTTATCTGAAAAGGAGAGGGGCAAGAAAGAGTATTTCAGGAAGAGGAAACAGCATTTTTCACAGACACAGAGTCAGGCAAAAGTTTGGTGTATTCAAGAGATAGCAGAGATATTGGGCATGGCAAAAACACAGGGTGTATGGCAGGCAAAGCTAAAGATGAGATTAGAGAGAGGTAAGGTTAATTTGCAAAGGGCATGGAATGCCAAGCTGAGGACTTTGGCTTTAAGGCCAAGGGAGCAGAGGATGTGTGATGAGGCCTTCTTTGACCTATTAAGTTCTTTCTCTTTTTTCATTCTGCTCATGAGGCCATGTTACAGTGACTGATGTTTGGGCATCTGGTACCAGGAAAGTCTTGTGGATGTTGTTTTCAACGATTAGAGCAGCATTTCTGTCCTGGGCGTAGAGGAGGAGGCCTCCCCAGGGTGAACCAAGTGGAAGGGAGGGACAGTAGCCTTATTCCCCTGGATGATGTCACCTGTGGAGAGCATCCTTCTTCACCTCTGGCCATTGTTCTTGACAGGCGGGAGAATATGCAGGACATTCCAGATGCAATCCTGTCATTAACACTCATGGCTCTGCAAAGACTCAGAAAGTTTTTCTTTCTTCCTTTTTTTTTTTTTTTTTTTTTTTGGTGGGGTGAGGGAGTATTAAACTATTATTTTTCATGATTTTGTGGATTTTGATTTCCCGGGATGTATCAATTAGCTTTTACTGCATAACAAGCCACCTCTAAACTTAGTAGTTAAAATAACTAAACTTTATTTAGTTTATGATTCTACAGTTTGGCTGTTTGGGCTGGGATTCTCTGGGTAATTCTTCTGGTTTGGCCTGGGCTTAAATAATTATGACTGTGTTCACTCTTGCATCTGTGTTCAGCTAGTGTGTTAGTTGGGGCTAGCTGGTCTATGATGGCCTCAGGTGGGATGCCTGAGACAACTGAGATCTCTCTCTGCATGCTCTCTCATCTTCCAGCAATCTCAATGCCAGGTTAGATTTTTCACATGGCAATCTTAGAGTTCTAAGAACAAGAGCAGAATTATATAAGGCCACTGAGGCCTAGGCTTGGAGAACTTGTCACTTTTGCTGCATTCTGTTGGCCAAAGAAAGTCACAAAGAAAGTCACGAGCTTAGATTCAAAGGGTGAAGGGTCCTACCTCTTTTAAAAATTAAAAACTCATCACTGACTTGAAGCTCATGGAGAGTCTTACCTTTTGATGGTAGGATTGCAAGGGTATGGATGCAGGGAAGGGAAGAATTTGTGGCCATTTTTTGAATCTACCAGTCAAACTAACTTTCATCACCAGAGAGTTGATAATTGAGTTTATTGCATTACTGTGAATAGGATATGAGGAATCTTTTGAATCCAAAGTCAACATTCATGGAGGACCATGTGATTTCTGAAGTTTTATCTAATTTAATCTGCACAGCAACTCTTATTTTCCCTATTTTACATATGAAGAAAGTGGGGCACAGAGCAATTAAGTGAGATTGTTTTGCCCAAGGTCATTGGCTGGTAAACCTGGTATTTGGGCTTACATTTGTCTGACTATAAGTCTGGAGCAACTGCCATTATATCCATCTTCCATATTTTGAAGAGATGAGACAGAGGAGATTGTAGTGGGACTGCTGCATTCACTGCCATAGCAAACCCCTTTCCAGATCACCCTCATCCCTGGACGCAGGTACCTTGCCCTACTCCAGAGGCTCATTTTCTTGTTCCCAGTAGGTTGACTGCTCTTGGGGTGGGCCAGCAGAATCACTGTGGTCTCCAGGATGGGAGTCTTTTGCTGCTTTTATGGTCCAGAAGCCCACTATGCTGAAGAATGTGTTAGAGACGGGTATATTTCTCTGGGGAGAGATTGTAGGTCAAGCTGTTCATAGGTAAAATATACATATATATGTTGCATCCAACATGGACTATGGGGAGAAAGCCCTCCAAAAGACCTCTGAGCCTCAGAGGCAGACTGACTGGTATATGCTGTCTAAGAGAAAAATACCTCCTAGATGAGCAGGCAGAGAGGGCTTGCCTTTCTCTGACTAAAGCCTTCTGGAAGCTGTAGCTTTGAGATCTTCCAAATCATCCTGCTATGTGGTAACTGTAATGACCTGGAGCTGTGCCTCTAACTAAACTGACTCCCTGGATCTTGGCTAGTGATGGGAGCTGTGCTCTCAGGGATGTGGAATGCGGAATGGGAGCAGCAAGAAGGCACCTGATTGTCAGAACCAAAGCAGGGTTGGGCCTGTAGTAGCATGGCTTATGGGGTGGGGAGGAAGGTAGGACCAGGTAAAGACAAGAATGTGAGGAGACCAGTTGGTCTGTAGGGAAGGCCCCAATGGGTTGGTGATGTTCAGGGTACCCACATAGTAAATGCGGGCTATGGCATCAAATGTAGTTCATTTTGGCAGACATGGGTATTGCCACGTATCTTGGTGTTGTGTATTAGAAAGCCCCATGTCCAGGCCTTAGGTATAATCAGCCATGTTGTTCTGACTCTGCTATCTTTCTTTCTTGCACAGAGCTCATCTCCTGTCCTGGGTGTGAACAAGTATATCTTACCAGGGATGTAACTGAACATTTTTTTCTGCAGTGTGTTCCTACTGAGCAACCCAAGATGGCCAGGGTAAGTCAGGGCAAGGAAAGAAGCAGCTGATCTGTTTCTGAAATCTGTGAGGCCCCTGTCCATAAGTCTGTCTATCTGTCTATCACTCTATATGATTTGTTACTTCTCTTTCAGTTTTACTAATCATCCATCCATCCATCTAGAAGAAAATAAAAATGCATGAGTTGGGGAAAACAATGAGGGGGTTTTCTATTAAGTGAAAATTACTGACTTTTTTTAGTATCAATCCCTTTAGCAGAAGGTGAGTGTAAGTTAAGGTATATTAAGAGTTGCTTACTGTATATATAATTATTTTTTTCTCTCTTACAGCTCTTACTGAAAAATACCAGTACTGGGCTTTTGTTTTATTTTTTTATTATCCTGAGTTAAAATTCATATACCAGCCTAGATTAAATGGGTTTATTAATCTTGCCTGTATTTACCAACTATCACCTTTTTCCTGAATTTCTTAAATTTTTTATCACTTACTGGCTGGCAGCCCTTCTGTTCCTCTTTCCACTAGGGTATCCTTGTCATCTAAATTAGTAAATTACTAATTTACTAATTTACTTACTTGTTCCTGTGACTGATTTGTGTTGAATGTCTCACATGTGCCAGGCCCTGTGCTGGATATTAGGGAGATAGATCCATATACTCTACCTTCAAGGAATTCATAGTTTAATTAGTAAAACTTTCAGAATTCACATCAGTTTGGTGGCCTCTGTGATTCAGGCACAGATAGGCCAACTTTTCCAAATCTCCCCTTCTCTTGATGTTTTATATCAGCCCTGGCAAGATATTTGCTTACCAAATGAATGAACATTTGGACTGGGAGAGGCCTAGATACCCTCAGATCAGGCAGAACCCAGGTGTGGGAGCGCAACTCTGAACGCTGGTCTGTACTTGCCCTTTCTTGGCTGCATTTGACCATCTTGCTGTGTAATCCCATATGTGGGCCTTCTCCTCTCTGAAGCACTCCTCTCTGAATTTCCTGCTTTTGCCAGTGCTTTCCCTCTAAATTTTCCTCCCTTGTCTGCCTGGTGAACCTACTTGTCATTCAGTATCCAGCTCTAATGTTTCCTTTTTGTAAAACTCTTCCTAGCCACTCCTAGACTGAGTTTCTGGAAGGCTTCCTTTGTTTCCTTTGCATATGTTGCATCCTTTTTATTACAGCATTACTCAGTTAATGCGTACCATCCTGTGTGCTATGGATAGCGTGAGGTCAGATCCTTGGCTTATGCATCTAGGTATCCTTAGCTTCAGCACAGTACTTGTGTGAACAGCCCCTGAGACAGCTGCTGCTGCTGCTCCTCCTCCTCCCTCCCTCCCTCCTTCCTTCCCTCCTTTCCTTCCTCCTCTTCTTTCTCCTCCTTCCCCTCCTCCTACTCTTCCTCCTCTTCCTTCTCCTACTCTTCCTCCTCCTCCTGCTCCTTTTCCTTCTTCCTTCTCCTTCTCCTTCTTCCTTCTCCTCCTTTTCTGAGGCAGGGTCTTCCTCTGTTGCCCAGGCTGGAGTGTAGTGGTATGATCTTGGCTCACTGCAGTCTTGACCTCCTGAGCTCAAGTGATCTTCCCACCTCAGTCTCCCTAGTAGCTGGGACTACAGGCATGTGCCACCACTCCTGGCTAATTTTTGTACTTTTTGTAGAGATGGGGTCTCACTATGTTGCCCAAGCTGGTCTGAAACTCCTGGGCTCAAGCAATCCTCCTGCCTTGGCCTCCCAAAGTACTGGGGTTACAGGTGTGAGCCACCATGCCTGACGTAGCCACTGTTCTTTTGGTCACAAAGGATGCTTCCTTTCACAAGCCCCGGCATGTTACTCCCAGACAGCTCTGCAAAACAGACTTCACTCCAAAATAGTGGAGGAATAGGCCTGCAGGACCCCTTTCTTTAGAGTATTTGCCACTTGTGGAGGCAGACCCAAATGAGGATCATGTCAGTAACTCCAGAACTCTCTGCTTCCAGAACTGCTCCGAGTGCAAGGAGAAGAGGGCAGCACATATCCTCTGCACCTACTGCAATCGCTGGCTATGCAGCTCTTGCACAGAGGAACACCGACACAGCCCTGTCTCTGGGGGCCCGTTCTTTCCTCGGGCCCAGAAGGGATCTCTAGGTACCAATTCCACCTCTCCTCGCCCACTCCTGTGCCCTAAAGCAGGGCTGAACCCTAAGATCCCTGGAGAATAGCTCTTCGATCTTGTTTCCTTGCTGGGGGAGAAGGTAGGGACAGTCTCAGAGCCTTTCCCAAAGGAAGTCTCCTTCAGAGTCAAAGGGGTGACTCACTCCTGTCCCTCCCTGTGGGGGGTGGGGTGGATGAGTGTGGGTGAAATGGTACAGGGAAGAAGGTGTTGGATTATTGTGGAAGCTAGCTGAGCTCCCTGCCTTTCACCTCTAGAGCAATCATGCCACCCTTCTGATGTATTTACTTGATTAACTTAGTCTGGATCAGGGCTTGTTCGTTTGTCTATTCAGCACCATCTGTTTTATTTTATTTTTATTTTTATTTTTTTTGAGATGGAGTCTCATTCTGTCACCCAGGCTGGGGTGCAGTGGCACGATCTCGGCTCACTGCAACCTCCACCTCTTGGGTTCAAGTGATTCTCCTGCTTCAGCCTCCCGAGTAGCTGGGATTACAGGCATGCGCCACCACGCCCAGCTAATGTTTGTATTTTTAGTAGAGGTGGGATTTTGCCATGTTGGCCAGCCTGGTCTTGAACCCCTGACCTCAGGTGATCCGCCCACCTTGGCCTCCCAAAGTGCTGGCATTACAGGCGTGAGCCACTGTGCCCAGCCACCATCTGTTTTAAATGACACTCTTTTTGAAAGTCTTTTCTCAAGGCCCTTGAATTGTGAAAGGGGTTCTACATCTGTCAAATCCACAGGAACCAGAGTTCATGATCCATGAGATCTAGCCTGGAGCCTGGCAAGGCTGGGTAGCTGGTTTCAGCTCTGTTAAAAACAGAATCCTGATTAATGAACAGGTTGAGGTTAATTGTGAAGGATTCATTATTTTGCAGGAGATCTATGTGGAGTAGTAGCAAGTGCCTTCCTCAGCCTGTGGCAGGTAGTGGGGTGCTCAGGCTTGATGGTGTGCTATTTCTGGACAACTGGGCAAATCCAGCCAAGCTAAGCCCAAAATCCTCCTTGTGCCCCTGGAGAGTCATCTCCTGTTTGTACCACTTCCCCCAAGCTCTGTGTTTCTGCAGTGTCCTCTGAAAGCGGAAGGCTTTGCAGTAAATCTTAAACTGAGAGGTCTGTCTAACTGAGCAAGAGAAGCCCACTTTCTCTGTCTTCTCTGGCAGGAGTGAATAGTGGTCCCGGAGACTTCACCTTGTATTGTCCTCTACACACACAGGAAGTACTCAAGCTATTCTGCGAGACTTGTGATATGCTCACTTGCCATAGCTGCCTGATGGTGGAACACAAAGAACACAGGTGGGGCTGACAGATTGCCTGAAATGGGCTGGGGAGGGCTCTGGATTTCTTACTTTCGAGAACTCTGGGGCTCCCCATGCATCAAAATCTTCTCCCTGCCCAAGCCAACCTACAGCCCCTGGGCTGAAGTTTTTCCCTGCTCCTGTTGTGGTACTTCCCTGGAAAAGGCCTAATGGGCCAAGAGCCTGTAGTGCCTTAGACTTTCACTAGAAGTCATCACAGCTTCCATGGGTCTGGCTGAGACAATCCCCTGTGGAGATTCCCGCTTGGTCGGCATGCTCAAAGTAGGACTCAGCCCTTCTCAGCTTGTTCTCTGCCTCATCCCCCAGGTGCAGACATGTTGAAGAAGTTTTGCAAAACCAGAGGATGCTTCTGGAAAGTGTGACTACACAGGTGGCACATAAGAAATCCAGTCTACAGACATCTGCAAAGCAAATTGAGGACAGGTAGCACAGGCTAGTGCCTTGCCGGTGCTGGAAATGCTGTGTTCCTGCACACCTGGGATTCCGACAACAGGCCATCAGATGTAGTGCCTCTGAAGAGGAACTGTGGTTAAGCAGATGTGGGCATATGTCCTAGAAGGCATATGTCTTGGCCTTAGAGGTCTCAGGGCCAAGGAGGGATCATTAAGTCATCACTTGGTAACTGAGACCAAGCTAGGTCAGGATGATCAGAGTGAGTCTGGGTCAAAGCATACACGTTATGAACTAGCCAGAAGTCGGTGCTTGAGAACAAGGGTACCAAGCAGACACTAGGGACGAGAGTGCTGCTTATTATGAGGGTAGAACAAACCAGGGGCAATCTGCGCTTTATCACTCCTTTCCCTGTGTGTTCTCTATTAATCTACAAATCACATGAAATCATTGGTATTTTACATAGGAAGAGGAAGTGGTAGGTGCTGAGAGCACCTCATGTGGCAGGCACTGCATTGGATATCATGTATGCATTATTTTATTCAGTTCTTGTCATTCTTTCAGTCAGGGTTTATCTCCATTTTACTGATGAGGAGACTGAGGTTCATAGAGGTTAGGTAACTTATCTGAGATCACACAACTAGCCAGTGACTGCTGGGTTTAGACGCTGGGTCTGTGGTGACTTCAAAGCCCGTGCTTTTTAAATTTTTAAAAATAGCTTTACTGAGATATAATGTACATATCATAAAATTATTCTTTTTAAATGTATAATTCAGTGGCCTTTAGTATGTTCACAGAATTGTGCAACTGTACATAATTACTGTCTACTTTTAAAACATTTTCATCCCCCCAAAAAGAAGCCACATTAATATAAACATTATTATATGTTTATAATAAACTTTATATAATATGTTTATTATTTATTATATAATTATATAATGTTTATTATTGTTTATTATCTAATATGTTATTATGCCAATAGTGTAAACATTATTAGTCCCTCTCCATTTCCCCAACACCTCCCAGCCCTCAGAAACCACTAATCTGCTTTCTGCATATTTTTGCCTCATGGCGACATTTATTGTAGCGTCCTCCTTTTAAAGACAACAAATTACAATAAATCATTCCCATACTTTCTCTTTTGGTCCTACCTCTAGTGCTGTGTCAACTGGGGGCTACTGGGTTGACCTGGGTGTAGACTTGAGGTTTACCTAGAGAAAACCAAGCTGAACTTTGATCAAGTGGGGCTCAGGTGTACAAAAGGTGGGGTGGTGGAGGAAGGCTCTTTTTTTTTTGTATTTGGTGTCTGCTAGGCCCTGATCTCAGTAGGCAGCCTCCAAGTTGCTTCTTATGTTTGCTGTCTCTTAGTCTTCATATAGTCCATGAGGAAAGCTTACCATGGTTTGTCCTATTGTGTTTACAGGATTTTTGAAGTGAAGCATCAGCATAGGAAGGTGGAAAACCAGATCAAAATGGCCAAGATGGTTCTGATGAATGAGCTGAACAAACAGGCCAATGGGCTAATAGAGGAATTAGAGGTATGTATAGACAGATGGATCAGATGGATGGATTCAGAAACCATCCACAGATCAAGCTAGTCCCAGGACCGAGGGAAGCCTAGGCTGTAATTCAGATATGCAGCTTCCATAGCTCTCTCCTGCTCCCTGTATTTTAAAATGTCATCCTAATTTTGGGAGGGTGGCTCATGAAGGGCTAGAAAATCAGGTCAAGCTGATCTTTGATGCTCTGTCTCTTAGGCAGCTTCCATCCTTAATTGCACAGGGTTATAATCTTGGAAGAGAAAGTCATGAAACAAACTACCTTCTTCGCTAATCTATGTCCAAGAGATATAGACATTTATTCATTTCCTCTTTCATTTGTTACCCAGTCCATATGTGCCCTATAAAATCTCCCACCACCTCTCCCTCCCCTTTTCTATCAGCCAGCATCCCATGGCAACACTCTGCCCTGCTGTCTTCTCAGAGGGGTAGTCTCATCTGATTCCATCAGTGACATACACAGGCCACCAGACTTCCCAAGCAGGTGGATTACAGTCCAATAACTATCTTCTCTCTGTACCCAGGGGATTACTAATGAGAGAAAGCGGAAGCTGGAACAGCAGTTACAGAGCATCATGGTTCTCAACCGTCAGTTTGAGCATGTGCAGAATTTCATCAACTGGGCTGTCTGCAGCAAAACCAGTGTCCCTTTTCTTTTCAGCAAAGAGCTGGTAAGAGGAATCTCCCAACTCCTCAGCCTGTTCTTGAAGCTTATCAGAGCATCCCCTTTGTCACAGGGGCAATGAGGTGGTCCTTGGAAGTGCTTTTTCTTTTTAGGATGGAAGGAGGAATAAAATAGCAGCTCCATCCATCCTTCAAATTCAATCACTGCTTTTGGGTTAGTAAGTAAACACCATCTTTCACCAAATCCCATAGTGCAAAGAGGACGCAGGTGCTGAAATGGTCCTGCCCTCCCAATGGTAGCTCAGTTGGGAAAGTCTGTAGCTTTTTGTCATAGGTCACTGGTTCAGACATTACCCTGGACATGAGTAGTGCGCTAGGCATCTCATAGAAAGTTACTGGGGTTTACGTGGGAGTCTGAGAGAAAAGGAGTTGGAGATAAGGTTGAAGTATTAGGCTTGAGAGGACGGCAGCACCCAGGAGAGGGAGCAAGAATTTTGAGAGAAGTTGATGGAGTTTATATTTGAATACTTTGAGTCTAAGGTGCCTATAGTGCATCCAAAACCAACTCCAAGCTACCTACCATTAAAAAGCTGTTCTAATATATGGGTGTGGAAGTCAGAAGAAAAGTTGGTTTTGGAGAAGGAGATGTAGGAGTCACCAGGAAATCAGTGGTATCACCTTGCAAGAGTGTGTGGAGCAAGAAGAGAGAAAGTTGGGAACCCAGGGAATACCATCGTTTTCAGCATAGACAGAGGAAGATGATGAGTGGAGGAGAGTGGGACGCACTAGTCAGAGGTTGGAAGCAAAACAGAGTGTGGTACACAGAAACGAACAGTTTCCAATTTTAAGTGACCCGTTTGGCAATGCTGCATGGGTGAAAGAAGATGAATAGTGAAGAGCAGCCTCGAGATCTGGGAATCAGGCTATCTTCTGAAAGAAGCTCCAGCAAAGTAGAAGGGTCAAAAGCTAGAATGAGGAGACTGAGGATGGGTGGTGAGGAAGTAGAGACAGAAATGAAAAGAAGAAAAATAAAAACATAGCCTGAGAAGACAGTGAGTTGGGGGAAACATTTTTTAAGCTTGGAAAACATTTGCACACATGTATGTGGTAGAAGAGGTTGAAGATAGAGAGGAGGGGTGTGTGGTGGGGTAAGTACACTGAGAAAGCAGGAGGAAGGATATAGAGTGAACTGGTTGACCTTAAACACAAGGACAGTCCCTTCTGAGATGGGAGGACAGGAAGGGGACGATGCTGTAGTTAAGTTTGAGGGTAGAAGGGATACAAGTTTGGGGTAATTTATCCTTTATGGTGTCTTTTTTTTCTCTGTGAAATAGGAGGTGATAATAAGAGGGTTAAAACATTGGTAAGTAGCACCAAAGTGAAGATTTTAAATGGTCATTGAGTGCAGTGGAAGAGAAAGATGACAAGAAGTGACAAGAGAAAGGGCTGAGGGGTGCTGCTGAAATTAATAATCACTGAAGTGGCCCCAGGTAACATGGCTTTGGTATGACTGGATTACCTAAGAGTAGGAGTTGGCGATGGGGAGGGAATTAGGACACTAGTGATATCATTACTGTAAATGACAGGAAGCTGGGGAGTCCTGTGTACTGAAGGAGCAGGGCTTGGAGAGGTTGAAGAACATACTCTGAAAGAGCATGAACTTGTTATGACCAGAGTGGGTTGTTGGAGTTTAAAGGTCTCATAGGTAGAATGGTTGTAAATGATTAATAGGGTCTAGGTATGGTGACTAAACTGAAAACAAGGTGGTTGCCTTGCAAGAGATCAAGAAATAAGAGGCTAAGATGTTAGTTGGGACATTAGTTAACCAGAGGATGGCAGGGTAAGTTGGACACTTGCCAAAGCCCTGGATAAATAGGAGAGTTAGTGATGAGAAGTAGATGAAAGTGATGGGAGAGGAAGAGGGCTATTGTGTAGGACAGAAGGGTGTTTTACCTGCAAATGGAAGTACAGCAATGGGGAGCTCAGAAAATGCCTGTCCCCACTAGGCTCTTAAATTGAGGTGATGGTAGAATGAATGGAGCACCAGTCAATGATGTCATGAGTGAGAATGACAAATCACTTGAGGCCTGGAAAGATAAGAATGTAGGGGTTCCAGGCCGGGTGCAGTGGCTCACACCTGTAATTCCAGCATTTTGGGAGGCTGAGGCGGGCCGATCATGAGGTCAGGAGATTGAGACGATCCTGGCTAACACGGTGAAACCCCATCTCTACTAAACAAAATACAAAAAATTAGCTGGGTGTGGTGGTGAGCGCCTGTAGTCCCAGCAACTCAGGAGGCTGAGGCTGGAGAATGGAGTGAACCTGGGAGGCGAAGCTTGCAGTGAGCTGAGATCGTGCCACTGCACTCCAGCCTGGGCAACAGAGTGAGACTCGGTCTCAATAAAAAAAAAAAAAAAAAATGACTGTAGGTTCCAGAAGTCTTGATAAGAGGAAAGGGATCAGCTGGGAGGATGGGCAGGTGCTAAGGTGCAAGAGAATGAGAATATGGAGGATGACCAGAGGTTAAACAGCCATGACTTTGAGCCTTTCAGCTTGTCCAAAGAGTAAGGGAAGGGGAGTTGTCATTTAGGTGCAAGATGCCCAAATAAATGACCTTTGGTGCTGTTGTCAGATTGTGTTTCAGATGCAGCGATTGCTGGAGACAAGTTGTAACACAGATCCTGGCTCCCCTTGGAGTATCAGATTCACCTGGGAGCCTAACTTCTGGACCAAGCAGCTAGCTTCTCTTGGTGAGCTTGGACCCACCCACCCAGGCCTACTCACCCTTTGGGCTTTGACCTAATTACTTACCTTACTGGGTAGGTCAGCATATGCCTAAGAAAAAGCACTCCCTGGGACTGCCAGTGGTCTTGGAATCATTCAGCAAACTTTTTTTTTTTTTTCCTGAGGGGGAAGAGGAGAGAATGAGGAATTTAAATAACAGTGGCAATATAGGACTTTGTATCAGGACCAGTTGAAATCTGAGTTTACCATTCTGTGTAAATGTCCTGTTACCTTGGTTTTATTGCTGAGAAGGAGACAAGACAGTCACCCTGCTCTCTAGAATGCTGTATGGCAGTACAGATGAATGTGTGTCTCTGTGGTCACACAAAGGTATACATGTGTGGGCACAAGCAGGGGTATCTCGGCAACAGTGAAATTGCGTGTGCATGTTTGTGTTACACAGAAATATCCTTTTGAGTTGAGATGTAAGCAGATAATTCATGGCCTTGTGCATTTTTCTTCCCTGCTGCAAACATTTGCTGGCATTCAGTCTGTAGGCAGAATGTAGACAGCTTGAAGTTGTGCCTGTGTTGACAGCCTAACGAGTTTGTTAAACTGATGGCCAGCTGCTGCCTTCATTTGAGGCTGTTAATCTTATTGAAAATTTGTTGAACTTGGCAAAGTGACAGATGATATGTAGGTTTATTTCTTTTCTTCCCTCTTTCCTTTGATTTAACTCAGCAGACCTTTGATAGGCACCTACTCTTGTTTGGGCCCCAGGCTGAGTACCAAAGAACCAATGGTGAATAAAACACATTTTCCTTAAGGAGCTCAGACTTCCTCTAAGTAAGCCTCATCAAAATAATGAGATGAAGGAGTCATTAGACTGAGTTAGCCATAGATCTACTTGTGCACAAGGGACCTAGAGACCTCAGGGGGCGGTGCCGGTACCTGGCACTGACCTGGTGTATTAGTCCATTCTTGCATTACTGTGAAGAAATACCTGAGACTGGGTAATTTATAAAGAAAAGAGGTTTAATTGGCTCATGATTCTGCAGGATGGTGAAGATGCCCATCACATGGACAGAGCAGCAAGAAACAGAGCAAGGGGGGAGGTGTTACACACTTTTAAACAATCAGATCTCACGAGAACTCTATCACAAGAACAGCACCAAAGGGATGGTGCTAAACCATTCATGAGGGATCTGCCCCCATGATCCAGTCATCTCTTACCAGTTGCCACTTCCAAAACTGGGGATTACAATTCAACACGAGATTTGGGTGGGGACACAGCTCCAAACCATATTACCTGGTATTAGAGCTTCCCCACTCTAATCTCTTGATCCAGTCATCTCTTACCAGTCGCCACTTCCAGAACTGGGGATTACAATTCAACACGAGATTTGGGTGGGGACACAGCTCCAAACCATATTACCTGGTATTAGAGCTTCCCCACTCTCTTCCATCCTGCTTGCTCAACACACAGTTCCCCACGCCTGTATCTGGGAACTTGTTCATTGGTCCCAGGCATGACTTTCTACCCTTTCCTACTTTCTGGCATACTTCCTCCCCACCCCAAAGTTGATTCTTTTTGTCAGAGTCTGATTGGGCTGTTCTGTTGAAAAAAAAATGAGTGCTATTTGAGAGAGCTTATGGTTTCCCTAGTGGGATAGAAACAGAGTCAGGGCTGAGCATCTGGTAAAAACTGAGCTAATTTCTCAAATATCCTAGGCCCCCAAAGCAGCTCCATACAGGTGCTATTACTGGCAGCATTCTAGACTGAGTCTAGGATATCAAGGGTTGAATTTCCTAATCTCTGTGCCTGGTACAGGATTGTCGAATGAGGTTCTTTTGTCCCAGGAGCAGGAAGTAGCAAGGTGGGAGCAACTTGAAAAACTTGAAAAACTCTCTATTCTGCATTTTCAGGCTGCATAACTACTGAAGGTGGACAACTGTCCCGGGCAGATGCTCCTGCTTATGGAGGCTTACAGGGGCCATCACCCTTTTATCAAAGCCACCAGTCTCCAGTGGCTCAGCAAGAGGCTCTTAGCCATCCCTCTCACAAGTTCCAGTCTCCAGCAGTGTGCTCCTCATCTGTGTGCTGCTCCCACTGCTCCCCAGTCTCGCCTTCCCTCAAAGGCCAGGTCCCCCCACCCAGCATGCACCCAGCCCACAACTTTAGGCAGCCCTCTGAGATGGTGCCCCAGCAGCTGGGGTCTCTGCAGTGCTCTGCCTTGCTGCCCAGAGAGAAAGAGCTGGCCTGCAGCCCTCATCCACCAAAGCTGCTGCAGCCCTGGCTGGAAACCCAGCCCCATGTGGAGCAGGAGAGCACATCCCAGCGGCTGGGGCAGCAGCTGACTTCCCAGCCCGTGTGCATTGTCCCCCCACAGGATGTTCAGCAAGGAACCCATGCCCAGCCCACCTTACAGACACCCTCTATCCAAGTCCAGTTTGGCCACAACCAGAAGCTGAAGCTCAGTCACTTTCAGCAGCAGCCACAGCAGCAGCTACCACCTCCACCACCTCCCCTCCCTGCTCCCCCACAGCAGCCACACCCACCTCTACCTCCATCCCAGCATCTGGCTTCTAGTCAGCATGACAGCCCTCCTGGGCCTGCCTGTTCTCAGAATGTGGACATAATGCATCACAAGTTTGAGCTGGAGGAAATGCAGAAGGACTTGGAGCTTCTTCTCCAGGCTCAACAGCCCAGCTTGCAACTGAGTCAGACCAAATCTCCTCAGCATCTTCAGCAAACCATTGTGGGGCAGATTAACTACATCGTGAGGCAGCCAGCACCTGTTCAGTCCCAGAGCCAGGAGGAGACCCTGCAGGTAAGCATCAGGGTGGCTTGGCATACATATTCTGCCCATCCTAGGATCACTCACAGAACACAGCCTCCCCACATTTTAGCTTGTGGCCCTCTCTCTACAATGAAGATGGGGAAAATATTTTATGTGGCTGCCACAACCCAGAGCTGGCTACCTTAGGATATGGATCAATGGAATTTGTTGGGTGAGTTCTGGGGATGTTCTGCAGAGGTAGATGAGCAACTGAGACACAGAGATGTCTTGAAGATGAGCTCTTGGAGGCCTTTCTGTCTACCCACCTACTAGCTTACTGAAACAAGGCAGCACAGGAATACAGTTTCTGCACCTTAGGGCTGCCTTGAGCTCAGCCCTCACAGTTCAAGACTACCCAGGACTCAACCTCCCATCTCAGAAAAGCTCCAGAGAGCGTAGTATCCAGTCCCAACTTAGATCTAGGCTCAGTACTCTCCAGAGTAGCTTGGCTTAGCCCTGTCTTCCTGGATGACAGTAGGGACCCTGCCCACCAATGGTGCCTTCTGAGCTGTGCTGAACTCCTACCAGTGCCAGAGCAGAAGAGAGGCTGTCTCTTATCTTGTCATCTGCCTAGCTCCCTTGCCGGACCTTATGAATCCCAGACAGGGGGAAGGGCAGAGCTTAAGGAGCAGAGTGAGGGTCCATGTTAGATGCTGGCAGGCAGCACTTTTATAATATTGCACAGATATAGACTTAAACTTTTTTACTTCTACTAAGCTGGGTATGTTTTATTTGCACCATATCATTTATCCTATCGACAATGTTGTTTGGTAGGTGTTACCGTCTGTGCTTTATAGGTATGTAAGTGGGAGTTAGAGAAGCCTAGCAGTTTGTCTACATATCATACAACGTCAAGAGGTAGAGCTAAGACTTGGATTCTGGTCTGCTGACATTTCTGTAATGCCACAGAAGTCTTATTCTTTCCATAGGAGGATATTGGATGCTGCTCCTCTTTTTTCTCAGCTAAAAGACAGTTGAAGAGGTGCAGTTTGGACCCCTGGGATCTTTGCTGCATTTCACATCTTCATTCTTAGCTCTTGATTTTCTTTTTTTCCCCCCAGAACCTCCTGTTCTATCCTCTTCTCTCTACCCTTCTCTCACTTTTTCTATGGTGGTGTCCCCTTTAAATCTGTAATCACATTTATATCTTCAAAGCAGCTTTTCAGATTTTTACTTTATTATAGAATCTAAGGCCTCACATTTATGCTTCAGTACTGACAACTTCAGATCATGCTTCAGTGTCTTCCCCTGAGGCCCAGTTCTTTTGAGGAGATATAGAATAATCCGTGTGATGGCAGAGAAGGGTCTAGGGTTCGTAGAGGGCCACAAGCTAAAATGTAAGTCAAAACTAGGTTATGATTGCTAAAGTGAATATCACAAAATTAGCTCAGAATTCTTGGTTTGGGTTCCATCCTAAGACTTTCACATTAGCATATAGTCTTTGGAAGAGTTGGGATAAGAGTATTTTTCTTTTTGGAAAACATTTAAGCAGTACACAATGTGTAGGTGGTGATGATGGGCAGGGCAGGGTGAGCACTAGCCTTTGCTGCCACTGCTGCTGCTGCTGCTGCTACACTCTCTGCAGTCAAACCTACCCAAGTTCTTATTTTCTTCTCCAGGCTACAGATGAGCCCCCAGCATCTGAGGGCTCAAAGCCGGCTATCTCTCTTGACAAGAATACTGCTGCTGCCTTGCCCCAGGCGTCTGGGGAAGAAACCTCTCTTGGTGTCCCCCCAGTGGACAGCACCATCCAGCACTCCTCTCCAAATGTGGTGAGAAAGGTACTAAAGGAGCCTGTTTTCCCTGACCACATGGGACCCACTGCCAGCCAAGACCCCAGGCACTTGGAGGAGGAGGATAGGGTGGGGGGAGGAGCATCCCTGTTCCATCCCTGGACGCTACACAGCCCTGATTCATGCCTTCTGCCCTAGTGAGTCAGCAATGTAGATCTTCCTCCTCCCCATTTCCACTCCCCCATTCACACTTAAAATGGGGCCTCCTGGGCTTCATGCAGAGTGTAAGGGGGAAGGGAAAGAAAGCCAATTTATTGAACATGTCCTCTGTCCTCTGTGCTTAGAACCGTGTGTGCTGCTTCACCAGCATTATCTCACCTCGCCTCCAACAGTTGTGGAAGTGAGCACCCCCATTGTATAACTAAGGAAACTGAAGTCCAGGGCCCTACAGCTAGTAGAAGAGACAGCTGAGGTTTATTTAAAATGAGATCAGTTAGAATCCAAAGCTTGAACTTTTCTCTCTACAATGAAGATGGGGAAAATATTTTATGTGGCTGCCACAACCCAGAGTTGGCTACCTTAGGATATGAATCAATGGAATTTGTTGGGTGAGTGGTCTGCAGGGATGTTCTGCAGAGGTAGATGAGCAGCTGAGACACAGAGTTCTCTTGAAGATGAGCTCTTGGAGGCCTTTCTGTCCACCCACCTACTAGCTTACTGAAAGTGTTCGCTTACCCTGGACATAACCCAGAACCCTCAACTATCTATTCTCACCTCTGCCCCTTCACCCCCAACCCCTGTCATACCTGTAGCAGGAGCCTCAGTGCTGTGCCGTATCCTCCACCCATTCCTCCTAGTGTCCCTTGGCCCTGTTTCACTTACCCTATTGCCTTCTCTGGCCTGGTGCCCTCAACTATCCAGTGCCTCCACTCAGCCCTGGACTTGAAGTTCTGTCAGGTGTTCTGAACTCTCCCAGCCTGTACCCTTGGCCCTGTAGCATCCCTCTGGCCCTGCAGCCCAGCTATGCTGGCTGCTCAGTGTACCTACCCCTCACCAACTTTCCCTAGCTGTACCATCACAGTGCATGTCTTAGATCAGTCAGTCTCAGTGACACTTGAGGACAGTTTAGAAAAAAGAAGGGATGGCAAAAATGAAATGTCAACTTGGAAATTGCTGGTAACTCTTGAGGCTTTTTGTCTGTGCCTATCTTACCCTGTTGAAAATGGCTTGGCATAGAGGCCCTTGAGGTACTGTATATTGGCCCTTTGTGGCTCTTAGATGTTTAACTTCTTGTATTTGGGCCAGCCACCTAACCATTCATCCATTTATTTAATCATTTAATGCACACACACACACACACGTACACACACATTAATTTCCAAGTATGTGCCCCATATTCTACTAGGTGCCAGGCATACATTGGTGAATAAGATAGTCAATCCCATGCTGGAGAGTACAGTCTGGTAGAAGAGACAGTTAAGCAACAATAATAAACTGTTGTAAAGTGCTATAATAGTCATTGGGGTACACCCCAATGGCGTACCTAGCTCTGGGAGAGGAGGCTATTGACGGACGACTTCTTAGAGGACATTATTTTAAGCTGAAATTTCGAAGAGGAGAAGTTGGGCTAGTGAAGGGTAGAGGGGTAGAACAAATAGTCGAAAGGAATGGCAACTAGGAAGCTTCAGAAGTGAGAGAAAGCCTGGGGCAGTTAGGGGGGCTTCAGATAATTTGTAATTTGGTTGATAGGATCATGAGACACACTGGGGAATGGGATAGATTGAGACCAGAGGAGCTGTAAGGCCTTGTAAATTATGCTTTGGGGTTGGGATTCAGTCTTGGGGGATGTGAGGAGTAAAGTGAAGGACTTCCAGAAAGGAGGGATATGGTTTGAATTAAGTTTGAAAGATCACTTTAGCTGTGGTAAGGGAGACCAGAATAGTACAGAGGAGAAACAGGAGGCTTAATGAAATCAATAATAATAGGAATGAAGAGGAAGCAAAGATTTCAAGAGATATCAGATCACAGGAGTTTTAGCCTCAGTGTCTGATTGATGATAGGTAAGGCAGAGAAAACCCTTTGGCTTAACACCCAGGTGTTTTCCCATGCTCCCATCCCAGTAGATCTGTCTTGACCCACTGGAATGGGAGCATGGGAAAAAGAGCATATTTAGGGGAAGAAGTTAAGTTTTGAATTATTGATATTCTTTTGTGGAAGACACATTACAAGATGACCTGAAGGCAGCTAGCTCTAGATGTCAGTAGTTCAGAAGCAAGCATGAGAATTGCTGTAACTGCCCGAAGGGTTCTTCTTGCCTGCTGCACAAATGAAGACCATGGCATTGCAGTAGAGAAAGAGTTTAGTTAATGTGAGGCTGGGATTTTTCAAAGGCAGTTTGGGAAAGGGGTGGAGGTGGCTAGAAATGGGTGCTTGCTGCTGATTGGTTGGGATAAAAATGAAATCATGGGTTAAAGCTGTTTGCTTGAGCTGAGTTGCTTCTGGATAGGGCTGTAGGAGTGGGATTGATGGATCTAGATGAAGCCATGGATGTCAGACATGCAGAAAACTTGAAAAGACATCTCAAAAGGCCAATCTACAATAGGCCCAGGAATGATTAGGGGAAAGGCAAGAGGTGGGGATGGGTAGGTTAGATCAGATCTTTTTCACTGTCATAATTTGCTCATTGATATAATTTTTGCAAAGGTGGTTTCATTGCCAGTGCTTGGTTGTAGTGGAAGCCATGCAGAAAATGCTGCTTCTCATTTGCTGAGGTTCAGTTCTGTTCCTATACACAGAGCAGAGGAAAGGAGCTGAGCCACATACATGCATGGAGTCAGTGCTGCCTGTGTGAGTGGCCCACAGGGTTCCCTGAGCAGCAAGGGGTGCTGCCCTCTTGTGTGGCTGCAAGTTGGCAGTGGGGTTAGCAAAGGTCCTAGAAACTCTTAACTTCTCATTTTGAGCTTCTCCTGCCCCTTATTAAAAGGGGCTCCTGTAGAGGTTTGGAGGGACAGATGGCCTGGCATTCTTCACGTGTTTCATAGACTTTTCATGGCTTGAACTCCCAGAAAAAGGACCCTCAAATTTGTCATCCTGGCTTAGAGGAACCTTTGGATCGGCAGAGAGAGATCAACCCTGACAGTGAGAGCCACTGGTTGTCTACAAAACTACTGCAATAAGGAAAAGGATTTTCTTTTTGAGGAAATTTGTTGTCTTGGAGCTGGGGTTGGGCAGGGCGGAGGGTGTGAAGCTCAAGGATAGCAAACAACATTCTGAGCTTTTTACCATTGAGTGATAATATTTTGTATAGTATCGTTCTAATTTTTTCATAGGTTTTTACATGGATTATTTCATTTTATCTCTTTATCCTAGCAATACTATGAGGAAGCCACTTTCTTATTTCCCTTTGAAAGATGTGGAAACTGAGACACAGAGAGGTTAAGTGGCCCACCTAAGAGTTATACAGCCAACCCATTGGGCAATGTTAGGACCAGACCACAGGTCCTTGACAGCTCTGTGTTCAATGACTAGGTTAAATTGCTTCTCTTTCTGCACTGCAGTGTGGCGTCTCACCTGCTGAATTTTCCTGTCTTTACAATCCTTGAAGTAGCCTGAGACTTTGCTGGGGAGAGGTCTTAGGACCAGCCTAGTTTGGTATTGGTTGTTTTATCTGGTAAAGGTGTTTTGTCCTCCAGCCCACTCCCAGCCTGTGCTGGCCTGTGAGTGCCAGGAAAGTCAAAAGAATCTATCTGAAAGTCACGGACCAGAAGAACCTGTGGCACCATGCACCTTTCTGTGAGTTCTACACTGACTGTATATCACCAAAAGAGGACTTTTGGTGAAGCAAAACATCTGTGTACAAGTACCTTGGAGTTGGTGCTTTGTGAGCCAATGGTGGAAACAGGTTGCTGCTGAAAATGAGATGTGAAAGTTCTGGAATGGGTTTTCTAGTGGCTTGAGCTCTGCAACCCCTTTTGAATGAATTTTGGTATTTGTCTGGCACCAGCTGTTGCCTAAACTTCCTAATCTTGGTTCAGTCACTCTGAAAGAAAGACCATGGCTACAACCCTACCACAGCAACCCTTACATCTCAGGTGAAGCTGGGAGACATTCTGATGCCTTCATTTTATGCTTCTGAACCAGTCAACTGCTGAAAAATACACACAATCCTTTCTTCAAGGGAGTTGGCTGGGTGCGGTGGCTCACGCCTATAATCCCAGCACTTTGGGAGGCTGAGACAGGCAGATTGAGCTCAACAGCTTGAGACCAGCCTGGGCAACATAGTGAAACCCTGTTTCTACAAAAAAAAACCAAGAAAATTAGCCAGGCGTGGTGGTGCATGCCTGTGGTCCCAGCTACTCAGGAGGTTAAGGCATGAGAATTGCTTGAGCCTGGGAGGCAGAAGTTGTAGTGAGCCGAGGTAGCGCCACTGCATTCCAACTTGGGCAACAGAGCGAGATTGTCTCAAAAAAATGAAAAGTTCTCATGGAGTCAAAGCTGTAGGCATCACAGAAAGCCCTATCTGAGTCCCAGTTCACCTGCAAGAGGGACCTTTCTTCTGCTGCTCGTAACATAGCCCTGGATCTTCAAGAGAGGACTTCGAAGCCACCAGCGTGCTATTCATGGCTTAGAAGCCTGAGATGTATTTCCAGTAAATGATACAGAAGCAGTAGGCATTCCTGTGATGCAGATTATTAAGAGTGATACAGAGGAGTAAAGGATAATGATCGGGCAGATAGTATTTATACCATTATCAAAGCATTTTGATGCCTGATCTCTTAATTTGAGTCTTATAAAAACTCAGTGAGATTTACATTAACCTGTGTAGGAGGAAATTAAAACCCAGAGCTGGACAATGACTTGCTTAAACTCATTAAACCCTGGTAACTGTGAGTAAATACCAGGCATCCTGCCTCCATAGTCTCCAAAGCTACTGCTATGGATCAGATTGTGGGTCCTCAACCTCAGGGACAATCTTTTCCTCATAGCCTAGCCAGGACAGCAGCATTTGCTCAGAATGTTCCTGGGACCTGGTGAAGCTTTCTTAGGGCACAGCCTGCGTCCTGGTCAGCATCTGCAGAATTGTATGCTCTTTCTACTCAGGAGTCAACCAAACACTCCCCAAGTCTGGCTCCTGAACTTAGCACACTCTAAGAAGCTTGTCTCCTTAGTTCCATCCTGATTTCATTCACCATCCAAACCTAAGATTTTTGTCTGGGTCTCCTGGCCCATGAGAAAACAGGTCCTTGCTCCTATCTATTTAATAAGACAGAATAGTGTATAAAGTGTTTTATAAGTACTCCCATTCAAAATGATTTTTTTTTTTTTTTTTTTTTTGAGATGGAGTTTCACTCTTGTTGACCAGGCTGGAGTGCAATGGTGCGATCTCGGCTCACCACAACCTCTGCCTCCCAGATTCAAGTGATTCTCCTACCTCAGCCTCCTGAGTAGCTGGGATTACAGGCATGTGCCACCATGCCTGGCTAATTTTGTATTCAAAATAATGTTTTTAAGTCAGTTTCCTACACTGGCCTGGGCAAAATACCTTTGATCAAATTCTCCTGAGTCTCCAAGGCTTGGGGTTTGAGGGTTCTACTCATCTGCCTTTCACTTCAGACTTACTAGAATCTGCTTACTCGTTTCCTCTTTCTTCTACTTCAGATTCTGGGATCCTCTTTGCTTTTTCTGTCCTCCCTGGATTATCAGGGCACTGGGCACTTTTCACTTCTCTCTTCACCACCCATGAACCTTTTCTCATTTGACTTCACTGAGTTATCATATATCTGCATGGTTACATCCATAGTGACAGCCTTAATAAGTACAAGAGCTTTCTGTTGAGGTGGAGGAACACTCATTGTCAACAAGGGCAACAACTTTGCCATTAAAAATCAACATGTGAGGGCCAGGCACAGTGGCTTATGCTTGTAATCCCACATTTTGAGAGGCTGAGGCAGGTGGATCACTTGAGGTCAGGATTTCAAGACCAGCAGCCTGGCCAATATGGTGAAACCCCATCTCTACTAAAAATACAAAAATTGGCTGGGCATGGTGGCAGGCACCTGTAATCCCAGCTACTTGGGAGGCTGAGGCAGGAGAATCACTTGAACTTAGGAGGCTGAGAGGTTACAGTGAGCTGAGATTGCCTGACTGCATTGCAGCCTGGCCCACAGAGCAATAATCCGTCTCAAAATAAATAAATAAATAAATAAATAAAAATCAACATGTGAAATTGCTTACTAGAAAAGTTACTCCCTTCCTCAGCCATCTGATTCTGTTGTTTCAAGATCTGCTACTGTTAAACCAGTTTACTTAATCTTGAAGTTGTTGAAGCATTCCTTTTTTTTTTTTCTTTTCTTTTTTTGAGATGAAGTCTCACTCTGTCACCCAGGCTGGAATGCAGTGGCATGATCTCAGCTCACTGCAACCTCCGCCTCCCGGATTCAAGCAATTCTCCTGCCTCAGCCTTCTGAGTAGCTGAGACTACAGGCATGTGCCACCACGCCCGGCTAATTTTTGTATTTTTAGTAGAGATGGGGTTTCACCATGTGCAGGCTGGTCTCAAACTCCTGACCTCAGGTGATACGCCTAGTGTATTCACGTATTTTGAGTATTTAATTCACAAATCTGTTTCCCTCTCTCTTGTTTCCTTAGCTAGAGTGAAGGCCTTCAGTGTGTTTCCAAGACACAACTCCCAAATCTTTGGTCCCTTTTTCTATGCATATTTACACAGTAGTCAGTTTCTGATGACTTTAACCGTCAGAACAAAAATCTGAAGCCAGAAGTGACCAGGCAAAGCTTTGGAACAGCAGCAAAAACAGCCATCACAAAACCCATGCATTATATTCTGTAGGAGATCATAAACTCATATGTGGATATCTAGCCAGTGTTCTTGATCTAGCAAGCTTAAATATACGGTTTTCTTGGGAAAATTGTAGTTTAACTACATTATAGTAGTAAGCAGAGTAGAAGCGGAGAGTCAAGATTTCTATGAGGGCAGATAACAAGGGAGAAGACAAGAAACATCACTTGGAAAAGTGTCACGGTATGAGGTCATTCACTGAAAGAACAAGCTAAGCCCTACGTTCTTAGAAGTTCCTGAAAGCATCACTGAATTACTTATTGGTTCATCAAAATTTCTTGATATCACTAAGAAATGGTCTCCTTAGGCTTCTTATGCTCTGTTTAATAAGACAGAAGAGTGTGTAAAGTGTTTTAGAAGTATTCCCATTCGAAATAATGTTTTTAAGCCAATTGCATTTTGTCGTTGAAAGAGGCATGCTTCAGATAACTGGAAAATTTATGTGGAACACCACCCTATCTGCACTGCTTTATCCCCAGCAATATTATCTTGCTGTGAGAACCTGAAATTTATATTAAACTCAGGGCATGTGCACTAAGTGTCTGTTTATTGATTTCTCAATCATTTCTTACTAGGGCACTAGCTTTCTAGCTACTGGCATAGAATCAAGACCAGCCAGCCTGTTTTCAAGGCTGGTCCCAGATTCCTAGTCTTGGACCTGTATGAGCTTGGGAAATCTGGGTAACCACTCTGTGTCTCATTTCCCTTCCTGTTAAAATGAAAGAGCAATGTTTTCTCTAAATTTTGACAATACCATGTGGCAATCATTAGAATAATAATGTCAACACATTGAACTCTAGAAACACATCTGGGTGGTAAGAGTGAGGAGAGAGAGAGGGCAGCAAGTAACAGAGCACAGGTCAAGCAGAGTTCAGGTTAGATAGGTGCAGGGTCACATAGGTGACTAGTAGCAGAGGTTGAAAGTCAGACAATTCAGGGAGGTCATAGGTCAGGCAAGTCGTCAAGTCAGGTGGTAAAGACAGGTAAGTTAAATAAGTTAACTGAATCCATTAAATTAATAGGTGAAGTAATTTCAGATAAGTCAGGCAGGTGGCAGACAAAGATGAGACAAAAAAACAGGCAAGAAGAGGAAAGGGACAGGGATGGGAACACACAGTTTGGCGGAAGGGAAACGAAGAGCCAGATGAGATACTAGTTAAGGGACATAAGACGGAGCCTCTGTAGGCTCAGGGTTGTTTCTCTTCATCCTCCAAAGATGACCTGAGCTAATTATCAGAGTGAATGTGTTTTGGCATTTTGACTCTTCCTCTCTGAACTAGAAAATAGTTTATTTTCAGTTGTGAATCTCAAAATATACCTTTTCCTTCATGAAATCTGGAGGTTTTGTATGTGAAGATGAAGTCAAGGTGTCAGTTACATAGTTGACAGCCTAGAAACCTCAGTGATACCCTCTGCATACTTTATAGCTAGAAATACATGTTTGCTCCTGTCATTTGACTCTGAACAATCCTGGGGTCTAGAGGGTGGGTGGTATCATCTCCGTTGATAAGTGAGCTCCCTTCTGCATGGGAGACACCAAGTGTCAGACAACCTGGCCATGTTCTCAAGCCCTTTTCCAATCCCATCATGCTCTCGAGAAATGCTTCCTCTCCTCCCAGGCCCTGGAGACTCAGCCTGCTTTCCTTGCTCTGAAAGTTGGCCCTACCCTTGCCCCCAACTCATCTTGTAGCACTGGCAACAGACTAGGATGGAAGTTCTCAAATCTTCTTTTACTTTTTGTACATGAAATAAGTACCTTTTGTTTTAATATTTTACAACCCTTTACTCTAGAGAGCTGATGTAGTATAAAAATAACGAACACATAGCATATATAGGTTTTGGAAATGCCATTATTTCTGTATAGCCTGTAAAAATGGGATGGGGTTGGGCTGGCTTTCTCACAGCACTTTCTCTGAGTCCCTTCCTCCGTGGAAGTTTTCCAGGTTCTTGTTACTACTACCAGAGCTTCACCCCATCTCCTGATAGCATTGGCCTCCTTGAGATTGGCTGTGGTTGTGAGAAGGAAAGAAATCAGTCAAGTATGCAATATCTTGGGATGTATTGCTGACCTCGTATCGTCTTCTGGGTATTACAGGACCAGGTTCATCAGGTTCACCTCAAAATAAACTGCCATGGAGTTTCCGCAATTTTTCCACAGTTCAGTCTGCATGTCTTCTTCTCCCCTATCATTCTGTTAACTCACATATGCAATAGGTAATTAGGACAGGAGAGCTGATTTCCCACGAATATGATCTCTACCCCTAATCTGGGAAGTTTTGTCCTTGGGGATTTTATCTTGTGCATATCTTGTGAGATATGGCACCTGACCATTATTATTTGGGTGGTCTCATGTGGATTTTAGTGCTCTTAATGCTTGGCAACAAGGATCTCACTAAGAAGAGATATCTATATAATTCTCAATATCCAGCATGGGTAGATTAAATGAACACCACAACCGCACTAAACATACATGTCAAATAGGGGAAAGGGGAAAGAATCCAGAGCAAAGGATTAGGCTGTCATATATTGCAAAATGGAATGAAATAGTCATTGAGTATTCTTGTTCATAGATAAGGAAATATAGAATATTAGAAAACTATGGTAGTGCATAACCAGGACAACAAGGAGACGTTAAGGAATGCAGGCCTGGGCATGTTTGAGATAGTCATTGATTTTTGGCCTTGGTCCCTTAAGCTGGGCTTCATTCCTAGTTTGCCCAATTTGGTTTAAGTATTCTTTCCACCTTGCTTCTCTTCAACCTTTCTTATCTTGGCACTTAGACTGTGGAGGAAATTGAAGGTTTTTAAAAACTTGAACACTATTGAACTACTAAGGAGAATATAAAGAGCATACTTTGGAGAGATAAACAAAAGATATTTAACTCATCTGTGTTTAAAATTAAGAATAGAAAATATAAGCCTTACTAAAGCAGTTAAATAATAAGGGAAAGAGGTAGGGAAAGAAGAGAAAGAGATGATAAAAGAAAGCAGGACAGAAAGAGAAGGAGCTCATGAGAGAGAGGGGGAGAGAGGAGAAGAGAGGGAAGGAAAAGAAATAGAATAGAATATGACAGATAGTGAAGGGGAGTAAGCCCAGAGACGTATAGAGGGAGACAAGTCAAAATTAAGTTGTAGCTTTGGTACCGAAGATCTGGATTCTTTTTATTTATTTATTATTGTTATTATTATTATTATTATTTTTGAGACAGGGTCTTGCTCTGTTGCCCAGGCTGGAGTGTAGTGGCACAATCTTGGCTCGCTGCAGCCTCAACCTCCTGGGTTCAAGCAATCCTCCCACCTTAGCCTCCAGAGAATCTGGGATCACAGGCCCATGCCAGCATGCCTGTCTAATTTTTCTATCATTTGTGGAGATGGGGTTTCACCATATTGCCTAGGCTAGTTTTGAACTCTTGGGCTCAAGCAATCTGCCTGCCTTGGCCTCCCAAAGTGCTGGGATTGCAGGTGTGAGCCACGATGCCCGACCAAGGTCTGGATTCTAAATCTATAAAAAATCTACATCAAATCTATTTAATGATAAAATATTGAAAGAATCCTCTAAGATCAGGAATGAGACTAGGATGGCTACTATCACTGCTTCTATTCAATATTGTACTGGAGGTCTTAGCTAGTGGAGTGAGGCAAGAAAAACAAATGTAAAGAAAAAAGAAAATAGATTTACCATTCAGGATGGGCGTGGTGATTCATGCTTGTAATCCCAGCACTTTGGGAAGCTAAGGTGGGAAGATGGCTTGAGCCTAGGAGTTCAAGACCAGCCTGGGCAACATAGCAAGACCCTGTCTCTACAAAAATAAAAAATAAAAGTTAGCTGGATGTGGTGTTATGCGCCTGTAGTCCCAGCTACTCCAGAGGCTGAGGTGGGAGGATTGCGTACTTGAGCTTGGGAGGTCAAGGCTGCAGTGAGCTGTGGTTGTGCCAGTGCACTCCAGCCTGGGTGACACAGCAAGACTCTGCCTGGAAATACAAAACAAAAACTTACTATTCATGGATAGGCATGATTTGTGTGCACAGAAAATCCAAAACAAAATCCCAGAATGACTTTAGCAAGGTCTATATAAAGTCAATATTCAAAAATTGATTGTATTTCTATATATAATACACAAACAATAAAGAGAAATGGAAATCTATAAAATTATGTTTTACAATAATATGAAAAAACTTAAGATGCCCTTCTGAGCCTCATCTTTGTCAAGTGTAAAATTAGGTCTGCAGCAACAATAATAACAATCAAAATAATAACAGCAGCAGTAAAAACAACTGGGGTTTATTGAGCATCTACAGTATGCCAGATATTGTTCTAAATGTTCACATGGATTGTTTCTTTTAACCTTTAATGGTTATTGTGAGGATTAAATAAAGTAATATATGTAAAACATTTAGCAAATGGCCTTGCATATAATAAATTCTTCATAAACTTTAGCTGTATAAAAATAATCATTATTTTAGAGAGACTCATTGACTAAGTTGTCAGTAGACCTAAGCTGCTGTTCATTTGGCTAAAGATTTGTAGAATAAACAGTCCTGTATTAGTATTGTTTTGAAATTTTAAATAGCTCATTAATTCATTTATTCATCCAGACACTGCTCTTGGGTCTAGGAATACAGTGAGTAAGCAAAATAGATAAAAATCCATACCCTAATGGAGTTTCCACTTTAGTAGGGGAAACAGACATTAATCAAATGATATCACAGATTGTGGTATGAGGCTGAAAGTATAAGTACAAGGCATATGAGAGCATAAAAGCGGGAACCTGGTCTGGACTAGAGAATGAAAGAAGGCTTTCTGGCAAAAAATGTCAGTTGAGCTGAGTTCTGAAGGGTAAGCGGAACAGGGCAGGGCTAAGAGAATCCTCTATGCAGAGAAAGCAGTTCCTCTGAAGCGGGTGAGGATAGTGGGTGGAGGGAGAGCTTGGTATGTTTCAGGAACTGGAAAAAATGAGTGACAAGTTCAGAGAATGAGGAGAGGGTTATTGAATGAGCTATGGCTACAAAGGAGGACAGAGGGACAGGTCATCAGGGCCTCGGGAGTCTTGTTAAGAATTTTTGCAGTTATTCTAAGAAGAATGGAGTGCACTGCGGGGTTTTATGAAAAGAAATGATGTGATTGGATTCGTGTTTTGAAAATATTTCTCCATTGAAGAGGCTACTACTGTTGTCTAGGGAGGTGTGAAAGTAGGTTAGGCTAGGGCACCGTCAGCAGAGGGAAGAATTAGTGGGTATATTTGAGAGATGTTTAAGGGGTAGAATTGATGGGGCTTGGTATTAGCTTGGGTGTGGCAGGAGGGGTGCTTCACTGATGCCTCCTTCATAGGATCTGACTTGCAGATCTGGATGACTAGGAGTGGCTTTCACTGAGATGAGGACAGTCTTCATGGCAAAACAGCTTTAGTAACTATATTGAGACTTGAGAATGTATTTGAAGTATTTATTTTCCTGTGAAAATTTGAATGGGAAAAGAAATGACAGATTCAAGACACTGATTTTGGAAACTTAGATGGATATGCCTAATCCCCATTTTCTCTTTGTTTTTCAAAAGATGTGAAATTGTTATATATTTAGTCTTTTTTTAAAGGGCAAGGATATGAAACTTATACATTCCTGAAGGTTATATTTAGAGCCAGTCTCCCTCATTTTCCCCAAATCTGTCTCTTCAATCTGAAAAATGGAATGGATTCAGTACAGAAATCTATGTCTTCAACTTCTTTTTATAAACCTTTTACATCTCTTCTCCTCAGATGTAAGAATAATTTTGGAGTCAGAACATTACTGCCTTATCCAATGATCGTACAGACTGGGTGATATTAAGATTTAGGTGCTTTGAAGTTCTCTGCCTCTGGTTTGGAATATCTTTGGCAGGTATACTAGGGCCAGAAAAGACCTCCAGATATCTTGGTTAAAGCCTACATCAAATGCTAGTAGTGCTTGGAGTTGATCTGAACAAGCCCATAAGAAGGCCCCGGAGTTGACCCAGGTTCCCCAGGACTGATTGGAACTTTCTGAGCCTTGGCATTCTCTCAAAGAAGATCTGAGGCTGATAAGAGTTTGAACCTTCTCAATCCCCTGCTACTTTTGTATAGCAGAAACTATTCTATAGCACTCCTTGACGGAAAGAGAAGCCGCTGGTGGTATAGTCAGAGGGGAATTTGAAATTAGAGGGCAATCCCACAACCTGACCCTTTGCTTAGGTACAGGACTAGGGTGAGGGATGTGGCTGACCGCGTGTGTGTGTGTGTGTGTGTGTGTGTGTACATGCCTCAGGTCAGGCAATAAGTTCTCTTTCTCACTCTTGCTCTCTCTCTCTCACACACACACACACACACACACACACACACAGTCCTCCGCTTGTGCCTCTCTCTGTGTGTCATAGCCTAGCAGCCTCCTTGGTTTCAGGAAGAGGAACAGGGCTTCATGCATTGCCTGAGTTCCTGGCAGCTACCAGACTCTGAAGCCAGAGTGGAATTGGAGCATGGGAGCTCCTGTGGGTTGGGTCCCCCTTCTTCCTCCCTCCATTCCCAGCTAGCAGCCTGACTCTACCCCTTGTCTCTGTTCCCACAGCACTCTACCTCGGTGAGCATCATGGGCTTTTCCAACACTCTGGAGATGGAGTTGTCATCTACCAGGTTGGAGAGGCCCCTAGAGCCACAGATACAGAGTGTGAGCAGCCTGACATCTGGCGCCCCCCTGGCAGTACCAAGCCTGCTGAGTGCTTCCCCCAAAATGGTGTCCAGTCTGACAAGCGTTCAAAATCAGGCCATGCCCAGCCTGACAACCAGTCACCTACAGACTGTGCCCAGTCTTGTGCGTAGTACATTCCAGTCCGTGCCCAACCTGATGAGTGACTCTTCTCAGGCTATGGCAAGCCTGACAAGTGATCACCCTCAGGCTGGGCCCAGCCTAATGTCTGGTCACACCCAGGCTGTGCCAAGTCTGGCAACTTGTCCTCTGCAGAGCATTCCTCCAGTTTCTGATATGCAGCCAGAAACTGGGTCCAGCTCCAGTTCTGGCCGAACTTCAGGGAGCCTGTGCCCTGGAGATGGGACTGATCCCTCCCTGGGGAATGCTCTGTGTAAGGTAAGTCCTGGGGAAATGCTATTCAAACTTCCTTTGCTCATCAGTGGGCAAAAGATTGGCCACTGGGACCCTTATTCTGACCTTAGCTTTACAGTTCTGAGACCACTAATGACAACCATGTCTGAGTTCTTTGATTCTTGTTGATATTTCTCTTTTGAAAGATGGAAAGTGAGGATTCCACTTGCTTCACTGACTCACTGGGGCAAGTTCCCATAGCCCCTGGTCTGGATGCTTCCAAGGACTTGACCATCCCCTCAGAACTGGAGGAGCCAATTAACCTTTCTGTGAAGAAACCACCACTGGCACCAGTGGTCAGCACATCTACAGCTCTGCAGCAGTACCGGAACCCAAAAGGTGAGACTCAAGCAGCCTGCCCTTCGTGTTGGCCACAGAGTTGAGCAGATGGACTCAGCACTTCTAGGTGAGATAGAGGCCAGCAGGCAAGCTGTAAGCTGGGGAAACAGTGCATCTCTCTGAGGTTGAATTTACTTCTCTCCTCCAGAACTGTCTTAGTAACACCTGTTCTGCTTCCCTCACCATGGCCATGGCTGATCTAGGCATGGCCAGGACTTATTCTCTTTGTAACACTCCCCATGCAAAGAGTCCTGGGGGTCTGCATTATACCTAGGGGGAAACAGAACTCAGCCCAGGAGGGCTAGCCTTGACAAAATGTTATAGGGAAAAGAGCATGTCTGACTTTGGAGTCCAATAGATGGAAGTTAGGATTCTGATTCTTGGTAAGATACCTAACCTCCCTCAACTGATTTCTTTCTCTCTAAATGGGGCTAATCGCACCTACTTAATAGGCTGCTGGGACCAATAACCATAGTGAAATCATTTGATAACTTACTCTGAGTAGTAAGGATTTTCCTGGTACCTGACAGTAATGTGGATTTGTGTTGTGCTTCATAGTGAAGGGAATTTGGACCATTGGAGATTGGTTCTAATTCACTTCTCAGCTACCCATGCCCTTTCTCCAACCAGGCTAGGCTAAGTTTGTTCTTCTGTGGAAGGTGAGGGCTAGTTGGGAAGTCAGGAAGTGACTCCCTGATGATCATTTGGGACTTTTTTCGTTCAATGTATGATGCGTGTTTAATTTGTAATGATTAGTCTGTTTCCTATACGTGTAATAAATGAAAATGAAAGACATAATTTTTCTCCTCTTTTTTTCACACTGACTGAAAGGCCAACTGAAAAATTATTGGTTCTTATTACACGTAATAATGTAACTGCGTTTTATGCAGTTAAACATTTTAGACCCTACTTGCCCATGTACAGTGCCTAGGACCGTGCCTGGTGCTGAATGGATGCTAGTTCCA
This sequence comes from Chlorocebus sabaeus, assembly GCF_047675955.1. Taxonomy (NCBI): domain Eukaryota; kingdom Metazoa; phylum Chordata; class Mammalia; order Primates; family Cercopithecidae; genus Chlorocebus; species Chlorocebus sabaeus. The sequence continues at coordinate 56,240,273 of NC_132904.1, forward strand.
TCCTTTTGCCCCACGACTGCCTCCATAGACTGCCTACTCAGGGGAGAACTCCCTGGGAGCCTCTTTTCCCTGGAGTGTGAGCTGGATTCTTAAGCACTGCTGGAATCCCAGCACTTGGCTGCCAGGGCATAGGCTGGACAAAAAGACTCCTCAGAGGAGGCAACACTGGTGTACTGAGAACAAGTGATTTCTGAGCTCATCTTGAAGGTGAGAAACTGGCCCATCAGTGCCTGACCCAACACTCACCCATAGGCAGCCTCTGAGTGTTACTTGTGTTCATCTTTTTAAAAGAAGGTGGCTTCCTCCTCTCAAGAAGGAGATCCATGGCAGACTTGTTACCACTATGAATGACCATAGTGTAGATAACTACTGTTTGACAGGTGTGTGGCCAAAGGTATAAATAGCAGATATAAGTGGAAGGTATGCATGACAGGGTTTGTTGCCACAAATGTGTGCCACAGGTATTTATCTGTCTTTTGCCTTAGAGTGTGAGAATTTTGAACAAGGAGGCCTAGAGCTGGATGCAAAGGAGAACCAGAGCATCAGGTAACAGCCTCCTGACTAATCTCCCTCCCATCCATGATTTCACATCCTGAGATGTTGGCACAAGGAGGAAGCATCCTTGATGAATTAACTACAAGTGAAAGAAATTTGCCTGCAACTGTCTTCTTCAACCCTTCAACCTCCAGGTGGATGTCTGGGATGGTTGTGGGAGGATGTCCTGGTTCCTGCACCATGAGGCATGTGCTCTGGGTGCAGTCCTTGCACTTCAGGGAGCTCCTGTCTTTGACCAGGACTACACCAAAGGGCTTCCCAGTGGCTGACAGGGCCTGGCCATGCAGAGCTGGACCAGGAGAGGGCAGAATGTGGACCTGCAGAGTCCACATTCAGAGTCCAGATCTGAGAGGATCTGGAGTAGCAATTCAGCTGGGGATTGTATTAGTCAGGGTTCTCTTGAGGCATAGAACTAGTAGGATATATATACACACACACACACACACACACATATATATATATATATATATAAAACTTTATTAAGTATTAATTTACATGATCACAAGGTCCCACAATAGGCTGTCTGCAAGCTTGAGGAGCAAGGAGACCCAGTCTGAGTCTCAAAACTGAAGAACTTGGAGTCTGATGTTCAAGGGCAGGAAGTGTCTAGCACAGGAGAAAGATATAGCTGGGAGGCTAGGCCGGTCTCTCCTTTTCATGTTTTTCTGCCTGCTCTGTATTTGCTGGCAGCTGATTAGATGGTGCCCACCCAATTAAGGGTGGGTCTGCTTTCCCCAGCCCACTGACTCAAATGTTAATCTTCTTTGGCAATGCCCTCACAGACACACCCAGGATCAATACTTTGTATCCTTCAATCCAATCAAGTTGACACTCAGTATTAATCATCACAGGGATCATGGATGTTTCTGATTTAGTGGTTGGGAACAGAGGAGGATCCTACCAAGACCCCGGGGTGTCTATCTTGCTGCAGAGCCTTCAACAGCGAGCATAAGATTCCCTATGTGCGACTGGAGCGACTCAAGATCTGTGCTGCCTCCTCAGGAGAGATGCCTGTGTTCAAGCTGAAGCCACAGAAGAATGATCAAGATGGAAGCTTCCTGCTGATCATCGAGTGTGGTACTGAGTCCTCCAGCATGTCCATTAAGGTACCACTTTGCTCTGCCTTGGCCTTAAACCCTGGCCCAGCCTAAGAGCTTATTCTTTCTGTTACTGCCAGAATTCTGACTCTGGGACCTTTCCTGAGTCTCTGATGGAGCTGCAGCTCCGCCAGACGTTGTCCCCTGCTGCAAGGGGCCTGTGAGATGCATATTAGGAGTGAGGTGTCCCAGCATTCATGGGGCTTGCTTGCTTGGGGTCCTGGAATAAGTGGCTCTCATGTAGGCATGCAGGGCCTGCCAGTCCCTCCCTCCCCTCCCTCGAGAGCTTGTTGGTTCTGTGACCTGGCTGCCCAGACTTACTTCTTCCCCAAGGTCAGCCAGGACAGACTGTCTGAGGCCACCCAGGCTCCAGGTCTGGGGGGAAGAAAGGTCACTGTCACTTCTCTGGCTGGGCAGCGGCCATCAGAAGTGGAGGGCACATCTCCTGAAGAACACAGACTCATTCCTCGAACCCCAGGAGCCAAGAAGGGCCCCCCAGCTCCAATAGAGAATGAGGACTTCTGTGCTGTTTGCCTCAATGGTGGAGAGTTGCTGTGCTGTGACCATTGCCCCAAAGTGTTCCACCTATCCTGCCATGTGCCAGCCTTGCTCAGCTTCCCAGGGTGAGTCATGCCAGTCCAGGACCATCACCTGGCTAGTAGGGTTACCTTCTAGGGATGATTATTCCAGGCCAGGCCCACAGAGTTCCCAGGATGGGCTTAGTCCCCTCTTCTGGACCTGCTTTTTACGGGTCTGTGAGTTAATGGGCCTGGGTATCTTCTGCACACAGATAGGTGGATGTTTGACATTTAGTTGACTTCCTTTCCACCTCTTTTCTCACCTTCTTCTTGCATGTGGATTTGTGCCTATACTACTAACCCCAGTCTCCCCTAACCCCTGTTTTTCTAGATTCACTAAACTCTGAGTTACTGAATTTCTTCCAAGCCTGTGGCTAGGAAGCCATTTCTTACATGGAAAGGCCAGGGACTCAGCTTCCCATGCCTGCCATAGGGCAGAGGGAGAGGGAAGGGTGCTCTGGGCAATGTGCTGAGGCCTAACATGGCCTCACCTGCCCCTGCAGGGGAGAGTGGGTGTGTACCTTGTGCCGCAGCCTGACCCAGCCCGAGATGGAGTACGACTGTGAGAATGCCCGCTATAACCAGCCTGGAATGCGGGCATCTCCTGGCCTAAGCATGTATGACCAGAAGGTAGGGAGGAGTCTTTGGAAGCAAGGTTCCCTGCCTTTAGCAGCCCCCTTCTGCCTACAGGGTCTGAGGGCTTTCAGAGGGGATGAGGGGCTTTTCTGGATACCTTTCTTTGTGCTATGCCTGACAACTTGGCCCAGGGGTGTTTGGATGATTTTCCTTCTCCCAGCAGTTTTCCTCTGGCTTGGGAACCTGAATTGCACCTTAGTATGGCAGCTGGCACCCTGTGGGACAGAGCCAGGGAGTTATCAGGGTCAGCATCTTTTTTTTTTTTTTTTTTTTTTTTTTTTGAGACAGAGTCTCGCTTTGTCGCCTAGGCTGGAGTGCAGTGGCGCGATCTCTACTCACTGCAAGCTCTGCCTCCCAGGTTCACGCCATTCTCCTGCCTCAGCCTCCCATGTAGCTAGGACTACAGGCACCCGCCACCATGCCCGGCTAATTTTTATATTTTTAGTAGAGACGGAGAGGGTCAGCATCTTTAGTTCATACTGAGGTGAGACAGAACAAAATAACTCTGTTGCCAATTCTGATTTTGCAGAAGTGTGAGAAGCTGGTATTGTCCTTGTGCTGCAATAACCTCAGCCTGCCCTTCCATGAACCTGTCAGCCCCCTGGTAAGGAAGGCCATGCTGTTTCTGCCTGCTATTGTCTTTTCTGCTCAGAGGGCCCAGGCCTTGGGGCAGGAGCATCATAGTTCCCAGGTTGGGCTCAGAGCATGGCCACTGGAAGTAGTGACAATATTAACTTGTGGATAGTCCAGGGGACCATACGAGGTCCTACATGGCCATTCCAGCCTCCCCCAACACAACTGCTACTGTGTCAGATCTGACTTGACAGGTGACACATTCCTCCTTTTCCCTTTCTCTTTGCCTTCTTTCTCCATCCTTTTCTTCCTGCTGCTCATCATTCCTCCTCCTATTCTTTCACTTACATTCCAACTCATTCTCCATTTCTTCTTCCTTCTTATCCACACCTCCATTTCTTCTCTCATCCCCTTTGCCTCCTTCTCCTCATGTCTCCTCCCTCAAGGCCCGGCATTATTACCAGATTATCAAGAGGCCCATGGACCTGTCAATCATCCGGAGGAAGCTGCAAAAGAAGGACCCGGCTCACTATACCACCCCAGAGGAGGTGGTATCAGATGTGCGCCTCATGTTCTGGAACTGTGCTAAGTTCAATTATGTATGTCTTGCCTGTTTTCCCTATCTCATATTTCCCTGCAACCCTAGGACTGTCATGGGTGGGTAGCGGTGGGAGTTAGGTTTGGTCTGGGCTGCCATGAGGACTGGGGAGCAGATTCTGGGGGCCTGCTGTGGTGAGTGTTAAAAAGCTCTCTCCCACACTCAGGCCTTAGCATGGACTCAGGAAAAAGGGGAGGTACTAGTGACTGGCCATCTGTGGATACCTATTGGGGTCAGTTCTGCCTTAAGAGCTGCTACCAAACTAGTTTTCCTGAGTCCTCAGAGAAAAATGTCAAGTTCCAGACACCTCAGGAGACCCCGCCAGGCTTTGTGCTCTGTGTAGCTCTTGGGGAACCTGGAAGAGATGGACTAGTAGAAAAGGGCTAGACCATCAGACCATCACTGCTCTCCTCCCCCCATCAGCCTGACTCTGAGGTTGCAGAGGCTGGCCGCTGCCTGGAAGTGTTCTTTGAGGGCTGGTTGAAGGAGATCTACCCGGAGAAACGGTTTGCTCAGCCAAGGCAGGAGGACTCAGACTCTGAGGAGGTGTCTAGTGAGAGCGGATGTTCCACTCCCCAGGGCTTCCCGTGGCCTCCCTACGTGCAGGAGGGCATCCAACCCAAGAGGCGGCGACGACATATGGTAAAGAGTTACTGCCAGCCGGCAGCAGGTGGGTGGTGATCAGGCAAGCAGAGGGGCACCCAAGCAGCAACCTAAGGCGAAGCTGTTCGGGTGGCGCAAAAAATAATGATGACAATGAACCCCCACTTCCAGCCCCTTAGCCCCTAAGGAAGGCAGGGCAGTACAGGGCTCATCAATGCCAGTTACTCACGAGACTTGAAATTCAGAAAGGTACCTGTCCCTGCCCAGGGTAACCCAGCATTTAGCAGCAGACCTGGGCTGAGAAACCAGTTGTCCTGATTCTCAGTTTGGTGCTAGCTACACTACACTGTGACCGTGATGCCCCTAAGGAGGGAATTACCTGGTCTTAGTGCCTGGTTTTATTTGGGTTTGAGGGAGAGAGGAAGGGATCTTTCTTAGCCCCTTGGTGTAGCTAAGGAAGGAAAGGTATTGCTTGCAGCAGAGAAAGCTTTTCTGATCTTTGAGCTGGTCCCACCTGTGTAGACCAGAAACGTCCATTCAGTGCTGTTTAATTCCACTGAAATGTTTTGCCTGCCTGCTGTGTGCCAGGGTCTGACCAGCCATCCCCAGTTGTTTACCATACTTAGCATACAATGTTTAGTGATTTCAATAAGTTTTACTGCTGCATTCCTGGGGTAGAATAAAATACTTTGACTCTGCAGAACTGCAATCTTGACATAGCCTTTTCATGTTAATAAATCCTACATTTGGCTACTTTAATTCCAAATATGTATTTTTCTTTCAGGAGAATGAAAGAGCAAAGAGAATGTCATTTCGCCTGGCCAACAGCATCTCTCAGGTGTGACAGCCAAAAGGAGACTGGGCACTCTGGCAGCTGTTGTCCCATCCTGTTGACCATTCCTCCCCATCTCGCAGTTTATCCTCTTCAGAATGTGGATGGTAGATGAGTCTCATTGAACTGTATAGTGCTCTTCTTTGCCATTTGCATCTACAGCATTTGTTTGGGAGCCATAGTGCATCCACTACAGAGAAGATTTCAGTAATAAACAGGAAAGAGGAGGGTATTTATTATTACCAGAGTAATCAGATGTATAGGCTGCACTTGACAGGACCATACCTGGTTAGGCTTGGGAGGACCTACTTTCCTTAGTGAATTTTTTTCTGCCTAGGAAAGCAGACCTGTCTCACCTTTTAGTGTCCAGGGCTCAGGAGTCATGTATATATCTGAACTCCTCCTGGGCTCAGAAGTGGGTAAAAGAAGGGAGAGAGGTTTAGACATATGGTAGGACTGTGATCCCTGGCCCAGCACAGCCAAAGACTATCACTGTTTGCCTTTGCTTGTCCTGTCTGGACAGAGGCACCTGCCATGTGCACACTAGTGGAGGCTTCTAGAGACCGTAGGTCTCAATTTGTGCCTATTTGGGTTCTAACGGTTTTCAGGGTATTTGTTTTGCATACTCACTTTCCTGATGTTGGCTTAGGTGGCTGCTGTGAAAATGCTGTGGATGGTATGACATTCTTGATTGAGCTGGGTGGCTCTGCAGAGACCACTTACAACTTCTGGTTCAGATTTCACTTACGGACTTAGAAAGATGTCCACTTGAGAGCCCGCCCTCTGTGCTACTTACTCTGGGCTAATTGCACTTCTTTAGGGTGAGAACCCACCTTCCTAGAAGTGACTGTTGGTGCTTCTCAGTGGCCATACCCTTTGTCATCCTCATTCAGAGGTCTGGATCTTGAGTTCTGCTTGTAAATACTGTGAGGCAGCTGCTGTCTGCTTCAGGTCCAGAGTTCCATGGGTGGAGAGAGTAACCCACAACCAGCTCACTCCTCTGCGCCTCTCCTCCTGCTTAGAGATTCTAGTTCTCAACCTCTCCAAGTTCATGAGCCAAAGATCAGAAGTGAGTCTTCTGACTACCCCACCTCGAGGCTGTCTACAGCCCCCCAAAAGCTAACACTTTACTGGCAGCCCTTTTTGTTGGAGCTTAGAGAAGGCCTCAGGGACCAACAGGGGCTAGATCTAGACATTCCTAGGGGAAGTTTGTCTAAGGTGGACAGGGGGAAAAATCAAGAGGCAAAAAGCCAGTGTGCTTTGGTGACCATGAAGCAACCTCAGAGCCTTAGTTCTCCTGGAATGCAGAGAGAAGCATTCTGGAAGCCATGGGAACAGGCACTCAAGGCTGCATCCTGAATGGATCTGCATGGTCGCAGGGTGTTTGTGAGGCTACTGGAGGTCAGGCTACCTCCCAAGCAAGGGCTTGGTTGAGAGGGAACCCATTGCTCATATTGTTGGGGGAGTTATGAACCTGATATGTCAGTGGCCCGGACTGAGATGGCTCTCCCTGGTCCTGTCATTGCATGGCTAATTTCAGGGGAGTCTAAGGTCATGGATTTGTTTCTGCTAAGAGATGAAGTTCAAGGATGTTCTTGTTTGCAGGGCCTTCGCTAATGAGCAATTTTTTTGAAAATTAGAAAACATTTCTTCTCTCTTTGTGAGTTGATGGTATTGCTCATTTCCTTCTCTACCCAACCTCAGAGATCATCTTCACTTTAAAGCAAACCATGCCCCTTGGCTTGCCACTCTTTCAGCAGCACATGCCACGTTCTCCTAAGCAGATGGGCTTCCGTGATCCCGTTTTCTAGTTTGGGGTAACTAAGTATTCAATGCTTTACTAATCTGGCAGTCTTTGGACTTAGGCTTCTGCCCTTTGAGACTCACATGACTTTCTGGTTTGGGATCTGGTCAATTCCCTTTAAATTTTCGAATCTTCTTCTATGTTCAGTTGGCTTGGCAAAGTAACCTCTGTTCTCGTGTCACTAATTCCTGCTCTAGGTCATCTTTCCTTTGTGCAGCCCACATTCCCACCATCCCTGTGAGCTTTGTTGTATTTGGTGTTGGGCAGCTGGTGAGTGTTGTGACAGGCTCAGACTTGATCCTTCCTCAGGACCAACTGGAGACCACAAATTTAAAGCAGAAATGCCTGTTAAAAACTTGGCTTTCCTTATATCAGTGAGACTTCCAGCTTGGATGTGGCCTCCTGGGCTCAAGGATCAGCCTGCTGGGCCAGGGGCATCTTAGTAATGTGCTGGAGAGACACATGCTCCCTTCTCATCATAGAGAGCCTGCATGCTGAGAGGCTCCCTTGAGACACCTGCCTCTCCCTGGCTTTTCCCTTAGACCTAGCCACCAGAGTTTTGAGTCACGGTTTTGTTTTGTTTTTTCATGAAAAACCAGAACATGACTTAGAAATTAGAAAAGAAAAGAAAAAAAAAAAAATCCTGCTAGCCAAGTGACTGTCTGCAGGGGCTCTTCATTAACATTTGGACTGATCCTGCTTTTGACTTATTCCCATAATGGCCCAGTTTTGAAGTCTGTCAAGTCCTTTTGTTCTTGACAACATCGTGCAGTGGAAATATGGTGAGTTCTAGGTTCTTATGGGAAAGCATGCGGTTCTAGAGGAAAAATTGGCTTCTTGGGTGTGCTGAGAAATAAGACAGTAAAGTGGCTTCAGTTGATGCAAAGGGGATTTTAGTTAAAAATTGGTTCAGGATTTTAAAATTTTATTTTATTTTTTGGCCAGGCATGGTGGCTCTTGCCTGTAATCCCAGCACTTTGGGAAGCTGAGGTGGGTGGATCACCTAAGGACAGGAGTTCGAGACCAGCCTGGCCAACGTAGTGAAACCTTGTTTCTACTAAAAATACAAATATCAGCCAGGTGTGATGGCACGTGCCTGTAATCCCAGCTACTTGGGAGGCTGAGGCAGGAGAATTGCTTGAATCCGGGAGGTGAATGTTGCAGTGAGCTGAGATTGTGCCATTGTACTCCAACCTGGGCAACAGAACAAGACTGCGTCTCAAAAAAAAAAAAAAAAAAAATTGGTTCACAATGAACTTGCAGAGCACTCTTCCACAGAACATGGGTAGGTTAGCCCTGCCTGACTTCTAGCAATTTCTAACCATACACCTTGCCTGCCTCTAGTACCCCTACCTGAGTAGCAGCCACCAGACCCTCCATAGGCTCTGTTCCATGGCAGTCCTTGCCATCCAGCCCGGCGGGCTCTGGCTCCCTCCCTGTACCCATTTCTAGCAACAGCCTGGCTCCTAAGACCGAGGCGCCTCCTTGTTTGTTCCTGGGCTCTGTTCTGCTCCCTCTCTCACTCCATGGGGTCACTTATAGTCTTCCTTTCTGAACTCCTGAACTGAGTCTTTGCTCCTTCTGGATCGCCACCTCCTGGGCTTCTTCTCCCTCCCTCAGTACTGCCAACATTGCTCTGCTCCTTCAGTCCATTTCCATGACATCAGCCCTCTCTCTCCTCTTCTTGTCTTTTAGCTTTCTCCTGGACTTCTTCCTCTCCCCAGCATGAACTCAGAGCCTATCACACCCTATCACACACTGATGTTTTTATCAGCATCCTGAACTTTCTCATGCCCTTCAACTTCTCTTTTTTTTTTTTTTTTTTTTAGAGAGAGTCTCGCTCTGTCACCCAGGCTGGATTGCAGTGGCATGATCTCGGCTCATTGCAACCTCTGCCTCCTGGGCTCAGGTGATCCTCCCATCTCAGCCTCCTGAGTAGCTGGGACTACAGGTGCATGCCATCATGCCTGGCTGATTTTTCTACTTTAGGTAGAGATGGAGTTTCGCCTTGTTGCTCAAGCTGGTATCAACACTCCTGGGCTCACGCGATCTGCCTCCCTTGGCCTCCCAAAGTGCTGGGATTACAGGCATAAGCCACTCGCCAGTCCTATCCCCTTCAATTTTTGCTAAAACTATAAGCCATTCTCCATTTTCGTCATCATCCTATTTGCTGCTTCCACCTCCTGGGCTGCTAAGCATGACAGATTCACAGTTGGCAGCCTTAGTTGAGCTCTCAGTATTGACTGGAAGTTCAACTTGTTGTGACCCTTTTTTTTCCTCACCCATGCCTCCATCTTTGCCCTCCGCAAATGACTGAGCTCACTGTCTACTTCACAGAAGAGAGCCCCTAAAGCAAGACCTTCCTTGCCCGCTGCTCCTCTCTCCCCTCTCATTCATCTGTGTCTGTAACTCTCCCCATCCCCTCCATTCTTGCTCCTATTTAGTTCTGTCTGTCTTGAATACTGTTGTATGTCCTCCAAGACTGCTCCCTCGCTTAGTTCACTGCTCCCACTCCCTGGAGTCTCCAGCCTCTGTCTCCATTGGTTACCTCCACACAGCCTGCAAACAAGTTCTCCCCAAGATTAAAACAGCATTTCTCAGAGTCTGTTACCCCTTACACATTTTCCTTGTTAGCCAAGTTACTTTAAAAAAGAAGCTTTTTAAACTGATTCTTCCTTGAACCTATACATTCAAGAACAAATAAAAAATAGCACTTTTCTTCAGCCCTCTACACTTTTTCATAAAAGTCACCAGTGACTGCCCAGTTGCCAAATAGAATGAACACCTTTCAGTGCTCAGCTGTCTTGACCTCTCTGCAGCATTTCACCCCACCCACCAACCCTCGGTGAAACAACCTCCTCCCTTAGCTTTTATGACACCACAAGTCTCTGGATTCTCAGAGAATCCAAAAAAACAAGTCTCTGGATTCTCTCCTCTTACCTCTCAGCCCACACAGGCTGAGCCATCCTTGAAACCTAGACAGGGGGAAATGTCTGTGGCTGTCTCTGGTCTCTCCTTTTCAGGAGTTGGGTAGGCAGGAAGAATTATAGCTGCTCCTGCTTCCTCTGTCTGTCTATTTCCTGCGTCCCTTCCTTTTCCTGAACTCAGTTCTCCTCATGCCAAGCATGTTTATGAGCTCCTGCTGGGAGGACAGCATCTGTGAGTCCTTCCCTCTGTCTCTCCCAGACAACACAGATATTTTAGCCATGTTTGCTAAGAGACCCCATCTAAGTCAGCCCGAGGGTGTGGATTAGGTTTTATAGCATCCAGGCTGCAGTCTGGCTAAACTGGTTTACCATGCTGGTGGGCAGCTCCTCGCCATGATCCTGCACCAGTTAGAGCCTGCTGCAATTGAGAAGGAGTCTGGGATTGTGGTAAGACATGTTTCCATGCACGTCAGTGCTGCTAACCAGGGGGAGAACCTGGCAGGGTAGGTGTCTGCTGCTACCATTGGGATAGAGGGAGACTAGGGAGTGCGGTGGCTCCTCTCTTGCTGGGGCTCAGATGGAGTCAGCATGACTCCCTATATCAGGGCCTTTTCTACCTGTGCTGATCACCACCAGCTGCTTGCTCCAGTTGTTTCTGGAGTTCGAGGCAGCTATTTGTTGCTTTCTTGGAGGTAAGGAGGTACATACTAGAAAGATACCTGATTTGAGAGTCTGAACACCAAAATTTTTGGCTCTTTCCATTATGAACTGTGTGACCTTGGATACAGTTTCCTCATCTATAAAGTTGTAGTGGAAGAATGGCTGAGAACAGTGATCTCTCAGCTCTCCAGCTGTAAAGATGTTAATTATGACTTTGACTCTAAAGATCAGGCCACATAAGGAACAGGGGAATTCCAGGGGTAGGACACAGCTGGGGGAGTCCAGACCAGGGCAGGGAAAGGGGACTCACAAGCCAAACAGAGCTGCTTTGAGGAAAGTTCTTATCAGCTGGTGCTGCTTCCTGAGCCATACGCCCATTCCTCAAGCTGTACCCCCTTTCTTGGCTATGTAGGATGAGTTCCTCCTAGACCCTTGTTAGGAGTGGCTATTGGATCCAAAGCGGTAGGGGCATGAGGGAGGATATTTTAAAGGAAAGTATCACTGATCTTAAAAGGACCTATACATTCAAGAACAAATAAAAAATAGCACTTTTCTTTACCAAGAATTGTGTCCTGGAGTGTTTTTCAGCGAAGATAGTTGAACCTGTTGCATGGCCTTCTTGCCCCTAGATCTCTACATCATAAGAACTCAAGGTGGGGAAGAATACCCTGGGAGGCCTTTCTCTCTAGGGAAGAACTCACCTCTCTGCTTTTTCTTCTTCTTCTTATTTTTGTTTTGCTTTTTGCGATGGAGTCTCACCCTGTCGCCAGGCTGCAGTGCAGTAGCGCGATCTCGGCTCACTGCAACCTCCGCCTCCCAGGTTCAAGCAATCCTCCTGCCTCAGCCTCCCAAGTAGTTGGGACTACAGGTGCACACCACCACGGCCAGCTAATTTTTTTGTATTTTTAGTAGAGGCGGGGTTTCACCATGTTGGCCAGGATGGTCTCGATCTCTTGACCTCCTGATCCGCCCACCTCAGCCTCCTAAAGTGCTGGAATTACAGGTGTGAGCCACCGCGCCCAGCCTGCTTCTTATTTTTATTTTTTTTAGTTTTCTTTAGAGACAAGGTCTTGCTGTGTTGCCCAGACTGGTCTCAAACTCCTGGGCTCAAGTTTTCCTCCCACCTCAGCCTCCTGAGTAGCTGAGACTACAGGGACGTGCCACCATGTCTCTGCTTCTTACTGTGTTAACACAACCTGTTTCTCAAAACACAGGCAACAATTCTGAGGTGGAGTTAGGGAAAAGGCATCATGTGAATGTCTAACACTTCCAAGTGCTAAACACTTCAAGAATGTCCTTTATATAGTGATGGTCCCCAGTTACATATCCTTAGCTGTCCTCTCTGCTTTCTCCACGCTAGTGGTTTCTAGCCATTTTTGGGGGGTCAAGGGCATTGTTATGAATATTTGTCATTCAATTAGGCTGCATAAAGTCTGAACCCCTTTCCTGTCTTTGGTGAATTTCCTGCCTCAGGAGTCTTGGGAGACACAGCTCATTCTTCCCTGCAGAAGCTAAATATACTAGAATCTTGATTTCCCGGCATCCGTTGAAGTCAGGTTACAGGCCTAGTGGTAGCGATTTAAAAAAAAAAAAAAAAAGCCCAGAGCCTCCTTTCTGGTGACAGTGTTGGCTGCAGGCAGGTGGAGTTTCCATGGCTGCAGTAGCAGCAGCAGCGGTACAAGGTGAAGCACATGGGGCTCGATGGCATTGCTAGTTTCTTCAGCAGACCAATTTTGCACATGATTTCAGGAATTGTTCCTGGCTGCACAGCTCTGAGTATAATTCTCTAGCTTTCCTTACAATTCTGTGAACCACCTAAAAAGCCTTATAATAAATTCATTTTTTCTGCGTACATCAGCCAGAAATGGTTTCTGGTACTTGCAACTCAACACTCTAACTGATGTTTGGTGATAAAAGTCATGGACCCACTCTTCTGAGCTCCAGACTCACCGATCCTGTGGTCTATTGGACAGCTCCCCTTGGATGTCTCCGTGTTACCTGACACACTAGCCACCCCCTTAACAGATTCTTCCTCTCATATCCTCCATCTCAGCAGCCAGGACATGGGAAGAAAACTAGAGGGATGTGGTATCCGAGAAGCCAAGGAAGTTTGTGTTTCAAGGAAGGATAATCATCAGTTTTCATGGTTAAGATGAGACCTGGAAAATTTTCTCTGACCTCTCACCCCTCTCCAGACTGGCCCAAGTACATGAACCGTTTCTCTGCTTACTCTGTGATCTTCCCGCCTCAGCCTCCTGAGTAGCTGAGATACAGGCATGTACCACCACACTGACTTGCCTTACTAATTTTTTTAGTACTAGTCCTTCTCTAGGTTCCAGGGACACAGCCCTTCTACTCCCCACACCTTGGGTTCCATGGCAAGCTGCTAGTCAGGACGGCTCCCTGGAGTAAATCTTGCTGTCATAGGTAGTGCAGCATTTGACCTCCTCTTCCTCCACACCTGGCCTATGGATTATTTTATCCACTAGGGAGTAGAGGCATAGTATCCAGGGTCTAGGAGCTTTTCAAAGGCCTATAAAAATAAGTCCTGGCCAGGCACTGTGGCTCACACCTATAACCCTAGCACTTTGGGAGGCCAAGGTGGGAAGATCGCTTGAGCCTAGGAGTTTGAGACCAGCCTGGGCAACACAGCAAGACCCTGTCTCTTAAAAAAAATTAGCCAGATGTGGTGGCACACACCTGTAGTCCCAGCTGTTCAGGAGGTTGAAGTGGGAGGATCACTTTGAGCCTTGGGGTTGAGGCTGAAGTGAGCCATGATTGTGCCACTGCACTCCAGCCTGGGTAACAGAGTGAGACCCTGTCTCAAAAAAAAAAAAAAAAAAAAGAGAAAAGAAAAGAAAAGAAAAGTCCTGGCCGGGTGCAGTGGCTCATGCCTGTAATCCCAGCACTTTGAGGGGCCGAGGCAGGTGGAACACCTGAGGTCAGGAGTTCAAGACCAGCCTGACCAACATGGAGAAAACCTGTCTCTACTAAAAATACAAAATTAGCTGGGCCTGGTGGTGCATGCCTATAGTCCCAGCTGCTCGGGAGGCTAAGGCAGGAGAATTGCTTGAACCTGGGAGGCGGAGGTTGCGGTGAGCCGAGATTGCACCACTGCACTGCAGCCTGGGGAACAAGAGCAAAACTCTGTCTCAAGAAAAAAAAAAGTCCTGAAACAATATAAAATAAAAGATGGCAAATTATACATAAATGTCTAATTAAATGTCTATATATCATGTTAAAGCTATAATTGTTAATTTTATAACAATTTTATAAAGCTTCATAAAAATTATGTTATACCTGAAAAAAATTTGTAAGTTAGAGTTTCTCACTTCATAAGAAATTCTATATATACAAGATAATTGCCAAGAAACCTGAGCCCAGTGTAAATTAAATGAGTTACTCCTAGCCAAATAATTAAAAAGCCAAATTATAAAAATAATTTCAAAAATTTGCAGTAAAAACTATATTTACCACAGGCTGTAGGTGGAGCTTCATGTTTGATGTAGGGCTTCCTAGAATAAGAATGCCTGTTCTCTGGGAAGAACTCTCATCCATGGGCCTTGGAGTTATGCCCAGGTTGGAGAGGGGGACCCCTTGGAGACAGCTCTGCAATTGTAACAGAGAGTGCTAATTGTTGCCAGTATCTATTTTCTTTTTCTTTTTTCTTTTCTTTTTTTTTTTTTTTTTTGACAAGATCTTGCTCTGTCACCCAGGCTGGAGTGCAGTGGCATGATCATGGCTCACTGCAGCCATGAACTCCTGGGCTTAAGCGATCCTCCTGCCTTGGCTTCCCAAAGTGCTGTGATTATAGGTGTGGGCATCCAGTCTGGGGTGTTTTTTGTTTATTTTTGTTTTGTTTTTTACAGCAGCTGACTCTATATTATAACCAGTATTCCAAAAACAGTGCTTTATTTGCTCACCGGGCTGGGAGGATATTCCTAAGCTTTTTTGGAAATTGAGGTACCCTTGGTTTCCAGCTATGTCAGAGACGTAAGACCTGCTGAAGCCAAGCTCCACACTCATGGAGAAAATAAAGATCTGCTTCTTGCTTGTAAACAGGAACACCACAGCCTCGGTCTTGCCCCAGCCTAAGGGCTAAGGCCTGATGCTGGAGGAAGCAGTTGTTTGTATCTAGGGCTCCTCATTTGTTCCAGTGGTTCCCATTTGTGGTATGGCCCACTGACAATGTTGCTTTATATTAAAGATTCTGCCAAGGCAGTGCCTCTGTGACTTTTGAAATTTATTAACTAGGGCCAGGCATGGTGGCTCACACCTGTAATCTTAGCACTTTGGGAGGCTGATGTGGGAGGATCGTTAGAGCCTAAGAGGTTGAGGCTGCAGGGAGGGAGCCACGATTGTCCTACTGTACTACATCCTGGGTGACAGGGCGAGACCCTGTCTCAATGAAGACATAAAAAGTAAATTTTATTAATTAGCTTAATAAAGCATTCATCCTCTCTCTCCTACATAAACTGAATCTCTGGTAACCAAATAATTTACAAGGGAAAGTTTCTCTTTTAAAAAGTTTTCACAGTAATTGAAGAGGGACTGATAGATTTAAAATATCACCATTTTTTTTAGCCCTCAATGAATGAATGAATCTAGGCAATGATCATCTATGGCTGCTCACATCACCAAAAAAGAGACGATCAGACATTGTATGTCTCCTGATTGAAGAACACAACATCATCTATAAAGAATTTATAAACAAATAGAATCCGAACCTAAACAAGTCTCTACATCTATGAATTTACAGATTAATTTCCAATTGACAGGAAATGAAGAAAATAGAGGAACACCTTAAATGACTTCACAAGGATCCACTCAGCAAAATCCAGTTTCCGAGGACGACAGAAGAAACAACTTGGTTTACATTACAAAGGGAAAAAAGGGAGATGGAGGGGAAACCTTAAAGAGCCTTAAAAAGCATATAAACCAATTGCAATATATAGAATTTATTTGCGTCTTGGTTTAAACACACTAAAAATATTATGAGACAATTGAGAACATTTGAAGAGATGATGGCTGAGAACTATCCAGAAGTGATGAATGACATGAATTCATAGCTATAAGATGTTGAACAAAATACACTTGAAAAATAAAAAGAAATTTGAAACATATTGCAGTGAAACTGTAGAATACCCACGACAGGAAAGATCCTACCAACGGCAGAGGGGAAGATGTAAATGTTACCTTCCAATGGTTCTAGCACTCTTCTCCTTCTGAGTGCATGGGAAGATTGCACTACTGCACACGACTTACTTATTTCAGGTGTATTTATGAGACTTGAATTGGCCAATGAGAGTAGCAGTGATGTAGGTCATTGCTATGTTGAATAGAACCAGTGCTTGATTCTCTGTTTATTTTCTCTCTTCCCTTACTGAGGGGACTCTGAAAGCATGCACTGATATGAAGATGCTTATGTCTGAACCAGTCTGATGTGCTGTGCTAATACACGGATAACATATGCTTTGCAATATTTTCCATATCTGCAGCAAATTTTGCATGAATGAGGACTTTTGTTGTAAGTTAGTGAGAATTGTGTGTTATTCATTACTGCAGAATAAGCTGGCCTATAGTACAAACAAGCTTGGGTTTCCTTGGGGAAAAAAATCAATAACGAAACACTAAGATCCAAGGCACTGGCCTAGCAAGCAGGTAGCAAGGAAACTGATATTAGTGACTAGAAGGATAGTGATTCATGTTATGCAGTGGAAAAACATTTGGTAAAACTATAGTCTGAGATAACTTGGGAGGCACATCACGTACTTAATGAATTTCAACAGAGGGGAAGAGATTAGAAAACAACATTGGTAGCCTACATTGGTTGATATTCTGTTTATCAAGCTATTTCAAGAAAGACATGAGTTCAGAAAAGAATTGCCCTGTTTTTAAGGAGTGAAAGAAAATACATAGTATACAAAAATCCAAGGACTTAGGTTTTTGAAGAGGTAATTGCTTCTTGACACTGAAGACTAAGATAAAATTTAGAGTTGAAAGCCCATTAAAATTCAGCCTTGAGGTAAGGATCATATTAAAAATATTGGCATAATATTCATTGTTAAAACCTTTGAATGGATCAAGGTACTTCAGGGAAAATAACAAATTAAGAATATAGTGTGCAGTAAAATCTTTTAGCTGGATAACATTCAGGGAAAAAATTCTAAGGACGTAGCTTTTCCACCAGAGCCTGTGTGGAGGGAGGAGGAGGAGAGGGATGGAGAGAGAGAGAGAGAGAGAGAGGGCACAAGGCATGGGCATGTGAACTCCCCTTATCTTTGGCTTTGCTTTCTATGATTTCAGTTGCCTGTGGTCAATGGCAGTCTGAAAATATTAAATAGAAAATTCCAGAAATAAACAATTCATGAGGTTTAAATTGCACACTATTCTGAGTAGTATGATGAGATCTCTTACCCCCACTCCATCCCACCCTGTCCTGCCAGGGACATGAATCATCACTTTTGTCTGGTGTATCCACTATATATACTACCCACCCTTAGTCACTTAGTAGCCTTCTCAGTTATTAGCTCAACAGATCATAAGAAGAAGGGTGAGTACAGTACAGTAAGATTTTTGAGAGAGAGACCACATTCACATAACTTGTATTACAGTAGATTGTTATACTTTTTCTATTTTATTATTAGTTATTGTTAGTTTCTAGCTGTGCCTAATTTGTATATTAAACTTCATCATAGGTATGTTGGGAAACAACAATATACAGTATGTTGGGTTCAGAACCATCCATAGTTCAGGCATCCACTGAAGATCTTGGCACATATCACCTGTGGATATGGTAGAATTACTGCAGTTCTCAAAAATAATTGTGGGTATAGCTTTCGGCCAGTGATGCTGCCTGCATTTAAATAGATAGACACATAATGAGGTGTGTTTGTTTGTTTGTTTGTTTTGAGATGGAGTCTTGCTCTGTGGCCTAGGCTGTAGTACAATGGCAAGCTCTCAGTTCACTGCAGCCTCTGCCTCCTGGGCTCAAGCAATTCTCCTGCCTCATCCTCCTGAGTAGCTGGGATTACAGGCGCCCGCCACCATGCCTGGCTAATTTTTGTATTTTTAGTAAAGATGGGTTTTCACCATGTTGGCCAGGTTGCTCTCGAACTCCTGACCTCAGGTGATCCGCCTGAGGTCTCCCAAAGTGCTGGGATTACAGGTGTGAGCCACCGTGCTCGGCCCATGATGAGGTTTTTAGAGTGTTTTACTGCCAGGGGAATTATGAACCTAGACTAGCAGAAAACAATAACTGTTGAAGACATTAAATGGCTTTTGGGCTTTCAATCATCTATGATAGAGAATGCCCAGGCTCTTAACACGCCTAAGAGTTGAGAAGGCTGCTCAATCCCCAAAGAGGTTTAGGCCGCAAGCCCCACATCAGCAGGGACACTAAAACGGGAAGAACCTCTTAGAGGGCAGAACCAAGGGATAAGGAGAACAACAGACAAGGGAGCTACTTCCAGGGACCTGAATCAGAAAATAATGAATAATTCCCGAACAGACTAGGAGGCCCTCAAAATATTTGCCCAGTTGGATTTCAGAATTGCCATAGCCAATGACTCCTGTGTGCCTCCCATTCTTCCCCTTTCCTACATGGAATGTCTTTTTTTGTTCTATAATCTACCTTTCAAAATCTTTACTCATCTTTTAAAAGTCACATCATTTGTCACCACCTCTAGAATTTCTCCCTGTTATTCTGGAGAACACAACTCTCTCTTATCCTTCTCTTGCTCTGCTACAGGGACACCTGGGAGTCTCCTGTCCCTTCCCCCACGCCCCCAGAGAGTCATAGATATGGAAGAAGTACCAAACCCCTAGTCATCCTCGACTCTTTTCCATCTGCCTGGAAGGCCCTACCGCCAAAACTTCTTAAGGTTGGGGTCGGCCCCAATCACCCTTTAGATCTTAGCTTACACCCCTCCTCAGAGAGCTTTTCCGAACCACACAATCTGAAGCGGACCCAGGCATTCTCTCTCACATTCCTGTTTTATTGTCATCATAGCACTTACTATGATGTATGTTTATCTTTTTCTATTTGTCATCATAGCACTTACTATGATGTATGTTTATCTTTTTCCTCGTCTTGTGTTCTTGCTCACTGTCCGAGTCACAGAGGGTGTAAGCTTCCCTGACAGCAGAAATCTTGCTCGGATCCTGGAACAGTGCCTGTAGTTGCTCAAGTATCACTTGAATGTATAACTTCGGTCTCCGTCAGCCAACTCCCCATTTCACTAGGAACATAAGTCTTAAGAAGACTTGTCCAAGGTTCCTCATGAGTCATTGGTGGTGTCCGGACTAGAACTCAGGCTTGCGACTCAGATATCTATCGGATCTTTCAAAATGTCTAGGGCTGAAATAGTTCCTGGACGCCAGACAACTGGCAGAGTGAGACAGGTCCAAGGTTCATTCCCCGTGTTGCAGTGTGCTGGAAGCCCCATAGGTGGCGCCAGTGGCACTCATTTAGCTCCAGGAAACGTCAGAAAACTTGTTAACGGTTAACCCCTAGGGGGAAATTTTGATGACGAGCAGGATAGTTGCATAGTCTTAAATTGTCTCTCCATTGACTGCTCATTGTTGTGCAGGAAAAGTTGTGAGGGAGGAAAAAATATACAGCAATTGGAGTACTACACAGTGGAGAAATCAGATACGATTTTGATTGTGTGCTCAAAATAACATCACCAAAAAGGGGCAGGTGGACATACTGTGCACCCAGATGTAATGCCGTGAGAAGGACACAATGTCACCCATGATACAGGATTGCTGCCAAGGATGCAGAACCTGAATCTCATCACAGAGAAACATCAGGCAAACCCAAAATGAAAGACGTTGTATCAAGTAAAGGCAGGGGATAGGGGACTGGATTCTTTAAAAATGTCCCTGTCATTAAAGACAAAGAAAAGCTAGGAAAATATTCAGGTTCAAGGAGGCTAAAGAGACGTGACAGCTAAATGCAATTCCTGACCCTATATTGGGTCCCGTAGTGGAGTGAGGAAAATGTAACAGAGAGGACATTCTTGGGTCAACTGAAAAAATGGGATATAGAGAGTAGATGAGATAATTGTATCGATGTTAAATGTACTAAAGTTGATAACTGAACTGTGGTTATATAATTGAATATTCTCATTTTTAGAAAATATGCACTGGAGTATTTAGAAGTCAAAGGCCTTAGTGTATGTAACTCACCCACAAATAGTACAGAACAAAACTGTAGATGTGTATCTTTTTTTAATTAAACACACACACACACACAGAGAGAGAGAGAGCGCTATAAAAAAAGCAAATGGTGTAACATCTTCTTCTTCTTCTTTTTTTTTTTTTTTTTTTTTTTTTTTGAGAAGGAGTCTTGCTCTGTGGCCAGGCTGGAGTGCAGTAGTGTGATCTTGGCTCACTGCAACCTACGCCTCCTGGATTCAAGCGATTCTTCTGCCTCAGCCTCCTGAGTACCTGGGCTACAGGCACGCACCACCACACCCAGCTAATTTTTAGTAGACACAGGGTTTCACCATGTTGGCCAGGATGGTCTCAATCTCTTGACCTTGTGATCTGCCCACCTCGGCCTCCCAAAGTGTTGGGATTACAGGTGTGAGCCACCATGCCCAGCTGGTGTAAAATCTTAATAGGTGAATCTGGGTGAAGGACATATGGGGCCAGACACGGTGGCTCACATTTTTTTTTCTTTTAAAATTATTGATTCAAATATATTGAGGGGATACAATTGCAGGTTTCTTACATGCATGTATTGTGTGGTGCTGAAGTCTGGGCTTTTGGTGTATCCATCACCTGAATAGTAAATATTGCACCCAATAGGTTTTTCAACCCTCAACCCCTCCCACCTTTTGTATTCCCTAGTATCTATTATTTTACTCAACATGTCCATGTGTACACATGTTTAGCTCCCACCTGGGTGGCTCACACTTTTAATCCCACAGCTTTGGGAGGCCAAGGTGGGAGGCTCACTCTAGCCCAGGAGTTTGAGACCAGCATGGGCGACCAAGCAGGACTCCATGCTTGAACCCAGGAGGTCGAGGCTACAGTGAGCCATGATCATGCCATTGTACTCCAGCCTGGACGACAAAGCAAGACTCTCTATTAAAAACAAAAAACAAAAAACAAAAAAACAGGCTGGGCGTGGCGGCTCACACCTGTAATCCCAGCACTTTGGGAGGCCGAGGAGGGCAAATCATGAAGTCAGGAGTTTGGGACCAGCCTGGCCATCACGGTGAACTCCCGTCTCTACTAAAAATACAAAAAATTGGCTGGGCATAGTGGCGGGCGCATGTAGTCCCAGCTACTCGGGAGGCTGAGGCAGGAGAATCACTCGAACCTGGGAGGCAGAGGTTGCAGTGAGCAGAGATTGTGCCACTGCACTCCAGCCTGGATGACAGAGTGAGACTCCATCTCAAAACAAAACAAAAAACAAAAGATGTATGGGCATTTTAAAAAACTATTTTAATTTTCATAACTTTTCTATAAAAGTTTGAAGTTATTTCCAAACAAAAATTTAAGGAGAAAAAAAGAATTAAATGATAGTGATCCCAGGTAGCTCCTCTGCCCACCCCTCTTTCTGTTGCACGATTCAGAGCCTGTGTCCTGCCTCATTAGAGTGTGTCTTCTGCTGTCTCCTTTGCTTCCATCATTTCTCTTCTGATAGGACTGTGTTTGGCTTAGAGGCCTAGGCTGGAGGGGAGGAGCCACTTTTGTCTATGGCTGGAAAATGCCACTGAAGCTTTCGTAAGAGGATGTGCAGAGGCAGTGGAGGCCTGAGTCCAGACTTCACCTCTACTCTGCCCTCAAGGAACTAAGGCCACTGGAAGCAGTCAGGCTCCAGCTGGGTTTCCCCGACCATTCTGAACAGGCATCTGGTATCTGAGGGGACTCAGCAGGACTGGGTGTGTTAAGAGCCTTGGCAGTATGGGGACAGGAAGGGCTTTGCTATCTTTTCCCTCTGCTTACAGTTTCTTGGAGGTGGCACAATCCATCTTCTTTCAAGAGCCCAGGCATGCCAGACACCCAGAAACCTCAGGAGTCCTTCCAGTCTTCCTATGATCTACTTTGCATTAAATTATCAACATTGGATATCAGTGACAGGGTGGTAGAAAGTGTGCCCCAGATCTGACCCTGCATTCTTTCCTGGGATGACTTCTGGTGGCTTTCCCTCTGTGTCTATATCCTTCACATGTGGGTAAAAGGGACTTTGTCCATCCATTCCCATGCTTGAGCCTGGCTGGGCTTGCCCCTCACTCAGCTCTTCTCACAGGACAAGAAGATCAATCTCTGCAGTCACCTGGTGGAAAACTGGTGAGGGTCTAGACTAAGGCTCCAGCTCCCTTTACTCACGTGTTAGCAAAGCAGAAAAAAATTACTCCCTTTTATCTGTGCTCAGTAAACGAAGTTCTTGACCATGAAATTCCATAGATATAGCCAAACAATGTTTCGATGAATGAATCAAACTTCCAAGTGAATGGTGTTTTTATCATAAGATAATCGCGAGACTATTAGCTTTAGTTACTCTCTTGCCAACTTTGTTTCCGGGAACCTTAAAGGCTGTTTGAGGCTGACTTGCACTCATAGCATGTTACAGGTAAGGGAGGCAGTGATGCCAAATGGTCAGGAGCACGGCCCCTGGAACAGACGCCCGGATGGGACTCACGCATACTAGCCATGTGGTGTTGGACAAGTTGATCCTGCAGACTGTACTTCTGTTTCTTCATCAGTACCTGCCTCATGGAGTTATTGTAAGAATTAAATTAAAATACATAAAGCATTTGGGACAGTGCCTAGGCACAGAATTAGTGATATTATTAGGTGGGTTAGTAGTACCTAGTATTTTATTAAAACTAAGGTACATAAATGTAGGTACTTTCTTGGTTCTTCAGGAAAGTGTCAACAAAAGGTTTTTATGCCACAATATCAGGACTGCTACCTGGCTAACAGCAATAGTAATATGTAATCAGAGGCAACCCGATTTCCAAGAAGTTAAAAAGTGAAAAAAAATGTGGTTTTAGAATCTGTAAAATATGAAGCATTATTTAGTTTTTACTTTTTACATTAAGATGTCACTAATATACTATACAATTCATCTCTATTTTTTATTTATTTTTTATTTTTAGAGAGAGACAAGGTCTTGCTCTGTTGCTCAGGCTGGAGTGCAGTGGTGCGATCATAGCTCACTGCAGCCTCAAACTCCTGAGCTCAAATGATCCTCCCACCTCAGCCTCACAGGTAGCTGGGCCTACAGATGCACACATCATCTGCATGTGTATCAGCTAATTTTAAATGTTTTTTTGTAGAGATAGAGTCTTGCTCTGTTGCCCAGGCTGGTCTGAAACTCCTGGCCTCAAGCGATCCTCCCACCTCGATCTCCCAAAGCTCTGGGATTACAGGTGTGAGCCATTGCACCTGACCAGAATTTACCTTTTTAAAGAGCACGGTTCAGTGGCTTTTAGAATATTACAAGGTGAACAGCCATCAACACGGTCTGATTTCAGAATATTTTCATCACCCCAAAAAGAAACTACATAACTGTTAGCAGTCTTCCCCAATTCCCCATTTTCCCTGTCCTGGCAACTGCTAATTTATTTTCTATATATATAAATTTGCCTATTGTGGACATTTCATATAAATGGAATCATACCATATATGGCCCTTTGTGTCTGGCTTCTTTCATTTAGCATAATGTTGTCAGGGGCATCCATATTGTAGTATGTGTCAGTACTTCATGTTTTTTATGGTCAAATAACATTCCATTCCATGGATATACTGTCTTTGCTTATTTTATTCATTAATTGTTAGACGTTGGGTTGTTTCCTCTTTTTGACTATTATGAATAATGCTGCTGTGAACATTCATGTATAAGTTTTTGTGTGGACATGTTTTTTATTCTTTTGGTCATATACCTAGGAGTGGACATATAATAATGCTATGTTTAATCATTTAATGAACTGCCATACTGCTGTGAACATTCATGTACAAATTTTTGTGTGGACATTTTTTTTTATTCTTTTGGTCATATACCCAGGAGTGGTCATATAATAACTCTATGTTTAATCATTTAGTGAACTGCCAGAGTGTTTTCCAAAGCAGCTGTACTGTTTTACATTCCCATCAGCAATGTATGAAGGTTCCAATTTCTCCACATCCTCACCAACACTTGTTATTCTCCAGATTTTTTATTATAGTTCTCCTAGTGGGTGTGATGTGATATCTCATTATGGTTTTAATTTTATTTATTTATATATTTAGAGATGAGAGTCTTGCTATGTTGCCCAGGCTGGACTCCAACTCCTGGGCTTGATCGATCCTTCTGTCTCAGCCTCCTAAGTAGCTGGGCTAGCACATACCAGTATGCCAGCTGGTATCTCATTATGGTTTTGATTTGCATTTCTCTGATGATTAATGTTGCTGAGCATCTTTTTATGTGCTTATTGGCCATCCATTAGTATACCTTCTTTGGAAAAATGTCTACTCAGATCCTTCGCCCACTTTAACACTGGGTTGTCTTTCTTACTGCTAAACTGTAGGAGTACTTTACAAAATGCGATTGAGATACTAGACCATTAGCAGATATATGACTTGCAAATATTTTCTCCTTTTCTGTGGGTTGTCTTCTAACTCTCTTGATAGTGTTCTTTGAAACATGAAAATTTTAATTTTGATGAAGTTCAATGTATCTGTTTTTTTTTCTTTTGGTTGCTTTTGCTTTAGGTTCTGTATCTAAGAAACCGTTGCCTAATCCAAGGTCACGAAAATTTATACTTATGTTTCTTCTAACAGTTTTACAGTTTTAGCTCTTATATTTAGGTCTTTGACTCACTTTGAGTTAACTTCTGTATTTGATGTGAGGTATAGTCTAAATTTACTTCTTTGCATGTGGATATTCAGTTTTCCTAGCACTATTTGTTGAAAAGACTACTCTTTCCCTCATTGAATTGCCTTGGCATCTTTGCCAATTGACCATAGGTAAGTGTATTTCTGGAATCTCAATTCTACTTCATTGATCTTTATGTCTATTCTTATACCGGTATGACCCAGCCTTTTTTTTTTTCTTGCCCTGTCTTACAGTGCTGAATGATCTAGTCTTGATGACTGTAGCTTTGTAGTAAGTTTTGAAATCAGGAGGTGTGAATCTTCCAACTTTGCTTCTATTTTTAAGATTGTTTTGCCTCTTCTGGGTCCCTTTCATTTCTATATAAATTTTAAGATCAGATGGTTAATTTCTGCAAAAAAGACCACTGAAAATTTGATAAGGATTGTAATGAACTTGTGGATCAGTTTGGGGAGCACTGCTGTCTTAACAATATAAGTCTTCCAATCCATGAACATTTGGCGTGCACCAACTTGAACTCTAATTATTATCTAACAAAAAAAGCTAGTTTAGATATCCAAAATTGATGAGACACACCAAGTTAATTGCCAAATGTTTATTTCATTTTTGAACTATATGGATAAGGTATAATTTTATTTTGTCAAAGTAGGGGAAGAGAACAAATGGAAAGACATATAAATTCGTAGAGCCTATCAGTAATCAGAGAAAGATCTCAATAGGAAAAAAGTTACACTTTGTATTATATACTTCTCAAAGATATGTTCCCATTTAAGAAATCTTGCCAGGAACGGTGGCTCACACCTGTAATCCCAGCACTTTGGGAGGCAGAGGTGGGTGGATTGCATGAGTTCAGGCATTCAAGACCAGCCTGGGCAACAAGAAGAAACCCTGTCTCTATAGAAAATACAAACATTAGCCAATCGTGGTGGTGCATGACTGTGGTCCCAGCTACTTGGGAGACTGAGGTGGGAGGATTGCTTGAGCCCAGGAGGTTGAGGCTGTAGTGAGCTGAGATCGTGCCACTGCACTCTAGCCTGGGTGACAGAGTGAGACCCTGTCTCAAAGAAAAGAAAGAAAGAGAAAGAGAAAGAAAGAAAGAGAGAGAGAGAGAGAGGGAGAGAGAGAGGGAAGAAAGGGAGAAATCTTAATATAACACGTAATAATCTAAGCATCTCTTAATTTGTTTTATGGAACGAAAAAATTATAGGGTTTTTTTTTCTTACATAGAGTCTCTTAAAATTTTTTGAATAGCAGAGATAACCTTATTACATGTATAAATCCACTGCTTCTTGACTTAAGAAAACTGAAATCCTCCACTCACCCCACAAATTCTGGTATTGTTACAACAGGGTCAGCAAACCCAGGGACAAACTGTGCTAATTGCTTCTGTGTTTTGTTTTATTGACAAACTTCAATTCTGGCTTCTCTTCCTTAAATGTCAAGCAGTTTGATATTGCATTGTAACAATAACGTTACCATAGAGTGTTTAAGTAAATAACATATAAATAACACTTGTTGCTAGTGGTGACATTAATAATTACAGGAATAGAATGAGAGCAGATTGTTGTGTAGTAATGACCCCTAGAATAGACTGAGTTCCTTGGCAGTGTTAAGAATTTGTCATGTTAGTGGTCACGGTGTTGCAATCCATTATCTCACTGAGAATTGATGACTTCAGCTATGGTTACTAGCCCTAATATTCAATGCAGTTGCCTTGAGCGACTTGAATGCTTAAAAAAATGGTCTAAGGCATTATGTCAAGAGTTACCCAAGGAAACTGAGGATCTTCGTGTATATATTTTAGGGAATCAAGTACATTTTATTTTCTTGTATAGTTCCTCTGGTTCCTCTCTATAAATAATAGTGACGTTTGCACACTGGAAATGAATATTTGTCTATTTGTCAGTCTATCTATCCACCTATTTACCTATCCATCTATGTCTTACCATGTTCAACAAAGTCTCTTTCCTTCAACCCTCTCCTCCCTTTCCCTCCTCTCCCCTCCCCCTCCCTCCTTCCTTCCCTTCCTTCTTCCCTCCCTTCCTTTCTTCTATTAAATCTTTTATTTATTAATTCCATAATGTTTACTAACTAGCTACTAAGTTCCAGGCACTGTTCCTAGGCACTAGGAACAAGCAATAAACAAAGAGGCCAGGTCCCTGCTGTCTTAGAACTTAGCTTCTGGTGAGGAAACAAAGAAAATAAGCAGCTTGTTTTAGATAGTGTTAAGTGCTCTAAGACAACAAAGCAGGGTGATGTGATAGACTGTGGTGTGGGGCTATTTTAGGTAGGAAGATCAAGGAAGGCTTCTCCTAGGAGGTGGCAAGTGAGCTGAGATCTGAATGATGAGAAGGAACCAGGCTTGAGGAGCTACAGAGGTGGAGCCTTACAGAAAGAGGAAACAGCTAGTACAAATATTTGAAGCAGTTTAAAATAATAGTCAATACAACAAAAACATACAAAAAGATAAAAGTAGGAATGAGGGGAAATGAAAGAGAACAGGAGAAAATTGTGATGCAGATATGCAAACTGTAGTTTGACAAAGTTATTAAAATTGAGTTGCAAATTTGGGTGCTGTCTTCCTAGAAGTCAAGGTGAAAGGGAAATGTGATCAATCTCATGGTCTGCTTTCTTTATAAAGAAAAGTCATGTCAGTGTCTCTAGGGAAAGTCTTGTTTTCTGGCACTCAGGATTGAAATACATTTCTTGCATTGACCCTCTTAAACAGGCCGTATAGGTGATTACATTAGTGTGGTAGGCCCCTCCTCCCAACTCCAAAGACTTGGAAATACTATGTGGAATTCAAAGGCAGGAATACAATTCATTTCAGAAAATACCATGACTAGGAATAGAAAGCCGTCAGAACTCTTTTGGTCTCTTCTCTCTGTATATCTTTTTCAACCTTCCTGCTCATTTCTCATTTTCCCTGCAGCCTAGTTTTCTGCATTTCTTTTGGCCACATGGCGGGAAAGTATGTCTGTTGACAGCCTCTGATTTTCTATTTTAAAGATGTTTCTATGTTTCCACATTAGCTTCCTAGAGAAAGACTGAAATCTCTCCATCCTAATTCCAAATTCCTGGGAGAGAGGGATATGATTGCCTTATCTTGAGTCAGGTGCCTACTATTGGAGCAATCAACTGTAGCCAGGTGGCCTGGTTACCTTGTCTGAGGATCCAGGGCTAGTTTCCAGAAAAAGACATCTGGTTATACTGCTGTTTTTAAAATGCAACTTGCATTGAAGGTCAAGAAACCATCAGTGGGTAGACACTAGTCTTCAAAAGAGATTAAAAGTATCAGGGTGCATAGCATGTGATGCAGGTAATGTTGTATAAAACTTGTTTCAGTTATTAAATATATGAGTACATGTGTATTGAGTGATAATGTAAAACATATTTATTTTGATGGATTGTGCTCAAAAAAGTTTGAAAAGCTCTGGACTAGACAAGCTGGTAGGATTCTGCTATAGAGATGTAATAAACAACATTCTTCAAGTAATCCCTCTAGTAAATGTAGAGGTATCATGAATATTTTTTAAACAGCATCTCTTAATATAAGCAAATGGCATAGTGCTAAACATGACTTGGTGCAGGCAATGTTGCAATGGTGAAGACGAAGTGGTACAAACATACAGTTTTTTGATGGTCTGGTTTAATCCAGGGCAAAACATAGTACAGTGGTTGTTTTTGCTTTTAGAGTCAGGGCTGGCTATCACCCAGGCTGGAACCTGTGAATATGTTACCTTATATACAAAGGGCACTTTACAGATGTGATTAATGCCTTTAAGATGGGGGAGGCTATCCTAGGAGATCTTTTTTTAATCTCCTAGAGGCTAGTACCTAGTAGTACCTCATTATATGGTAGGTTTCTTGCAGCCCTTTGGTGGCCAGGTAGTTTTTAATTTTGTAGAGACGGGGGTCTCCCAGTGTTACCCAGGCTGGTCTTGAAGTTCTGGGTTCTAGCAATCCTCCTGCCTTGGCCTCCCAAAGTGCTGAGATTATCGGTGTGATCCACTGTGCCCGGCCTAGTCCAGTGGTTTGAAGTTTGAAGTTACCAGTCACCCATTATGACCATTTTGAGTTTTTTGATGAAAAGGACTGGATGAACTAGTTGCCAAATGTACCCTCCCCGCAAGCAATACAATGAATCCACCTGCCGTGGTATCAAGTTACTTGCTACCAATCAGTCTAGTTTTAGAAAACATCTGCCTCAAATAACTAGGCTAGTATTAGGAGAGTTGAATTTCTTCCCCACAGCTGCTAGAGAGTAGGACCCAGGACCACAGAAGCCATTCCTAGTTCAGGCCAATAAATGTATTAGCATACAGCTGGACCCTCTGTTGCATGGGGCAGGCATTCAGATGGTTCTTATAGGTTTGTAGCTAAAACATATCCCTGAGAATTGTCATTTGATCTGTCAGGAGTCTTCTCAGCCCCTGCGTGGGGACAAACACCCTCCCCCCAGCATTTTCCCGTCTTTTTAGGCCAGCTCCCCACCCACTGCAGTTCAAGGCTTGCAGCCCTAGCTCCAACGGGCTGGGGGTTGAGGGCTTGACCCCGAGCGAGAAGAGTGGCCTGAGCATCAATCACCTCAGTACTGTGATATTCCTACTACAAAGCTTTATTTTACGTAACATATGGCTGCTCCTCTGTGCCCCAGACGGGATATTAGGTCCGTTTCTAAGGGGAGCTGCCCTTGGGCGCGCCTGACGCTGCACTCGGGGCACGTGGGCGCCGTTGTGCAGCCGGCACCTCTGGGCCAGCCCCGCGGCTTGGAGAAGGGGCTTTGCACCCGCCGCCGCTCTTTGTCCCCGCGCGGCCCCCGTCCACCGGCCTGCGGCTGTTCTGCGGGCCGAAAAGTTTCTCCCGGTGCAGAATTCTGGGCTCAGCGACAGCCTGCGCCAAGTGTGCGCACCTGTAGGAGACCCGCTCGTCCGCCGGCCGCGGTGAGTGGTCCCTGGAGTCACAGCTCAGGGCGGGCCCGCGGGATGGGGCGGGTGGCCCGGGGCGCAGCCGGCCCAGGCCGTTGCTATGGCAACGTAGTGGGCAAACGGGCCTCTGGGTCTCTCGCTGCCGGTCGGCTGGCGACCCCCCAGCGGAGGGACCGGGCTGAACCCGCGGACCCCTCCGAGTGTCTCCCGGGACCCAGCCGTTGGGACCCCATTTCCCCTGGGTCCGATATTTGGGGTGGTCTCTCTCTGCCCCGGTTCATCTCCACCGTCTCACCTCCACCCCATCTTGGGACGTGAAACTTTTTGAAAGTATAAAGCGAACTTACTGTAGGGTAAGTGGGTGCGAAACATCCTTAGAACTTCTGAAGTTGTGTTTCTTTCTTTTTTTAAATCTCCTAGAGCCTGGTACCTAGTAGGACCTCATTATATGGTAGGTTTCTTGTTGCCCTTAAGATAGTCTCTTACACCTAGAGGATGCACATAGGAGGTGATAGGATGACATAAAGCAGCTCCGTACTGGCTGTGTGGCAGGTAATTTAAGCACTCTCCCTCAGCTTCCTAAATGTAGACTATAATTTCTCATAAGGTCGTGGGTTTCAGTGAACCTATATGTGAAGCTCTTTTGTGAACCGTACATGTAAAAAGCACTTGAGCATTAGTTGTAAGGGATATTTGCATGCTAAAAGTGGTCTGGTGCTCCCCGTCCCATATCACCAGCTAAGGAGGACCTTCTTTTTTGACCACCAAATGACTCCAGTATCCAACCGGAAAATAGGATGGTCCTGCCTTGGAAGAGGGCTTTGTGAATGGAAAGGAACATCAGCAAGTTTTGAACCTAAACTCTTGCCTTGTTCTCCAGGCCCATGCCTTTAGACTGTGATGGATATGCAGATATATCGCACATTTAAATTTTTAGCTCGTGTAAATCTCAGTTGCACTCTCAATGAGTCATACCAACCTCTATCTAGTTTGCAAATCAGAAATCTTGGCCTCATCCTTGATACCTCGTACTTTCTTCCTTTCCATATCTAAACAATCGTCAAGTTCTATTCATTTTATCTATCTTCAAACCAAATCTCAAATCTATCTGAGTATCTGTGTCTCTGCTACTATCACCCTAGACCAGTCTACCATTATCTGTTGTCCAGTAGTAGCCTCTTAACTAATCTAAAGGTATTTACCCTTTCCTTTCAATATTCCCATCCATTCTTTGCCCTGCAGCAGCAGTAGTGTTTTAACAACTAAAGTTTGATTATGCTACCTCCCCCCCTCCTGTAGCTCAAAATCCATCATGGCTTCTGGTTATTCTTAGGATGAAGGCAAAACTCTTAATGTGGCCTAGAAGTTGGGTGACCGTGTACATGACCATCCAGAACAAGATATTTTTGAGAGTAATAGAAAGTACCAGCCTGACCAACATGGTGAAACCCTGTCTCTACTAAAAAATACAAAAATTAGCTGGGTATAGTGGTGCATGCCTGTAATCCCAGCTTCCCAGGAGGCTGACGCAGGTCTGAGAATCGCTTGAACCCAGGAGGCAGAGGTTGCAGTGAGCCGAGATCATGCCACTGCACTCCAGCCTGGGCAACAGAGTGAGACTTTGTCTCAAAAAAAAAAAAAAAAAAGTTATTATTTATACTGGGACAAAAGGTCTAACCTGAGTCTCTGTCAGGCAAACCAAGGCAAATGGTTATTCTACATTGGCTTCTTTTCAGACTTTTGTGCCATTTTCCCTCCTACACAGGGCTGTTGCATATGATAGTCTCCCTGCCAGATGTGCTCTTCCTCCTTCTCTTCTAACTCTTATTCACATCTCAGATCAAATATTTCCTCAGGAAAACTGCTTCTGACTGTCTAGGACAAACCTGCTTAACATAGGTTCTTCTGACACCAGTGATTTCTCCTTAGTAGCACTTAATCACAATCGCCATTTAAAATTTGTCTGTGTAAATACTTGAATGATAAGCATTTTCCTATGTCATTAAACAGTCTCTGAAAATATCACATAGTGGTTAGGAGCACAGGCGGACAGCTTAGATCTGAATCCCAGCTCTGTCACAATTCCTTATCTGAAAACTTATGATGCTAGTTGTGTTTTAAAATTCAGAATTTTCACTTTATCGGAAGATGACATGGTATAGACCCTGTATCATGTCTAGTGGGATCTGGGGCAGCACCTTGTAATCAAACACATTAACTTCTCTTTAGTAAAATGAATTCGCTCTAAGTAGGACAGAGATAATACATTGTTTCATTGTCAGTTTAGATCTCGTTTTGCAAATGAGTTTGCCACAGGTTTATGAAAACACTTGACTCTTGTTGGAGGCCTAGGTGGGAGGATCGCTTGAGGCTAAGAGTGTGATACCAGCTTGGGTAGCATAATAAGACCCATCTCTACAAAATTTTTTAAAAATTAGCTGGGCGTGGTGGTGTGCATCTATGGTCCCAGCTACTCAGAAGGCTGAGGTGGGAGGATCTCTTGAGCCCCAGAGCAAACCCCAGGCTGCAGTGAGCTATGATTGCACCACTGCAGGTCCAGTCTGGGTGACAGAGTGAGACCCTGTCTCTGAAAAAAAGGAAAAAAAAAAAAAAAGAAAACACTGGATTTTCTGAGATTTTTGGGTTTTAGAATTTCAGATGAGGATGAGAATTTCAGATGTGATTCTGCTTTAGTGTAACCTTGAGCCAATCATTTAACTCCTCTGGCCTCAGATTCCTCAACTGTAAAATGGTGATGATACTAGCAACCTGCCTATGTCACAGGCTCCATGTCATGCTGTTTTGAGAGTAAATGAGTTAGTACATGTTAACTGTGTAGAACAGGGAATGGTCCTTCGTCAGTACTATAAAAAGGTCAGTTCTCATATCATTTTTATTAGCTCAGTAATAACCCACACTATGGATGAAACATAATTTATTTGCAATTTACTTATTGTTGAATATTTAGACTTCAGGTACAAAATGTAATAATGGATGTCTTTACACTTAAATCTTTTTGCTACATTTTTGATTACTTCAGGTCAGTTCCTAGGCTGGGCATGGGGACGCATGCATGTAAAACCAGCACTTTTGGAGGCTGAGGTGGGAGGATCACTGAGGCCAGGAGTTTGAGACCAGTTTGGGCAACATAGCAAGACCCTATCTTTAAAAAAAATAAAAAAATTAGCCAGGTGTGGTGGCATGCACCTGTAGCCAGCCCCTAATGCTCAGGAGGCTGAAGTGGGAGGATCTCTTTGACCCAGGAATTCGAGGCTGCAGTGAACTTGCCACTGCATTCCAGCCTGGGCAATGGACTGAGACCTTGTCTCAAAAAAAAAAAAAAAAAATCAGTTCCCAAAAATGAAATTATAGGGAGGTCAAAGGGCAGGGACATTGTGAATGCTCTCAAAACATTGAAACATTACCATACTGTTTTTCAGAAAGATTATGCCAATTTACATTGCCACCGTCAGTTTTATGACACCCATATTAGCATTACTATTTTAAAAACTTTGCTAATTTCACAGATAAAAATGGCACCTCCTGGCTGGGCGTGGTAGCTCACACCTGTAATCCCAACACTCTGGGAGGCCGAGGTGGGCAGATCACGAGGTCAGGAGATGAAGACCATCCTGGCTAACACGGTGAAACCCCGTCTCTACTAAAAATACAAAAAATTAGCCGGGCGTGTTGCGGGCACCTGTAGTGCCAGCTGCTTGGGAGGCTGAGGCAGGAGAATGGCGTGAACCCGGGAGGCGGAGCTTGCAGTGAGCCGAGATCGCACCGCTGCACTCCAGCCTGGGTGACAGAGTGAGACTCCATCTCAAAAGAAAAAAAAAAAAAAAGTAAATAAATAAAAATAAAATAAAATGGCACCTCCTTATTTTAACTCACATCTGTCATTATTAATATGTTTTAAGTGTTAAGAAATCTTATTGTTAGCTATTGGCTATTTCTTTTTT
The DNA here is from genome assembly GCF_047675955.1 of Chlorocebus sabaeus. Classification (NCBI taxonomy): domain Eukaryota; kingdom Metazoa; phylum Chordata; class Mammalia; order Primates; family Cercopithecidae; genus Chlorocebus; species Chlorocebus sabaeus. The sequence goes on from NC_132904.1 coordinate 56,273,860, forward strand.
GTGAATTGCCTACAAAAGCTTTTTGATGGTTTTTGTGTTAGAGTCTTAGTTTTTTCTTATCAATTGTTTAATTGTTTGATTTTTATCTTCCCCAGCCCAGGCAGGAGCCACTATTCTGGGCTTTGGCTGGAATTAGTTGGATAAATTATCCCTGGAGCGTGGGGCGAGTTGTTACTTACCTGTAGGCTATATGGCAAGGTAGAAAACTGTTTCAGAGGCTGTTTCTTGGGGGAAGAATCTGGAATCAAGACCGGGCTGATTGCTTGTTTATCTGAACTTTGAGTCAAACAGGACTTGGAAGAAAGAGAGCATCCAGGTAGGAGGCAAAAACCGAGACAGATAAGGAAAGGCAGAGTAATTTTCAAAGCTAGAGGAGAGAAGCTGCAATCTCTTTTTTTGCAGAGACATTGCAGTTTCCTGTATGGAGAATGAGGGAATGCTGGGGGCACTGTCTTGGCCACGCACTGAACCATGTGAACTCTTGATATAATGAGGATATTAACCCTTCGATGTGGGGCATTTTCCCCACAATTGCCTTTTCATTTATGATGGCTTATGATTTATAGAAATTAAAACAATTTTATGTTGTCTGCCTGTTAATCTTTTCCTTTATGATCCATTGCTTTTATTCTTAGAAAGTCCTTCCCATGAAGAGAACAGCTACCTATCTGCATTTTCTTTAAAAATGTTATTTTGTAATGTCAGCAAATCAAGAGGTAAAATAAGTACAAGAAAGCTGTGTAGTGTGTTGTCCAATAAAAAACCTAAAAGAGGATGATACAAAGGTGGGTACTTGTGTCTTCCTCATGTGTCCTTGAATCAAGGAGTAGAAAAGAGCTTATACTGCTTGCTGTAAGGGAGATTTAGGAAGGCTGTTTCTGACAGTTGTTTGAACTGATGGCTGTTTCAACCATTGACTTATCTGTCACACATTGTAGAAGTTTATCCTTAGAGACTTACAGAAGAAGTATCCTTCTGAAAGAGAAGATGTGTTCTCTGGAGCTATTTTCTACTTTTATTCATCTGATGATACTATGTAGTACTTCAAACACCTCTAGTTGTTAAATACTGAGAAATAACTTCCCTGTTTTCAAAAAGAGGCTTACAAAATGGAAAATGCAATATAAAATTAATTGCTGACTTTTTTGGCATTGTTAAATTGGTATGCCTTAAGATGCGATTCAGAAAGAAAGAATTTCCTCTCCTGCTAAACTCCACTATATATGAGTGAGGCTAATTGTGTTTTGTTTATCTTAGAGCTCTAGAATATGAAGAATGGACATCTTATTGTTAAGCTTTATTAATATATATTTTCTTAGTTTATTAACTAAAATACATTGTAGAGTGCATAAGAAATGACTAACCTCACAAATCCCACAGTTTTATTGACCTGAAGTTGTTTTATTTTAAAAGGTTTACAAGGTGAGGGGCAGTAATTTTAATAATTAGAATGTCCTTTCTACGTATAATGAACTAATGATCTTTCTTAACCATTGACTTCTCAGTTAAGGTCAATAAGGATGTGGTATTACATTAGAAATAAATTAAGAAAAAACAATTTTCTATTGATAAAGATAAGTTCACTTAGGAATACTATTATTGATCCTTATTTTTGATGAAGTTATTTAGTAAACAATATTGACTATTATAAACATTCATTCAATAAATATTTATGGGATGCTGATCATATGCCAGGCATAGTTCTAGAATATTGTATTATATCTTTACTTTTATAGTGTATGTGTGAAAAGTTTGCTGTGATTCAGTATTCTTAACATGAGTTGATGATTATTTGGAAAAACTGGCCATTTGAACTCACACATATTAATTCAGAGACTTATAAAAAAGCCTTAAGTAAAATGTTCATGCAGTCTCCAAGGTTGAGATGTTGGAAATTGAAAGTTCTACTCTGTTACTTTGTCATTATCATGGTAGAATGCTTGTCTACAACAGAGCTCACTGGGAGAGAATCCGTTTACCATTTACCAAAGGCAGTGCATCTGAGGCTCAGGTTCTTAGACTTGAATTCTTTCAAGTTTGTTTGCTGCCAGCAAATCTAACATCGAGGCTCTTATATCTGCTGTAAGGAACTCAGCTTCCAAACAGCTGAAATATTGGGAAGAAAGCAAATATTTATCCTTGGATATTTTTCATGGAAATCCAATTAATTTTCCTCTCAGTCGTCTTTATTTTGGTTTTCAGTTTATGGCAATAAAATTCAATATTTTTCATCTTTGTTATTATAAAAGTAAACACCAATATCCAGCAGTGATTTTCAAGTTAACTTCTTTATTGCTTTTCTGTCATATCTCTTTGATGGTACATATAATATGTAAACTTGGTGCCTTTTTATAGTTGCACCTCACTTTTTTATTGAGATATGATTTACATACCATAAAATTCACCGTTTTAAAGTACGCACTAGTTAAACAGTAGTGACACTAGCAATCATAACTACTATTTAATTCTAGAACATTTTTATCACCCCCAAGAAGAACCCTCACATCCAATAGCAGTCATGCCTTGTTCTCCCTTTCCCTGAGCCCCTGGCAAACATCAGTCTTTCTCTAGATTTGCCTCTTATGGAAATTTTATATAAATGGAATTACACAATATGTGGCATTTTGCATCTGACTTCTTTCACTTAGCATGATGTTTTCAAAGTTCATTTCTGTCGTAATATGTATCAGTCCTTTATTCCTTTTTATGACCAAATAGAATTCCATTGTATGGTACATTTTGTGTATCCATTCATCAGTTGATGACCATTTGGGTGATTTTCATTTTTTTTTGGTATTTTGAGTAATGCTGCTAAGAATATTCATGTACAAGTTTTTGTGTGAACATATATTATCAGTTCTCCTGGGTTCTCTAAGAGTGGAATTGCTGATTATATGGTAACTCTGTGTTTAACTTTTTGAGGAACTGTCAAACTGTTTTCCAAAGTGACTGTACCATTTTGCATTCCCAACAGCAATGTATGAGGGTTCTCATTTCTCCATAGCTTCACTAGAACTTGTTACTGTCTTTCTGAGTATAGCCATCCTAGTATGTGTGAAGTGGTATTTCATTATGGTTTTGATTTACATTTTCCTGATAACTAATGATGTTAGGATCTTTTCATGTGTTAATATGGAAGATCTGCAATTTGTATATCTTCTTTGGAGAAATACCTATTCAAATATTTTGTCTGTTTTTAATTTGGAGAAATACCTATTCAAATATTTTGTCTGTTTTTAATTTGGGTTGTCTTTTTCGTGTTCAGTTGTAAGAGTTCTTTATGTAGTCCGGATATTAGACTCTTCTCAGATAATTGATTTGCAAATATTTTCTTGCATTTCGTAGATTGTCTTTTTACCTCCTTGGTAGTGTTCCTTGAAGCACAAAAAATTTTAATTTTGTAAAGTCCAATATATTTTTTCTTCAGTTTAGTTGCCATATCTAAAATATACTATTTTAGCCTAATACAAGGTCATAAAGATTTACCCGTATGTTTTCTTCTAAAAGTTCTGTAATTTTAGCTCTTATATTTAGATTCTGGATCCATTTTGAGTTAATTTTTGTTTATAATTTGAAGTAGCTGTCCAGATTCATTCTTTTATGTGTAGCTATTCAGTTGTCCTAACTGTTTCTTGTACACGTCATTTCACTTATTAAAGTCAACTCGTCAAGCATGTTTTGGGGAGAGAAAATTTGGCTAATTCCTTGTCACTCCAGTTATATGCCACCATCCTACACAGAGGACATTCCAGACAAAGAACCATTCCATATTGCTAACAGGACTTTGGCTCCAAATTTCCATGTGGGGATATAATTTGGTGAATTAGTGCTATGGATTGAATGTTTGTGTCCCCTCAGAATTCATATTTTGAGGTCTAAATCCCCAGTGTGATGGTATTTTGGGGCATTTGAAAGGTAATTAGGTCATGAGGGTGGAGCCCTCATGAATGGTACTAGTGACCTTATAAGGGGATGGAAAGATGAGAGTGCTCTCTGTTCTCCACCATGTGAGGACACAGCAGGAAGATGGCCATCTGCAAACCAGGAAGAGTACCCCCACCAAGCATCAGATCTGCTGGTGTCCTGGTCTTGGACTTCTCAGCCTCCAGAACTGTGAGAAATAAATGTTTGTTGTTTAAACCACCCAGTTAATGGTATTCTGTTAGAGCAGCCTGAACTAAGATAATTGGTCTGTTGAGGATGTAAGCTTCAAGTCTGCTTCCCTGTCTAATCTCACTTAAGGCCTCTAAGTAGACCTATAGGGTGCCTCTTTGCCATCTTTTTTTCAGGATTGTAATCTGATTCCCACTTGACCCCTTGGCGAAAGGGAAGAGCAAAGGAAGGATTACCCTCTCCCAAGGTGAAGAGGCCTTAAGATTTTCCTTACAGCCTCATGGGAGCAACAGGAAGGGCCGTGAGAACCTTTCTACAAAGAAAAGATGATGATCCTCAAGGGAAGAAAGAACTTTTCATCTTTTTTTTTTGTTTTTTTTAACCTTCCACTGAAAACTCCTTCTTCTGGAATTGTGATCCAGTTGAACTGTGACTTGTTCAGAACTCCTTTTCTTGGAGTGGAATGATAGGGAGGTGTGCCTCGTGTTCTTCCCAGAGGTTCAAGTGTGCAGTGGGAAAAAGCTTAGGATTGGTGAGCTCAAGCTCACCTGGGTTCAAATTTTGGTCCTGCATTTCTAGCTTTGGTTCCTTTTTCTATGAAATGGGGCTTATAATTATAATTTCCCAGAATTCTGAAAAGCAAATGTCGTAGGTAAAGTGCCTAACAAATATGTAGCACTTCAATAAATGCTAGTTTCCCATCTCTATGTTTTCAAATTTTCTAATAAATTTGTATAAATGCAGTGTAAAAAACTCCATAGAGTCTTAGAGTTGGAAGGGATCTTCATACTTGTTGTTATAAATAATACTTTGCTGAATCTGTTACAGCTCTTTTCATGTTCACTTGATTTGTTGTTTTTGTTGATCACCTACTGTGCATCAGACACCATTCTGTCTGTCACAGATCACTGAGGGAGAGATGCCAGATACACATGACACACAGCCTGGCATGCGGTTGCCACTGCACTCATCCCTCACTTCCTTCATTTGAGTCATTCACTTACTAAATAATGAGCCAGATACTATGCTAGGTTTTTGGGATACAAAGATAAAAAGATACACTCTATGTCGAGCTCATAATCTGCTGTGGAGGGAAAAACAGCCAATAATTTTTTTTGTTTTTTAGACAGAGTCTTGCTCTGTCACCCAGGCTGGAGTGCAGTGGTGTGATCTTGGCTCACTGCAACTTCCACCTCCCGGGTCCAAGCGATGCTTCTGCCTCAGCCTCCCGAGTAACTGGGATTACAGGTGCCCACCACCATGCCAAGCTAATTTTTGTAGTTTCAGTAGAGACAGGATTTCACCATGTTGGCCAGTCTGGTCTCAAACTCCTGACCTCAAGTGATCTGCCCATCTCGGCCTCCCAGAGTGCTGGGATTACAGGCGTGAGCCACCATGCCCAGCCCAAGCCAAGAAATTATAATCCCCTGTGGCAGGTGCTGTAACAGACACATTGGTTGGTGTGAAGGGAGATGGAGGAGAGCACTTCTTTGCCTGCTTAGGGGAAGTCAGGGAGGGATGAGCAACAGGGAAGAGGAAGCTGAGGCAGAAGGAGCAGCAGACTAAAAGGCCTAGAGGTGGAAAAGCATGTAAGTCTTAGAGGACGTTGAGATCTAGAAGAATAATGGCGGACAATGACTCAACAGGCTAGCATGCCATTTTACAAAGAGCCTGTTATGCCAGGGTGAGATTTGAAGTCCGGTTTTTTTTTTTTTTTTTTTTTTTTTTTTTTTTTTTTTTCGAGATAGAGTCTGGCTCTGTTGCCCAGGCTAGAGTGGAGTGGCATGATCTCGGCTCACTGTAGCCTTTGCCACGTGGGATCAAGCCATCCTCCCATCTCAGCCTCCTGAGTAGCTGGGAGCACAGGCATGCACTGCCATGCCCGGCTAAATTTTTTGTTTTTCGAGATGGAGTTTTGCTCTTGTTGCCGAGGCTGGAGTGCAATGGCGCGATCTTGGCTCACTGCAAACTCCACCTCCCGGGTTCAAGCAGTTCTCCTGTCTCAGCCTCCCAAGTAGCTGGGATGATAGGTGTGCCCCACAGTCTCACTCTGTCACCCAGGCTGGAGTGCAGTGGTGCAATCTCAGCTCACTGCAACCTCTGCCTCCCGGGTTCAAGCAATTCTCCTACCTCAGCCTCCCTAGTAGCTGGGACTACAGGCGTCCACTACCACGCCTGGCTAATTTTGTATTTTCAGTAGAGATGAGGTTCTACCATGTTGGTCAGGCTGGTCTCAAACTCCTGACCTCAAGTGATCTGCCCGCGTTGGCCTCCCAAAGTGCTAGGATTACTGGTATGAGCCACTACGCCTGGTGCTAATTTTTAATTTTTGTATTTTTTGTAGAGACAGGGTTTTGCCATGTTGCTGAGGCTGGTCTTGAACTCCTGGGCTCAAGCAATCTGCCTGTCTCAGCCTCCCAAAGTGCTGGGATTACAGGTGTGAGCCACCAAGCCTGGCCTGAGGTCCATTTTGTTGGATAAGACAGAAACACAATTTGTAGTTAATTAACATCTGTCTTGGACTTGCTTTTCTTCTAAGGCTAGCTTAAAAAAATCATTTTTGGCTGGGCACGCCTGTAATTCCAGCACCTTGGGAGGCCTAGGCGGGTGGGTCACCTGAAGTCAGGAGTTCGAAACCAGCCTGGCCAACATGGTGAAACCGCATCTCTACTAAAAATACAAAAATTAGCTGGGCGTGGTAGTGGGCGCGTGTAGTCCCATCCTCTTGGGAGGCTGAGGCAGGAGAATTGCTTGAACCTGGGAGGCGAGGTTGCAGTGAGCTGAGATTGCGCCACTGCACTCCAGCCTGGGTGACAGAGTAAGACTCCGTCTCAAAAAAAAAAAAAAAAAAAAGGGTTGGGCGCAGTGGCTCACGCCTGTAATCCCAGCACTTTGGGAGGCCAAGGTGGGTGGATCACCTGAGGTCAGGAGTCTGAGACCAGCCTGGCCAACATGGTGAAACCTTGTCTCTACTAAAAATACAAAAATTGGCTAAGCCTGGTGGTGCATGCCTGTAATCCCAGCTACTGGGGAGGCTGAGGCAGGAGAATCGCTTGAACCTGGGAGGTGGGGATTGCAGTCAGCTGAGATCGCACCACTGCACTCCAGCCTGGGTGACTTCATCTCAAAAAAAAAAAAAAAAAAAAAAAAAAAAAAAAAAATCATCTTCTTTGTCTTTTGTCTGTAGCATTTTCTCTAAGAATTTGCTATTTTGGGCTTTTTGCCTTCCTCATTGTCTTCATATAGCATCCTGCCTAGATTAACTGCCTGTTTACTTTAGGGTTATAACGTTTCACTTCATGGAGAGCTCCCTCTGTGGCTGTATGCTTTGTCTGAAAGGGTCTATCTCCTGTTTGCCCCGGCACTTAGTAACGGGAAAGACTTTTCCTACTGGATGGCTGAGACCTCTTAGAGAGAGAGCTGTTGGAGAAGGGCTAGGTATAAGGGGGAAGATGCCTAAACCAGAGGTTTATCTTCTGGTGCTTCTGACGTTGGCATTATCATAGTCTTGCTCTGATCATCGCCCATAGTCTCTTACTGATTGGCCTTGCTCCAAGGCTGTGTCTCTCAGGCCTCTCTTGCCCTGCCTTATTTGTGGTATTAATAACTGAGAGTTGAGGAGTGACCTGCAGCTCAGGAGTTCTGGTCTTGTTGAGCAGCCATCCTTAATGTATCCAGTTACAGTATTCATTCTCGCAAGACACAGCCCAAGCTGGCACTTCAGACATGAAGGAATATGTATGAAGTTCCAGACATCACTCATGTAGGACTTAGTTCTGGAATCCTCCCTACATTATGAATCATTGAAGGAACCGGCATTGAAAGAAGATTGGTGAGAGGTGAGAAGGGAGGGTATGATAGCTATTTGCAAATATTTGAAGAGTTGTTCAAGTATAGCAAAGACCCAGATTTTGGTCTTGTGTTCAGGCCCTACCATTTACTAGCTTTGTTTTCTCTCTCTTTTTTTTTTCATCTAAATTCTTTTCAGCCTAAAATCATTCTGCGATTCAATAAATGTAACAGGCAGTGACTGTACTGATTAGATCTGGATCCTTGAGGCAGATTGAGTGGCAGCATTTTAGCTTTTTGAGCTCAGCCACCAGTGAATTGAAATTGTAATAGCTGTATTCATTATACTCAGAATTGAATGTTATTAATAAGCCATTCCTTAGTCCCATATTATCTCTGCTTTACAGACTAATTTTTCTTCAATAGGATTTCCTTAATTGTCTCAAATGTTTCATTCCTAGAATGCTTAAAATGTCTAATTGCTATAATCTCCAGAGAAACTCAACAGTCTTAATTACATCTAGTGTTTTTTTATTTGATTTGATTCTTTAGATGAGATTAGAAGTAACTTATTTCAGAGGATATGATTATTCTCTATATAACTATGCTTTTTGTAAATTTAGAAAGTTTTGGTCATATTACACCCACATTATCATTATCTCAGATAATTTAGGCTATGGACTAGCATATAGTGGGTTAACTTCTTTCAGAGCATATAGTGGGTTAACTTCTTTCAGAATGAATGGCTTGATGATACTATTTTTTACTACCTTCCCCCCATCTTTCTTATCATTGTCTTTGGATAGTATTGATTTATACTTTCCGTTCATCTAGTCATTTCCATAGGACATGTCAAGACTTGCTGCCTATGAAGCAGAGGGTTCTTGAGTTTGATCCTTTCCTAAATATCTGCTTTCTCATGAGTAATGTCAATAATTTGTGGAATTTTGCTTTTAGTACTAGATGCCATTTTTTAGTGGAAATATTGGCAAATTGGATTTCACCCAGAAGGTGAGGGGACTGGGATAGTGAAGACTTTTAAATGATGTGAAGGACAGGTGAGGGTGTTGGGATTGTAGAAAAGGCAACCTCTAGGGCGTATGACCAAGGGGACACATGATCATTTTCTTCATACCTGAAAGGCAGAAACCTGTTAAAGAAGGACTAGGCATATCTGTAAGAATGACGTAATTATGTATGATCTGTAAGAAGTTTTATAAGGAGATAATTTTGGCTCATTTTGAGGAAAAACATTCTGGTGGTGTCCAATGAAATGAGCTTCTTGAGGAAATTAAGGAGTGGGTTCCCTGTCATTGGAAAACTTTAAACAGTGTCCATGTCAGCATCCATCAGATCTTCTGTGAAAGAAATTTCATGCTGTGCCAGATGTCCTCATATACTATTTGTAATTTCTAGATTCTGTGGTTGCTTCTCCACTACTGATGCTACGTTGTGGCCACTTCTCCACTGTAGGGTTTGCTTTGGTGACTTATATAATTGGTTTTATGTTTCTGAACATACTGTAGCCCAGAAGGCTGTGATGTGGATAAAAACTGTCTGACATAAACATTTTAAAAGATAAGAGGATATATACCATGTACATATATACTTATACACATACATATTTGATATGATTAGGCTTTGTGTCCCCACCCAAATCTCATCTTGAATTGTAATTTCCATAATCCCCATAATCCCCACATGTCAAGGGAGAGACCAGGTGGAGGTAATTGAATCATGGTGACGGTTTCCCTGATGCAGTTCTTGTGATACTGAGTGAATTCTCATGAGATCTGATGGTTTTATAATCGGCTCTTCCCCTCTTCCTGCCACCTTGTGAAGAAAGTGCCTGCTTTCCCTTCGCCTTCTGCCATGATTGTAAGTTTCCTGAGGCCTCCCAAGCCATGCTGAACTGTGAGTCAATTAAATCCCTTTCCTTTATAAATTACCCAGACTTGGGCAGTTCTTTATAGCCACATGAAAACAGACTAATACAACATCTATTTGTTTTGTATAATTGAGAATTACACTTTTTAGTTTTGTTCTTAGTTCCCGTTGTTAAAAAATATCAAGCTGTATGCTGTAGAGATCTCTGAGTATCATAAGAAATTTTTTTTTTGTTTATCAAATTGATTTTTAAAAAAATATAGCTCTGTTAAGTCCTCAAAATAGAGCCAACAAAGAGCTTTTATGGAAGTAGGAATTAAAATTGGTGGTTTTATTGTGAGAGTATTTGAGAAAGACCTATAAATAAAATAGTATGGACATTCAATTAGTGTCTTAGATATTTAAGAATAGGAAGTGGGAGCACTGTAATCATTTTGGAAAATTGTGTTTTCAGACTCACTTACTAATTGGATTGTTGAGTGCTGTGTTAGTGGTTTCAAATGGCATTACAATTCATTGCAATTCTGACCTGGGGTAATAGATGTAGAGGTAAAATGAAATCTATCTTCCTGAAGAAGTACTGGTTATATGAAATGATTAAATCTGATTTTAAAATAAAGCATTAAGTGCAGACTGCTAGGAGTTCAAAAAATACAGGTTCCTTGAAAGAAGATTTAGTGCATTTAGCTTTTCCTCATTGTGGATGAAATGCCTTTAAACTGATGCAAGTTATCATGCCAATAAATTAATCAAATAGGGGAAGTTACATATCTTCTCTTTGAAATGGACCCATCCTTCATGGACAGAGAGTTCTCTTTCAGGACAGACTTTATTCCAAACACTTAGAAGACTCCCTCTTTAAGTGTTTGGTGTCTCTTTTCCTAAGTCTTTTCTGGGATGAGTCTTAGCTCAGTGCAGGTTCTTTGATTTGGTATTGTGAAACCGAAAGTCATCATGCTGGAAAAATTCCCTGGTGACTCTCTTACCCAGGCTGGAGTGCAGTGGTGGGATCATGGCTTACAGTAGCCTCGGCCTTCCAGACTCAAGTGATCCTCCTGCTTCAGCCTCCTGAGTAACTAGGACCACAGGCATGCACCAACATGCCTGGCTCTTTTTTTTTTTTTTGTATATATGGGGGTCTCACTATGTTGCCCAGGCTGATGAATTATCTCATATGCAGAAATACACATTTCCAAGCATATATGCAGAAATATTATGAGGTGTGAATAGGAAAATTGTACAACACTGTGTATATTGGTTGCAGAAAGGTTTCTAAGAAAATGGGCTGAGTTAAGGCTTTCTGTGTGAGGGGGATTGGGTTAAGATTTGGCTCAAGGTGAGGAATGTGAGTTGGTGGGGAGGAAGGAAAAGGCATCCCAGAAGGAATTTAGAGGGAGGGAATGAATGAAGCAGCAGATACCTTTGCTTGGCTGAGAAGTCTGAGCTTCCAAATGGAGGGAAATGTCAGGGATAATAGGCTGAGGAGGACATAGGGTAGATGGTGGTGATTATAATGTCTTTTTTTTTTTTTTTTTTTCCAGACCAACTTGCTTCCAGATTGCCTACAGCTGGGAAGATAATACCAACACGAAGACTGCAGATAACCCATGATGAAGTGCTAAGTTGTTTGCTATGGTAGTAGCTGGAATTCAGAGGGGAGAGACTTATGGCTACCAGATCCAAGATAGGTTCTGTGAACAAGGTTTTCTTTTTTTATAATTTACAATTTTTAGTTTCTGTGGGTACATGGTAGGTATATATATTTATAGGATACATGAGATACTTTGATACAGGCATGCAATACATAATAATCACATCATGGAAAATGGGGTATCTGTGCCCTTAAGCAGTTATCCTTTGTGTTACAAATAATCCAGTTATACTCCTTAAGTTATTTAAAAATGTACAATTAAATTATTTTGACTATAGTCACCCTGTTGTGCTATCAAATACTAGGTCTTATTCATTCGTTCTATTTCTTCATACCCATTACCGATCCCCCTCCCCCTTCTCCCTACTCCATTCTCCTCCCAGCCTCTAGTAACCATCCTTTCTAAAGCCATCTAAAAATCAATTTAATTGTTTTGATTTTTAGATCCCACGAATAGTGAGAACGTTTGATGTTTTTCTTTCTGTGCCTGGCTCATTTCATTTAACATAATGACCTCCAGTTCCATCCATGTTGTTGCAGATGACTGGATCTCATTCCTTTTTTATGGCTGAATAGTACTCCATTGTGTATATGTACCACATTTTCTTTATCCATTCATCTATTGATGGACACTTAGGTTGCCCTCAAATCTTGTCTATTGTGAATAGTACTGCGGCAAACATGGGATTGCAAATATTTCTTCCATATACTGATTTCCTTTCTTTTGTGTATATACCCCACAGTGGAATTGCTGGATCACATGGTAGCTCTATTTTCAGTTTTTTGAGGAACCTCCAAAAACTGGTTGTACTAATTTACATCCCAACAACAGTGTACGAGGGTTCCCTTTTCTCCACATCTCCTCTAGCATTTGTTATTTCCTGTCTTTTAAAAGCCTTTTAAACCGGGGTGAGATGATGTCTCATTGTCGTTTGATTTTCATTTCTCTGATGATCAGTGATGTTGAACACCTTTTTATGTACCCATTTGCCATTTGTATGTCTTCTTTTGAGAAGTGTCTATTCAAATCTTTTGCCCATTTTAAAAATCAGATTATTAGATGTAAACGGGGCTTTAGGTTATATAAGTAAGAGCCTTTTAGGTGAGGGAAAATAGCATACTTGATGACTTCCTTGTAAGAATGTGAATGAAATGAGCAGTAAAATGAGAACATGTGAATTCTAGGCAGCTTTTTTTTTTTTTTTCTTGTAAAGCATGTGAATCTTTGGCAAGTCACTTCTCTTCTTTGGCTTTCATTTCATGTATTTATTTCATTATTTAGTATAATTTAAATTCATATTTAACAGGTTGCTCTTAAATTAAAAATATTCATCTACAAGAGAGATAAAAATATATGCTCTGATCCCCTCATCATTGTTGAAGAAATTACATTGTATTTTAAAGGATCTTCCATTTCTGAGATTCTTATTCTAGGAATTGAACTAAAGTATTTGAAAATACCTTATAAATGTTAAAATAGGGATACAAGTATAAATTGGTGGCATTTCATTTGGTATTTAGTGTAGTAGAGATTCTGTAGATATGCCTATATATAGTGGCAATAAGGGCTCCACTGAAAGGTTTAGATTTAATCAAAAACCTATACCAATTGTACGATGGTTCCTAATTGCTCTCAAAATCCATACTCTAACTGATTCTTCAGGATCTGGGCCAATCTCTAGTGGTTATAAAATGGACAGAAATGATTGAGTGCCACACATTTTAAAAGAACTAGCAAAATTTTTTCATTCAGAATAACATAAAAGAGAAAAAGGAAATGGTAATGACTATAACTTGGTGATTTCCAAGTCTGCAGTACCATTTAAAAGATAACACTAAATAATAATAATTGCCAGGTACTGTGCTAATTGTTTTATGTACTTGATTGGTTTTAGTTCTCACAGTGACTATCATTACTTCCGTTTTACAGATGAGGAAACTGGGGCTTGGAGAACTTGCCTAACTTGCACACTGGTCAATGGAAGAATGGAGACTTAAACCCAGATTTTCTTATCCAACAGAGCCTCTGCATATAATTATTACCCTATATCCCTATATATTCTTTTAAAATTTAACTAGTTTTTAGATAGATAATAGTTGGACTGGTATATACTTTAAAAAAAGAAGAGTATATAGTAAAATAGTCTTCCTTTTGTCTCTGTGGCCTTGATATCCATTTCATTTCCCTGGAGCCAAGTAACAATTGAGTATGGTTTCAGAGATATGTGTGTGTGTGTGTGTGTGTGTATGTAAATTACATGTACAAAAATGTACATATGTGGTATACACATAGTATATTATATATAAATAAAATGTTACCCTTGTTTTATACAAGTGGTAGTATACTGGAGTTGCTATCTTGCACCTTGATTTTTTTTTTTGCCTAAAAATATCTTAGATATTGTTGCAGTTAAAAAAAAACCCTCTTCATTTTTTAAATTGCTGCATAGTATTCCACTGTATGAATGTACCACAACTTACTTAAATACTTCCCTACTGAAGGGTATTTGAACATTTTCCAGTATTGTGCTATTATTGCAAGTGATGCTGTCATAGATAACTTTTAATTTATGTTATTTTATACATGTGTAAATTCATTGTATATGTTAAACAAGAAACTAGGAGATTACTATGAACATGGTGAAGTTCACTAATAAAGAAGGTTTTTCTTCCCAGTACAGTTGTGTGATAAATCATAAACATGTGAGTGCTTTTCTATCAGCAGAGCTCCATATCAGGCACTGTAATCATATATATGTATGGGTTTGTAGATTTCAAAATGAGGAAAGAGAAGATTATGGCATAGTTTACTGACTTGTAGTGAGAGATATCTGCATATGAGCAGACATTCACTCAACAGAGTGAAACTTTCATTCCTAAAGAAAAATGACTCATTGCTGCGTGGAAGAACTTCCCTGGAGAGGCACTGTTGCATTTGACCTTTATTAGGATTATGGTATGATTCTTGCTCAGGAAAGTTACCCTATAAAAATGGTTATAATGGCTCTGTTACCATTGAGTATATCCAGAAAATGGGCAAAAGGAGATTTTTAATATTTGTATGTAAATTGAAGAGAGCCAAAGTAAGCTTGTGTATAAAGAACTGCAGAGCAGTAAGATAGAATAGAGTGTAAATGGTATGTATACTTACACCTTCATAGCTTCTGCATTGGTAGAATATAAGGTTGAATGTGAAAATAAATGTTAATATTGCACAGTAATTTGCGTTTTTCCTGTTACTGAGTGAGTAATTACTATGTCCAGTAGTGGTTCTAGAGATTTTAAAAAGAATATGTATAGTAAAGAACAATAATATATTTATGTGCCCAGATAAACAAGTTCAAGGAAGGTGACATGGCAGAATCAAGAAACATATCTAAGATTATTTTGCTTATAGCATGTAGCATAAGTAGTAAATAATAAGTAAAGCATATGAAAAGTCATCTAAGCTTTTGAACTTTGAGTTAAGACTTAGTTTGATTTGTCCTCCTAATATTCTGATTTATTACTGAATTCTTGAAATATCTTCGATTTTTCTTTCTGCTATTTTTTGTTTCTTAGAATCTATAGTTAATGAACTCTGGAGTACAGTCTAAAGTCACTTTGATTATTGAAGAATTTAAAATCTTTTATCCAGAAATATAGCTTTTTAGTTTATTTGTATTGTGTTTGAGACATAATTGAATATAAAAGAGTGATACTGCCATATTTTGATAGTTGTATCATATTAGATACCATAGTGCCCTCTGCTAACTATTTACTAGACACATTTCAGGGCTCCTATCTTCCCAAATTTTCTTCTAAATGAATCTCCCTGGCAGGACATGGTGACTCATGCTTGTAATCCCAGCACATTGGGAGGCTAAGACAGGAGGATCACTTATAGCATATAATTTATTTATTGTATGAAACGTTAAATCCCAGGGAAGTAGAGCAGTTCTTTCATGTCTTATTCAAGATTGTTTAAAGTCATCCAGTAGTCTTTTGAGAATTGATAAAGCTTTGGAACATCTGTCACTTGTTTCATTTTATAGCATTGTTGTTAGGAGTTTGGCATGTTAGCAGATTTCCGGTTTTGAAGCCTGTCTCTGTCATTTATTAGCTGTGTGGCCTTGTGCAAATTACTGAACCTCTCTGTGTCTTATTTCATGATCTGTAAAGTGGGAATAGTAGTAGAACCCATCTTATGGGGTTGTTATAAGAATTAAGTGAGACAATATTGTCAAAGTACTTAGGCCAGTTCCTGGCACAAAAAAAGGTATTTAATAAATGTTAGCTGTTATTCTTCGGTATGAGAAAGTTAATATCTGATATATTCACACATTAAGCAGTTGAAGTGATGAAATTTGTGGCATATATTTATAGCCAGATAGATAGTAATACATTATAAAAATTTTATCTACAATCTGAAAATAGATTTCAGGTTTATTGATTTCTTCTTATTACACTAGATGGTTTCATGAACATCAAATAGTTTGGAAAGTATTAAAAGGAAATGAAGTCTTAAAGGCCTAAGAGCACACTGACTTGATTGTTGGTTGTAATTCTTATTTTGAATGAGGGAGGTCACCTTGGAACTTGGACTGTTCTTTCTTGCCCATGCAAAGTATGATCACTAATATGCATTTCCCAGACATTGGTGCAGTGGCGGTGGCGAGAGATAGTCATGAGGATTAGGAAACGTCTGCTGTTTGTTTTCGGCTCCTCTTCAGTCCTCTTTTTAGAAGTCTCTCTTCATTTTCCCCATCTCAGATGCCCAGTTTCTGTTTGCTGCCCTCTGGCACAGCATCCTGTAAACATTTTCTCTACCATTTACAAATGTCGGTTATTGATAGGCTAACTAGATTGAGTTAGTCTTTTTAACATCTCCCTCTTAATATATCCCTTGGTGGGGAATCTGTAGTCTTTAGAATACAGTATAAGCTTGTTAAGACTCGTAAGGTACTCCATGATTTAGTCTCTTCCACTCTCCTCAGCCTGCATCTATTGAGATGATCATATAGTTTTTCTTTTTTAGTCTATTACTATGGTAAGTTTGATTGATTTTCAAACGTTAACCCAACCATGGATTTTTAGGATGAACCCTACTTGGTCATGATATGTTATCCTCTTTTTTATTGTAGTAATATATACATATATATGAAATAAAATTTGCCATTGCAACCATTTTAAGTGTACAATTCAGTGGCATTAGCTGGCTATACACTACTTCCAAAATTTTTCAGCACCCCAAACAGAACTCTATAGCATTAAGCAGTAACTCCCCATTCTTCTCTCTTCCTCCAGCCCCTGATAACCTCTAATCTACTTTCTGTCTCCATGAATTTGCCTATTTTAGCTATTTCCTATAAATAGAATTACACAATATTTGTCATTTTGTGTCTGACTTATTTCATTGAGCGTAGTGTTTTCATGGTTCATCCGTGTTTTATCAGAGCTTGTTCCCTTTTGTGACTGGGTAATAGTCCCTTGTGTCCATATGCCACAGTTTGTTTATCTGTTCATCTGTTGATGGACACTTGGGTTTTTTCTATCTATTGGCTATTGTAAATAACGCTGCAGTGAGTGACTGTTGGTGTACAGGTATCTGTTCGAGGCCCTGCTTTCAATTCCTTTGCATGTATACCTAGGAGTAGAATTGCTGGTCATGTGGTAATTTTATGTTTAGCTTTTTGTGAAGCCACTAAACTGTTTTTCACAGCAGCTACACCATTTTAAATTCCCAGCAGCAATGTATGAGGGTTCCGGTTTTTCCACATCCTCCCCAACACTTGCCATTTTTACAAAGAATTAAAGCAATTTCATTATCCTTTCCCTTCCCCCCTTCCCCCCCTTTTTTGGAGACAAGGTCTTGCTCCCTTGCCAGACTGGAGTACAGTGGCACAATTATAGTTCACTGTAGCTTCAAATTCCTGGGCTCAAGTGATCCTCTTGCCTCAGCCTCCTTAGTAGCTGGGACTACAGGTGCATGCCACCACACTTGGCTATATATATATTTTTTTTTTAATTCTTTTTTTTTTTTTTTTGTAGAGACGGGGCTTATTATGTTGCTCAGGCTGGTGTTGAACTCCTGGCTTCTGGCATTTCTCCTGGCCTGGCCCCCCAAAGTGTCAGGATTACAGGCATGAGCCACCACGTCTAGCCTCATTATCCTTTTACATATTAGAGGATTTAGTTTGCTAACATTTTCTTAAGAATTTTTGCATCTAGGTTCATGAAGGATATTGGTATGTAGTTATATGTACTTGCAGTGTCTTTGTCACGTGGTTTTGGTAACATAGTAATGTATTGGGAAGTGTTTATTTTCTGGATGAGTTTGTATAGAACTGGTATTATTTCTTCTTTAAATGTTCTTCTTTAAATGTTTGATAGAATTCACCAGCAAAGCTATCTGGGTCTAGGGTTTTCTTGGTTGAAAAGTTTTAACTGAGAATTTAATTTCTTTACTATTTATAGTTATTTAAAAGAGAAAAAGTATTTATGGCTATTCTGATTATCTTTTTTCTTTCTTTTAACTTTTAATTTGAAATAATTGCAGATTTACAAAATGTTTCAAATAAGTACACAGGGAGGCTCTGAGCATGCTTCAACCATCCTCCCTCAATATTAACATCTTGCATAACTGTAGTATACTATCATACTAGGTATCAAGTACACAAAGCTTATTCAGACCTCTCCAGTTATATGTTCACTCATTTGTGTATATGTGTTTCTAGTTCTATGCAGTTTAATGCCTGAGACTCATATTAGCTCCATCTCTAAGTGTCCACTTCCTCTGGGGTGAGTGGGGATGGAGAGGGAGGGAGAGGGGCCACTGAGGGACTGGCAACACTCCAGCATGTGGTATTGGGGTCCACGGGCAACTTCAAGGCAGGTCTTATGTAACCACAAACTTTGTGTAACCATCACTGTAATCAAGATACAGAACTGTGCCATCACCATGGGTCTCCCCTGTCTACTCCTTTATACTCATACCTACCCCTCTCCTATCTGTAACCCCTGGAAACAGATTCATTTCTATAATTTTGTTATTTCAAGAATGTTATATAAATGGAATCATACAATATGTAACCTTTTGAGATTGGCTTTTTTCACTCAGCATAATTCCCTTGAGGTTCATCAAAGTCTGTTGTATATTCCTTTTTATTGCTAAGTAATAGTCCTCAGTATGGATGTGCTACTGTTTGTTTAACCATTCACCTGAAACTATTTGAATAGTTTCCTGTTTTTGACTGTTACTAATAAAGCTGCTATGAATGTTTGTGTACAAGTTTCTATGTGAATGTAAGTTATTTCTTTGGGATAAATGCCCAAGAGTACAATGACTGGGTTATGTAATAAGTCAATTGTAGTTTTAAAATAAACTGCCAAGCTATTTTCCAGAGTGGCTGTACTATTGTACATGACCACCAACAGTGTACGAGTGATCCGTTTTCTCCATATTGTCACCAGCATTTGGTATTGCCACTATTTTTTATTTTAGCCTTTCTGATTGATGATACTTCGTTGTGATATTAATTCACATTTCCCCAAAGCCTAATGATGTTGGTGATCTTTTCATGGGCTTATTTGCCATTGTGTATCTTCCTCTGTGAAAAGTCTATTCATGTATTTTGCCCATTTTCTAGATGAATTTTTTAAGGTTGAGTTTTAGACATGCTTTGTGTGTTTTAGATAGAAATTCTTTGTCAGATATGTGATTTGCAATCATTTTTTTCAGTCTGTAAGTTGTCTTTTTAATCATTAACAGGATCTTTTGCAGATAAAAAGTTTTAAATTTTGGTGAAGTCCAGCTTATCAATTTTTCCTTTTTTACCTGTTCGTTTTGAATGAGCTTTGGAGTTTGTTGAACTTCTTGGATCTGTAGGTTTGTAGTTTTTGTCATGTTTAGAAATATTTCACCTCTTTTTTCTGTGTTTGGTCCTCTATTTAGTATATATACGTTAGAATGCTTAATACTTTCCCACAAGTCATTGAGGCTCTGTTCATATTTTCCTTGAGTATTTTTTTTAAAAATATTTTATTTTGGATAGTTCCTATTGCTATGCCTTTACTGATTTTTTCTTTGGTAGTATTTGATCTGCTGTTAATTCTATCCATTGCATTTTTCATTTTAGGTATTGTATTTTTCATCTGTAGAGGTTCCATTTGGGTCATTTAAAATATATCTTTCAGTTGAGACCATCCTGGCTAACACAGTGAAACCCTGTCTCTACTAAAAATACAAAAAATAAAAATACAAAGAATTAGCCAGGCATGGTGGCAGGCGCCTGTAGTCCCAGCTACTCCGGAGGCTAAGGCAGGAGAATGGCATGAACCCGGGAGGCGGAGCTTGCAGTGAGCCGAGATTGTGCCACTGCACTCTAGCCTGGGTGACAGAGTGAGACTCTAGCTCAAAAAAAAAAAAAAAAAAAAAAAAAATATATATATATATATATATATGTATATGTATTTTTAATATATATATATCTTTATATATATATCTTTCAGGCACCATAGTGCACTCATCCCTGTAATCACAGTGACTTCAGTGGCTGAGGTTGGAGGATTGCTTGAGGCCAGGAGTTCGAGACCAGCCTGGGGAACACAGTGAGACCCTATCTCTAAAAAAAAAATAAAATAAATAAAAAATCTTTCATTTTTCTCTTCATCATGTTTATGTATTTCTCTACCCTGTTAGACATGTAGAACATATTTATATGATTCTTCATTTCTGGGGCATATTTTCGCAGATTTTGTATGCCCGTTAACTTTTAACTGGTTGCAAGACATTATGGATTTAGGTGACTTCTTTAAATAGTGTTGGCTTTGTTCTGGCATGCAGTTAAGTTGCTTGAAATCAGTTGAAGCCTTTTGAGACTTGCTTTTAAGCTGAAGTAGGGCAGGTCTGGAGCGGTCTTTAGGGATAATTTATCTCTGTTGTCAAGATGAAACCCTTCTGAAAATTCTACTTGCTGCCCTATGTATTAAGATATCTTTCCTCTCTGTCTGGCAGGAATGAGAATTGTTCCCAAATCTTGTATGAGATCTGGGAATTGTTCTGTCTTTTTCTTGCAAGGCAGTTCTCCTTCCTCTCCCACTCCCAACACGAGCCTTGGATAGTTTTTTTAAAATTAGTTTTTTATTGTGGTAAAATACATATAAAATTGACATTTTCACCTTTTTTTTTTTTTTTTGAGACGGAGTCTCGCTCTGTCACCCAATCTGGAGTGCAGTGGCGCGATTAGCTGTTATTCAGCTCACTGCAAGCTCCGCCTGCCGGGTTCACGCCATTCACCTGCCTCGGCCTCCGAAGTAGCTGGGACTATAGGCGCCCGCCACCATGCCCGGCTAATTTTTTGTATTTTTAGTAGAGATGGGGTTTCACCGTGTTAGCCAGGATGGTCTCGATTTCCTGACCTCATGATCTGCCCACCTCGGCCTCTCAAAGTGCTGGGATTACAGGTGTGAGCCACTGTGCCTGGCCCCATTTTAACCATTTTTAAGTGTATAATTAAGTGGCATTAATTACATTCACAATTTGTTACAACCATCACCACTATTTCCAAAACATTTTTATCACCCAAACAGAAACTCTGTAAACTTTACTAGTAACTCCTTATTTTCTCCTCCTATCCCTAGTAAACTTGAATTTACTTTCCATCTCTATGAATTTGCTTATTCTGGATATTTCATGTAGGTGGAATCATACAATGTTTTTTCTTTTGTGTCTGGCTTATTCTAGTTAGCATACTGTTTTCAAGGTTTTTCCAACTTGGGTAGTTTTGGCTTTGCATATGCTTGCATTAGCTCTTAGCCGAGACTCGTGTATCGTTTTGCAGATCTCGGAAGCTGTCTTTTGTGCAGCTCTTTCCCTCAACTAAGCTACACTGCTGGGCTTTTGGGGAGTTTGCTGCATTCTGGAAACTGCTTCTATGTGGTAAACTGGTGCAATCATGGAACCCTTCGTGTTTGCTTTCCCTCTCCCAGGTATTGCAGTACCGTGTCTTGTGTGATTGTCCAAAGACCATTGTATCATGTATTTTGTCCAGTTTTCTAGCAGTTTATGGCAGAAGGGTAAGACCTGTCCCCCTGTTATTCTGTCTTGATCAGAAGCAGAACTGTCCTCTGTGTCTGTGGGTGTGTGTAACAGCTTTTATTGAGATGCAATGGCCATACAATAAACTACCTATGCTTAAAGTGTACAATTTGATTTTTACATATGTGCACATCCATGAAACTGTTGCACAATCAAGATACTGAACATATCCATCACCCCCCAAAATTCCCTTATGTCCCTTTTAATGTCTCCATCCTGCCTATCTCTGCCCTCCTCTGCATTCCCAGGTAACCTCTGAATATGTTTCTGTCACTGTAGGTTAGTTTGCATTTTCTGTGTAAATGGAATCATACAGTACTATGTTGTGTGCACCAATAACTTACTCATTTTTATTGCTGAGTAGTATTGCATCGTGTGGGTATACCACAATCGATTTATCCATTCACATGTTGATGGATGTTCATTTGGGTTGTTTCTAGTTTTTGACTACTACAAACAAAGTTGTTATATATTTGGATAAGGCTTTTTATAGACATATGTATTTATTTTTCTTTGGTGAATACCTAGGATTGGAATTATTCGTTCATAGGATAGATACATGTTTACCTTATAGAAAAGCTGTTTTCCAAAGTGGTTTTACCATTTTCCATTCCCACCCTCAACAAATGAGGGTTCTTGTTGCAAGAACCTCACATCCTCCCCTAATATTTGGTTTTGTCAGTCTTTTAAACTTTAATCTTTCTGGACGATGTGTAGGGATGTCTCATTGTGGTTTTAACTACATTTATCTAATGAGTAATAAGTTTGTGAAATTTTTTATCTGTTCATTGAACACTGATATATGCTTTATAAAGTATCTGTTCTTTTGCCCATTTTTTTTTTTTTGAAAACAGGTTATCTTTTTATTTTTGAGTTGTAGGAATTCTAATTTTGGATACAAGTTCTTTTTAGATATATGTATTATGAATAGTTTCTCCCAGTCTGTGGCTTGCCAGTTACTCATTTTCTTTTTTCTTTTCTTTTCTTTTCTTTTTTCTTTTCTTTCTTTGAGACAGGGTCTCACTCTGATGCCCAGGCTGGAGTGCAGTGGCACAATTATGGCTCACTGTAGCCTTGGGCTCAAGTGATTCTCCCATCTCAGCCTCCCGAGTAGCTGAGACCACAGGCGTGCACCACCACGCCTGGCTAATTTTTGTATTTTTTGTAGAGACGGGGTTTTGCCATGTTGCCCAGGGTAGTCTTGAATTCCTGGGCTCAACTGATCTGCCCACCTTGGCCTCCCAAAGTGCTGGGATTACTGGTGTGAGCCACCATTTCTGGTCACCTATTGATTTTCTTAATGGTGTCTTTTGAGGAGCAGAAGTCTTACATTTTGATGAAATCTAATTTATCAGTTTTTCTTTTATGGCTAATGTTTTCTGTGTTCTTTCTAAGAAATCTTTAACTTATCTGAAAGTCATAAAAACATTCTGTGTTTTCTTCTAGAAGTTTTTAGTTTTAGGTTTTGCATTTGTGTATATGATCTATTTCAAGTTAATGTCTGTGGGTGGTATGAGATAGGAGTTGAAGTTCAATTTTTTTCCCCTTATGGATATACAGTTGTTTCAGCACCATTTGTTGAAGACTTTTCTTGTGTTGTTGAATTGCTTTGCCACCCTTGTCAAAAATCAGTTGACTTCTGTTTGTTTTAGTTGATTTGTCTAGTCTTATACCAATACCACAGTGTCTTGATTATGGTGACTTGATAGTGAGTCTTAAAACAAGGTAGTGTGAATCTTCCAATTTTGTTATTTTTCAAGATTGTTCTGGCTTTTCTGGGACCTTTGCCTTTACTGATGCATGCTAGAATCATTTTGCCAATTTCTATAAACTGTGCAGCCAGATTGAGAATCATAGAATAGACCTTGGTAAGTTCATGCCTTGTGATGTGTTTAAGAAGTCATTTTGGGGACTTTCTCCAGATAATATTCCTGGGAGCACTGGGCTTTATTTGAATGTTTATGTTTTATAACTCCTAAAAAGGAAATTTATACTATACATACTTTTCTTTGGGTCTTTGCCTAGGTACATAGTTTCCTTGTCAACTTTAGTGTCTTTGGTGGAACTGACTTGTTACTGCTCCAATCTTAAGAATATAAATGTTGCTTTAGTACAAGAAAAATAAGAAGGTAATATAGCACATAATCCATTAAAGTCTGTCTACAAAGGATGTGTAAGAGAATACGATTTTTTTCTCTGTAGTATCAGAATCAGTCTTCCTTCTGCTGCATTATATTTCCTAGACAGTTATTAGGGAAATGTTCAGGGTCAGAGTTTTATGGAACTGTACTTAGTGAAATATCAAATACTATAATAAATAGCTTTCTTGCTTTTATATTTCCAGATAAACTCAAGTTTTCAAAAAACTTCAAATAGTCTAATTTTTGCTGTTATCTTGAAATACATGCTTTAATAGCACCACACTTATTAGTGACTTTTAATAGTAGAGAGAATTATGTTACAGTATGTATGATGCTTTCTAGAAGTTGTCTAACCATACTGTGGTATTCATTTTTGTAATTATTTTTGAGTTGTGGTTTTACATATATAATTCATTATCCACAATTTATGATCCCAGTTACATAAATCAGTTCTTTTAGTCTCTTGTAGTAAGTACATGTAAATGTTATGAATAATATTTTGGAGGAACTTTTATGCCATTTTAATGAGTTCATGTTTGCATTGAATAACTGAATTGTAACTTGGAGTGTTCCCAGAATAGAAAATGTGAATTACTAAAATGAATTTGGGTACTTCAGGACTGTGATGGAAGAAACTAAGAACTATATTTTATTTAGTGATCATATTGTTTTATGATAAAAACAAGCTATTTTGCTCTGGGTGGCAATTATTTTGTACTAAGGAAGTACCTTGGAATTATAGACCATCCTTCAATTTTATGTGCATTCCTGTCAGCTGAAAATAATTGCTGATTTGGATTTTCCTTGGAAAGAGAGGTGGAGATTATATTATTAACTTTGTAGGGAGGCATTTTTTAGTCATTAATCAGATATATTGCTGTAGAAGCAGTTGAATATTATTTTAAAAAGTTCAGAATCTTGTAATATATGCCCAAAGAATAAGTTAATTATAGAAAAGTGCTACATTGTATGATTCAGATAATCTGAGACTGATGACTAGTTTAGTGTGTAGCTAGGTGCTAATTGTATGTGCCGTGGATATTAAATGTAAAAGGAGTTCAAGCCTGGAAAGATTCACATGGACTGGAGCTGTTAGTTTGTTTTTGGTTTAAAGGATAGAATTTGGTGTTATTCATCATGCCCATATTGGGACAATGAAAAGACTTCCCAGTATTTCCTACAAAAGGTTATCCAGGTGTAGTTACATGCTTCTGATTTTCCCCGTTGTTCTGTTTATATAGGCATAGCTCATTTATTACGGGAAATGGGAGGAATAGCTGTATTGGTGCTATATTGGTTTGTTATAGCCAATCCCTAAAGAAATGTGTTCCTGTAAAGACTCTTTTGTTTTTCTTTATATCCTTTGAAATTATGATTTGCTTCCAGCCATAATTTCTTGCAGCCACAAATAGTAAAAACTAATACTTTTATAGCACTGAACTGTGTACGTAACTGTGTTCTAGATACATTTCATATTTTGACTAATTTGATCTTCATGATAACCCCATGTGGTAGGTAATATTCATTTTTTCATTTTACAGATGGGGAGCCAGATAAATATTACATAGCTAGAAAGTGACAGAGGTGAGCTGTGAACCAGAGTCTCTACTGTTAACCCTAGTCTATGCTTGAATTGACTTAAGAAGTAAATTTTATTAGTAATGTTTTAAAAATTGTTATTATTATTATTATTTTGACATAGGGTCTCACTCTGTCACCCAGGCTAGAAGGCAGTGGCTCGATCTTGGATCACTGCAACCTCTACCTTCTGGGCTCAAGTAGTCCTCTCACCTCAGTCTCCCGAGTAGCTGGGACTACAGGCACATGCCACCACCCCGGCTAATTTTTTAGTATTTTCAGTAGAGATGGGGTTTTACCATGTTGCCCAGGCTTGTCTCAAACACTTCCACAGTGCTAGGATTACAGGCATGAGCCACCATGCCCAGCCTTAAACATTATTTTAACAATGTCATAGGTTAGGCAGTTATAATTGTATTAAAGTCCTGAGAAGCTCACTCAGTAATTTAAAAAATTTCCACTAGAGGTCAGTCTATCACTTGGCAATATAAATATTTTCTGCTTTCTTAGAAGTGCAAAATTTCATTTACTAAATTAAAGAAGTATGCTATGGAAGAGACTTGGGTAGCAGAATAAATTATGAATTGGAAACGTAATAAAAAAAGTAATCTTTATAGTAGGAAAAGCATATATGACTATTACAAGATGCAATATTGGTTCAATTGACTGTATTTGCAGAATTTAGTTAAGATATCCTATGAGATGCTATCTGGGCATAGGAAAGACTAATGACCCTGATCTTTAGTTGTTGCCTCTAAATGAACCACACATTAAACATTAGACCAATTTTTGTGTTACTAGTACTTCAGATTCTTTTTGTTGACTCATTTAATTCAGTCAAGGACTTAAAGTATACCTGGAGAGTAACGAAATAGTGAAAAGATTGAATGTTTACTATTGAATGTTTACTAAGAGATATTCTGATAATTTTAAGGCAATGTGGGTCTAAGATTTTTAAAAAAGTAGTCTAGAGGCTTTTATTTCTCAACTCTCAAGTTTTGGAGATAACAAGGAATTGAATTAAGATGCAGAAACTGAGAGTGTATTTAGAAGCTGCATTTTGAGGTAATTTCTTTGCTTGTAAATGCAGTCATATTTTGGAAGGATAAAATATTAATTAACTAGAATCTTAATCTGGAAGGATTAAATATAGTTGGAGAGTCTAGCATGGTCCTGAGTATAAAGTTATTAATCAGTTGACCAATGATGTTATTTATATGTAAATAATGATTTTGGCTTCTGTAGGTTAAATAAAGCCTTTTAGGCAGCCTTCAAACTAGCTGAAACAATCTGACTTGACTTCAGATTTGTCACACTGGAAATGAATGGCAACATGCGGAACAGGCCAGGACGGGGGGGAAGTTACATAGGAGGGGTGGTTCGGCAGAGTTTGTAAGTTTGGATGGGTAATAACTTAACCCAGGGGATTGCTGGTGGAGGGGTGAGGGAGTCCTGTAAATAGAGATAGGCAGAAGCAGACAGGTTATTTGGGTTCTAGGTAAACAAGGTGCATCTAAGACCTAAGAAGTCTTCAGAGGCAGCAGAGATGAACAAATGAACGTGAAGGTGAGAGTTAATGATTTCTAATGGTACCTATCCCTTACTATGTACTTATTTATGTGCCAGGCACTGTGCTAAGAGCTTTATGTACAGTATCTCTTTTTCTCCTTGTCATAATCTTGTGAGGTAGGTTCTAATCCCTTTTCACAGACAAGATGACTGAGGCTGAATGAGTTTCAATAACTTGCCTTGGGTCTTAGAGCTTGTAAATGGCAAAACTGATATTTGAACTCAGGGCTTATGACTCCAGCTGTGAAACTCTGCTTTCTGATGCAGAAGGTATTTCTTTTTTTGCCCCAGTTTTATGCTGCCTGCAATGTAGGGATGGCCATAGGCTTATATCCAATGGGAAATTAACACCATGGGTAAACCCCAATTACAGCAAAAGCAGAGAGTTATAACTTCCAGGGAGGTGGGGGTTGGTATTTTTGTTAAAAATGTGAAGTTTTTTAACCTTTGACTGCAAATCACGGTGAAAAACCTATATTCTCCATGTAGCGCTGATTAGATGGTGGCGAATCCATCTCCTGTAGTTTCACTACTTTGTTGTTTTTTTCCCTCTTTTCTAAAACCCACTAATTATCTTACTAGGTGTTCTCTCTGTTGACTCGGTTTCTCATAAATGACACTCCTGGAGATGCCCTCTCAAGGGCTTTCTAGAGTCATAATAGGAAGAGTAGTGGGCAAACCAAAAGGAAGTTTAGGGATCACTAATTTGGTCTGTCAGTGTACTTTTGTCACTTTATTTTTACACCTGCAGGCAGCAGTGCTTCTGAGACCTTTT
Source organism: Chlorocebus sabaeus (assembly GCF_047675955.1). Taxonomy (NCBI): domain Eukaryota; kingdom Metazoa; phylum Chordata; class Mammalia; order Primates; family Cercopithecidae; genus Chlorocebus; species Chlorocebus sabaeus. The sequence continues at coordinate 56,301,441 of NC_132904.1, forward strand.
AGTCCTTTAAAGATAGCTTTGATCCTAGATCTCTTTCTGCTTAGGATATGTTTTTGAAGGGATAAGGACAGAATGTCAGCTTTCTTCTCCCAAAGGCACCGGTTGTTGAATTTCCCCTGTAATCTGGGACTTTCATCATTTCCTCCATGTTGATGGTGGTGCTAGACCTGGGGAATAGCATTTATCTTTTGTTTTTTGACCCAAGTGGCAGGTTAATGGTGAAAGGTCCATCAGCTAAGAATGCTTTTAATAAGGCCTTCTTTTTTGTGGTTTAGCTAGGGTCCATCTATGGTTAACCGCAAAAAGTATTTCCCAAGTTCCTTCAGTCTTTTCTTCTGAAGTTGCTTGAAGGTAATACTTAGGAAGAGTACATCCACATGCTATACAAGGGCAAGCAAATGGAAAGTTCTCTTTCTATAGCTTTTTATCTCTTGGGTGAACCTTCGATTTATTTTGACAAAATAATACAGAATTCTTAACCTAGCAGTATAAAGTAACACCAGATTCACAAGGGCCAAACGCTTCTCAGCGGAGCAGGCTCAGCAGAATTGTGTAAGGCCAGAGTGCCTGCTTTCTTCCATAAGTCTTTGGGATTAAATTTCCTCATCTCTGTTTTTAGTCCATCAATGCCCAAAGTCATCTCTCTCTTCTATTTGCTATTTCATAGAGAAGGAAGCCATTTGATGGGAATTTCCTAAATTCCCTACAACCAAATCTATATACCTACTTCCACCTGTTAGCATCCATCTTCCTCAGATAGCTTTCCAGCTGGCCTGCCTGCTACTTTCCACTCTTGATTCTCTTACATCCTTTCTCTAAAGTCATATTTTACAAATAAAAATCTGATTATGCCACTCTTCTACTGGAAAAGTGTTTATTTGCATGCTTGTAGGATACAGCCTCAAATCTTTAACATACCTTATAAGGCCCTGTAGATATTGCTCCTTGCCTAACTCACCATTTTAGACTGACAGCAATGTAGCTCTTCCCCCCACCCCCCCCACAGTTCAGCCATACTGGTCCCTTTTAGTTTCCTCAAATCTGCCAAGTTTCTTCCTGGTTCCTCTTTTTGGAATGCATTCCTCACTTCCCCTGGCTAACTGATTGGTGTCCTTCAGGTCACTGCTTGTGTTATTCTTTCTGGGAAATCCCAATGTAGTCATATCTCTTGTAATTATTAAGTTAGTGACATTATTTTCCAAGTGTTATTACCAGGAAGTTCAGTTCTCACTCTTGAAGACTTTTCCTTCACTTTGTGTATTGTGTAAGAACTGGGGGCTCCAAAAGGTTAGTCTCATGTACCTTGTGGAGGGTGAACTCGAAATCTGAGAAGTACAATATAGCTGTTGCTGATAAAGACTGTTGCTATTGAAGAATGGTCCTGCACAGCCCAGAGGGACTGATTAGTTGTGATGACCTGCCCAAGATGCAGAAGGTACATTTTACATTCATATATGTACAGATTTACGTTCATACATTTAGTCATTGTTTGTCAAAGCATAATCTTGTGTCATCATGGTTATAGGCTGGGTTAGAGTCACCCTTCCTCATGATCCCCTGGGCTAGATTGAGCTTGGGGCACCAACCCAGACAACTCCTGCCTAGCGAGTATTCTTTTGGTGCCATTTGTATCCCTTCTTGCCAGAAGATTTTGGTCAGGGCAATGTTAGGTTTACTCCAGCAGCTAACTTTGAATACCAAGGAACACTCCCAGAAGGCCTATGGGCTTTATATCCCAAGAAAAAAGATAGTTATTGCTAGGTTATATGCCCAAGGAAGGCCCTACTTACCCAGATACAGGGTACTTACTCATTTTTGCAATCTGTCACTATGGGAGGTGACTTAAGTGATTCTTCACAAAATAAAGTGAACTTCAAGGAGATTTTTGCCTCTCCTAGAACTGAGAAGCAACTCAGAGATTCTTTAGCTAGAATAATTTAATCTGTAACACTTGGGGACTCTAATCTCTGCTTAAACAGCTACCCCTTTACTTAGTTATTGATCTGCTATTCTTGTGATTTTTAAAAATAGTAATAGTCTGTTTTCCCCACTATAATACAAGCTCCAAGAGGGTAGGAAGTATTTGTGTCTTCTTTATTGCTGTATTTTCAGTGCCACCCAAAGTGCCTTGCACGTAGTTAATATCCCATGGATATTTGATGAGTGAATGCATTTTAAGTTTTCCAAAGTAGAATTTAAATAGTAACTATTACTTCTAAGAATTATAGAAGATATTCAGAAAAGTAAAGCCATGCTAACCATATTCCCTGTTATGAAACTAATTGAGAATCAACAAATAGAATGAAAAGCAAACAAACAAAAAAAATCTGTGAAACTAGGAAATGGCTCAGTTCCTAGCTATGGACTAGAATCTAATAGTATAATGAAATCAAAGGGGGATCCTAAAATCTGTTACACACTTGTTTAGATTGTAAACAGAGTGCAGATTTCACTGAAAGTGGGGGCCATGAATACCCTATCCTGTAAGGTTTTAGTGTTGGGACACGCCATGGGAAAACCTGGAAAATCTTCAAGGAATCCAGTGTAATATCTCAAAAAGAAGACAGAGAGAAAGAGGGGAGAGAGAGACAACAGGACAGTATCTTTTGATTTCTAGCCTGCACTGAAGTGGAGAGGAAGAAAGAAGAAATGATAATGAGCTATGTAGCAGTTAACTGAATCAAATGAAAATAAATGAATAACTAATAAATTAGCAAACCAAAGCTAGTTAACTGCTTGACTCTAAGCATGCAGAATGAAGTACATTTCAGATTAAAAATTATTTTAGCCAACAATTTCTAGAAAAATACATCTGTATTCACTTAAAGAAATTGAAGGGGAACATAGAAGTTTTAGAAATTGGAGTTAAGGAAAGCAAGGCAATCCCTCTCTGGTGGTCAGAGTCATAGGATGTGAGGCTTTATAGCTGTTGGCAGCCATGTTCTGTGCCTTGTGGGAGAAATTGGTCTGTCTGTGATAGTGACAGCCAAGCCAACACACTGAAGCAGAAATAAGAGACAAAAGAAAAATAGCCCTGGTTGAGATAAGCTGTCCTGGTGGTGGTCAAGTCTGTGATTCCAGTTATCCCTGAGGCTCAGTTACACTTTATACATTTCCTAGAGTTCTATGAGGCACTACATTGTCTTTCTAATAAATTCTTTTTATCTAAACTATTTCAGGTTAGGCTTATGCCATAGACTTTCAACTAGGAATTCTGTATGATATATAGATAATACAGGCAGAGAAGATCCAACATATGTGTTATTGGCATGACTGATAGAGAGTAGAATGAATGGACAATAATTTCAGATGTATAATGGGGAAAAGACCACTAGAGATTAAAGGGATTAGTAATCTGCAGATTCAAAGAATACAGAGTTCTAAAAAAACTGAAACAGGATGATCAATATCAAATAAGTATGTAACAGTCAAGTTAGTTCTGCTTCAAGATTAAAAAAAGAATTGCCAAGCACCCTGACAGAAAAAGCAAGTCACCAAAAGGGGGAAAATAAGATTGGTTTCTGACATCATGGTAATAGCCAAAGCCAGGAGGCAGTTGAACAGTGTCTCTTGAATTTTGGTGGACTGTGTGTAGGCAGGGAATAGTGTGACCCACAGATTTAATACCTGGTCAAGCTCTTATTTATACATAAAGATAACAACTAATATTCTCAAACATTCGAAGACCTAGTCCCTGAAAAAATGCCTCATGAGTAAAATTAATCATCTAAGTGATAAATAAAAAGAACTTGGGAATGAAGAAGCAGAGATAGGAAAGGGTTGAGAGGGCATATGGAATCTATTTAAAAATAGACCAAGTAAAGTCTGAATAACTGCGTACTATGAAAACAGAAGAAAATGTAAAGGCTCTAAAATTAATATTGAATAAAGGATTTATATAACAGATAAAGAGGGGGAAGGGGGAATAGGTAGAGGTTTATAAAAGCGTATGAACTCCCATTTATCTTTGTGGAGAGAGAGTCAGTAGATACAGCCTGTAGTTGATGAATTTGCTAGTCTGAATTGAAATCTAGGCACTGCCACATACCAGCTATCCATTCTCAGAAGAGTTTAAATCTCATAAGTAGTTATAGAATTTTCATCTGTGTCTTGGAGGTAGTGATACTACTCACCTACTGGGGTTGTTGTAAAGATTAAATACAATAATGTGTGGGAGGTACTTAGAACAGTGCCTGGCCTGAAGTAAGCATTCAGTGAAAATTACCAATTATTTATTATTATTTTAAGGCAAAAACATGGATAGATAATTTTATAATCTTGGGGCAGAGAAGGCCTTTCTAAGCGTAACTCTCAACCTAGTGACCATAAAAGAAAAGATTAATTATTTTACTTCATAAAAGCTAAAAACTTGAAGATGGCCGAATAGTAATGCCTCCAGCTCCCAATGTGAGCGACACAGAAGATGGGTGATTTCTGCATTTTTAACTGAGGTACCGGGTTCATCTCACTGGGTCATGCTGGACAGTTGGCGCTGGTCCACGGGTGCAGCCCGACCGGCGAGAGCTGAAGCAGGGTGAGGCATCGCCAGGGGGAAGGGAATTCCTTTTCCTAGCCAAAGGAAATTGAGACACACAACACCTGGAAAATCGGGTAACTGCCACCCTGATACTGTGCTTTATCAAGGGTCTTAGCAAACAGCACACCAGGAGATTATATCCCATACCTGGCCCAGAGGGTCCCACGCCCACAGAGCCTCACTCATTGCTAGCACAGCAGTCTGAGATCTAACTGCAAGGCGGCAGCGAGGCTCCAGGAGGGGCACCCGCCATTGCTGAGGCTTAAGTAGGTAAACAAAGCCACTGGGAAACTCGAATTGGGTGGAGTCCACCACAGCTCAAGGAGGCCTGCCTGCCTCTGTAGACTCCTCCTCTGGGGATAGGTCATAGCTAAACAAAAAGCAGCAGAAACCTCGGCAGAGGTAAATGCCCCTGTCTGACAGCTTTGAAGAGAGCAGTGGATCTCCCAGCATGGAGGTTGAGATCTGAGAACGGACAGACTGCCTGCTCAAGTGGGTGCCTGACCCCTGAGTAGCCTAACTGTGAGACATCCCCCATTAGGTGCAGACCGACACCTCACACCTCACATGGCGGGGTACACCCCTGAGATGAAGTTTCCAGAGCAAGAATCAGACAGCGACACTCACTGTTCAGCAATATTCTATCTTCTGCAGCCTCCGCTGCTGATACCCAGGCAAACAGGGTCTGGAGTGGACCTCAAGCAAACTCCAACAGACCTACAGCTGAGGGTCCTGATTGTTAGAAGGAAAACTAACAAACAGAAAGGACACCCACACCAAAACCCCATCAATACATCACCATCATCAAAGACCAAAGGCAGATAAAACCACAAAGATGGGGAAAAAGCAGTGCAGAAAAGCTGGAAATTCAAAAAATCAGAGCGCATCTCCCCCTCCAAAGGAATGCAGCTCATCGCCAGCAACGGAACAAAGCTGGATGGAGAATGACTTTGACGAGTCGAGAGAAGAAGGCTTCAGTCGATCAAACTTCTTAGAGCTAAAGGAGGAACTACGTAACCAGCGCAAAGAAACTAAAAACCTTGAAAAAAGATTTGACGAATGGCTAACTAGAATAACCAATGTAGAGAAGTCCTTAAAAAACTGATAGAGATGAAAACCATAACATGAGAACTATGTGACAAATGCACAAGCTTCAGTAACTGAGTCCATCATCTGGAAGAAAGAGTATCAGCGATTGAAGATCAAATGAATTAAATGAAGTGAGAAGAGAAGTGTAGAGAAAAAAGAGTAAAAAGAAATGAACAAAGCCTCCAAGAAATATGGGATTATGTGAAAAGACCAAATCTACGTCTGATTGGTGTGCCTGAAATCGACGGGGAAAATGGAACCAAGTTGGAAAACACTCTGCAGGATATCATCCAGGAGAACTTCCCCAACCTAGTAAGGCAGGCCAACATTCAAATTCAGAAAATACAGAGAACGCCACAAAGATACTCCTCGAGAAGAGCAACTCCAAGACACATAATTGTCAGATTCACCAAAGTTGAAATGAAGGAAAAAATGTTAGGGGCAGCCAGAGAGAAAGGTCAGGTTACACACAAAGGGAAGCCCATCAGACTAACAGCAGATCTCTCGGCAGAAACGCTTCAAGCCAGAAGAGAGTGGGGGCCAGTATTAAACATTCTTAAAGAAAAGAATTTTAAACCCAGAATTTCATATCCAGCCAAACTAAGTTTCATAAGTGAAGAAGAAATAAAATCCTTTACAGACAAGCAAATGCTTAGAGATTTTGTCACCAGTAGGCCTGCCTTACAAGAGTTACTGAAGGAAGCACTAAACATGGAAAGGAACAAGAGGTACCAGCCATTGCAAAAACATGTCAAAATGTAAAGTCCATTGATGCTAGGAAGAAACTGCATCAACTAGCGAGCAAAATAACCAGCTAATATCATAATGACAGGATCAGGTTCACACATAACAATCTTAACCTTAAATGTAAATGGACTAAATGGTCGAATTAAAAGACACAGACTGGCACACTGGATAAAGAGTCAAGACCGATCAGTTTGCTGTATTCAGGAGACCCATCTCACATGCAGAGATACACATAGGCTCAAAATAAAGGGATGGAGGAAGATCTACCAAGCAAATGGAAAACAAAAAAAAAAAAGCAGGGGTTGCATCCTAGTCTCTGATAAAACAGACTTTAAACCATCAAAGATCAAAAGAGAAAAGGCCATTACATAATGGTAAAGGGATGAATTCATCAGGAAGAGCTAACTATCCTAAATATATATGCACCCAATACAGGAACACCCAGATTCATAAAGCAAGTCCTTAGAGACTTACAAAGAGACTTAGACTCCCAGACAATAATAATGGGAAACTTTAACACCCCACTGTCAACATTAGACAGATCAACAAGACAGAAAGTCAACAAGGATATCCAGGAATTGAACTCAACTCTGCACCAAGCGGACCTAATAGACATCTAGAGAACTGTCCACCCCAGATCAACAGAATATACATTCTTCTCAGCACCACATTGCTCTTATTCCAAAATTGACCACATAGTTGGAAGTAAAGCACTCCTCAGCAAATGTAAAAGAACAGAAATTATAACAAACTGTCTCTCAGACCACAGTGAAATCAAACTAGAACTCAGGAGTAAGAAACTCAATCAAAACCGCTCAACTACATGGAAACTGAACAACCTGCTCCTGAATGACTACTGGGTACATAACGAAATGAAGACAGCAATCAAGATGTTCTTTGAAACCAATGAGAACAAAGATACAACATACCAGAATCTCTGGGACACATTTAAAGCAGTGTGTAGAGGGAAATTTATAGCACTAAATGCCCACAAGAGAAAGCAGGAAAGATCTAAAATTGACACCCTAGCATCACAATTAAAAGAACTAAAGAAGCAAGAGCAAACACATTCAAAAGCTAGTGGAAGGCAAGAAATAACTAAGATCAGAGTAGAACTGAAGGAGGCAGAGACACAAAAAGCCCTCCAGAAAAATCAATGAATCCAGGAGCTGGTTTTTTGAAAAGATCAACAAAATTGATAGACCGCTAGCAAGACTAATAAAGAAGAAAAGAGAGAAGAGTCAAATAGACGCAATAAAAAATGATAAAGGGGATATCACCACCGACCCCACAGAAATACAAACTACCATCAGAGAATACTGTAAACACCTCTACGCAGATAAACTAGAAAATCTAGAAGAAATGGATAATTTCCTGGACACTTACACTCTCCCAAGACTAAACCAGGAAGAAGTTGAATCCCTGAATAGACCAATAGCAGGCTCTGAAATTGAGGCAATAATTAATAGCCTCCCAACAAAAAAAAGTCCAGGACCAGACGGATTCACAGCCGAATTCTACCAGAGGGTACAAGGAGGAATTGGTACCATTCCTTCTGAAACTATTCCAATCAATAGATAAAGAGAGAATCCTCCCTAACTCATTTTATGAGGCCAATATCATCCTGATACCAAAGCCTGACAGAGATACAACAAAAAAAGAGAATTTTAGAGCAATATCCCTGATGAACATTGATGCAAAAATCCTCAATAAAATACTGGCAAACCGAAAACAGCAGCACATCAAAAAGCTTATCCACCATGATCAAGTGGGCTTCATCCTGGGATGCAAGGCTGGTTCAACATATGCAAATCAATAAATGTAATCCAGTGTATAAACAGAACCAAAGACAAAAACCACATGATTATCTCAACAGATGCAGAAAAGGCCTTTGACAAAATTCAACAGCCCTTCATGCTAAAAACTCTCAATAAATTCAGTATTGATGGAACATATCTCAAAATAATAAGAGCTATTTATGACATACCCACAGCCAATATCATACTGAATGAGCAAAAACTGGAAGCATTCCCTTTGAAAACTGGCACAAGACAGGGATGCCCTCTCTCACCACTCCTATTCAACATAGTGTTGGAAGTTCTGGCTAGGGCAGTCAGGCAAGAGAAAGAGATAAAGGGTATTCAGTTAGGAAAAGAAGAAGTCAAACTGTCCCTGTTTGCAGATGATGTGATTGTATATTTAGAAAACCCCATTGTCTCAGCCCAAAATCTCCTTAAGCTGATAAGTAACTTCAGCAAAGTCTCAGGATATAAAATCAATGTGCAAAAATCACAAGCATTCTTATACACCAGTAACAGAAAAACAGAGAGCCAAATCATGAATGAACTCCCATTCACAATAGCTTCAAAGAGAATAAAATACCTAGGAATCCAACTTACAAGAGATGTAAAGGACCTCTTCAAGGAGAACTACAAACCACTGCTCAGTGAAATCAAAGAGGACACAAACAAATGGAAGAACATACCATGCTCTCAGATAGGAAGAATCAATATTGTGAAAATGGCCATACTGCCCAAGGTAATTTATAGATTCAATGCCATCCCCATTAAGCTATCAATGACTCTTCACAGAATTGGAAAAAACTGCTTTAAAGTTCATATGGAACCAAAAAAGACCCTGCATTGCCAAGACAATTGTAAGCCGAAAGAACAAAGCTGGAGGCATCACGCTACCTGACTTCAAACTATGCTACAAGGCTACAGTAACCAAAACAGCATGGTACTGGTACTGGTACCAAAACAGAGATATAGACCAATGGAACAGAACAGAGTCCTCAGAAATAATACCACACATCTACAGCCATCTGATCTTTGACAAACCTGAGAGAAACAAGAAATGGGGAAAGGATTCCCTATTTAATAAATGGTGCTGGGAAAATTGGCTAGCCATAAGTAGAAAGCTGGAACTGGATCCTTTCCTTACTCCTTATATGAAAATTAATTCAAGATGGATTAGAGACTTAAATGTTAGAACGAAAACCATAAAAATGCTAGAAGAAAACCTAGGTAGTACCATTCAGGACATAGGCATGGGCAGGGACTTCATGTCTAAAACACCAAAAGCAATGGCAACAAAAGCCAAAATTGACAAATGGGATCTAATTAAACTAAAGAGCTTCTGCACAGCAAAAGAAACTACCATCGGAGTGAACAGGCAACCTACAGAATGGGAGAAAATTTTTGCAATCTACTCATCTGACAAAGGGCTAATATCCAGAACCTATAAATAACTCAATCAAATTTACAAGAAAAAAACAACCCCATCAAAAAGTGGGCAAAGGATATGAACAGACATTTCTCAAAAGAAGACATTCATACAGTCAACAGACACATGAAAAGAGTCACGAAACAACAGGTGCTGGAGATGATGTGGAGAAATAGCAACACTTTTACACTGTTGGTGGGACTGTAAACTAGTTCAACCATTGTGGAAAACAGTGTGGCGATTCCTCAAGAATCTAGAACTAGAAATACCATTTGACCCAGCCATCCCATTACTGGGGATATACCCAAAGGATTATAAGTCATGCTCCTATAAAGACATACACACGTATGTTTATTGAGGCACTATTCACAATAGCAAAGACTTGGAATCAACCTAAATGTCCATCAGTGACAGACTGGATTAAGAAAATGTGGCACATATGCGCCATGGAATACTGTGCAGCCATAGAAAAGGATGAGTTGGTGTCCTTTGTAGGGACATGGATGCAGCTGGAAACCATCATTCTCAGCAAACTATCGCAAGAACAGATAACCAAATACCGCATGCTCTCACTCATAGGTGGGAATTGAACAATGAGATCACTTGGACACAGGAAGGGGAACATCACACACCGGGGCCTATTGTGGGGAGGAGGGAGGAGGGAGGGATAGCATTAGGAGATATACCTAGTGTAAATGATGAGTTAATGGGTGCAGCACACCAACAGGGCACATGTATACATATGTAACAAACCTGCACATTGTGCACATGTACCCTAGAACTTAAAGTATAATTAAAAAAAAGAAAAAGAATTCGTATGAAGTGCTGACATGTAAACCCAAGGATATATAATGTTTACTATTGAAACCATTTACTAAAGAAAATAAGAGACATGGTTAGCTGAATAATCAAGCAAGTATTCAAAATAAAATTAAATTTAATAATAAAAAAAACTAAAAACTTTTACATGACAAAATCACCATGACAAGAATCAACAAACAAATACCCAAGTGGGGGAGAATAATTGCAATATATTTGACAGAAGAAGGATTGATATCATTAATATTTAGGGATCACTGGTAAGTCAACAAGAAAAAGATGAGAAAAAATCAGTATGAACAGATATTTTACAGAAAAAATTTTGAAAAAATACTTAGCCTCATTTATAATTAAGGAGGTAAAAATTAAAATAAGATGCTATTTTTCATTTACCAAACTGACAAAGATGAAAAAGTTCAAAAATATCTAATGATAGCATGTGGTAAAATGCACTCTCCGATCCTTTCTTGAGGGCGGTCTGACATTTATCAAAATAATAAATACACATTTATCTCTGCAGTGCTACTGCTAAGAGTATGTTCTACAAATATATTCATCTTAGTGTACAAAGATGTATGTAAAAGGTTATTGCATATAGCATCATTTATAATAGAAACAATTTGGAAGCAATTTACTTGACTATTGATATGGACTTGTTAAATAATTTAGAATGCTTATCTATATTGGAATATTATATAGCCATTAAAACAAAAGATGTGTAAATATATATATGGATAATGAAAAAATGGTTAGGCTATAATACTTAGAAAAAGAGTAAGTTAGTGATAATAGGTATAGTATGAGCTTATTTTTTTTTCTTTTTCTTTTATTTTATTTTTTATATATGTTTTTTTAATTAATTTATTATTATTATACTTTAAGTTGTAGGGTACACGTGCATAACGTGCAGGTTTGTTACATATGTATACTTGTGCCAAGTTGGTGTGCTGCACCCATCAACTCGTCATTTACATCAGGTATAACTCCCAATGCAATCCCTCCCCCCTCCCCCCTCCCCATGATAGGCCCCGGTGTGTGATGTTCCCCTTCCCGAGTCCAAGTGATCTCATTGTTCAGTTCCCAACTATGAGTGAGAACATGCGATGTTTGGTTTTCTGTTCTTGTGATAGTTTGCTAAGAATGATGGTTTCCAGCTGCATCCATGTCCCTACAAAGGACACAAACTCATCCTTTTTTATAGCTGCATAGTATTCCATGGTGTATATGTGCCACATTTTCTTAATCCAATCTGTCACTGATGGACATTTAGGTTGATTCCAAGTCTTTGCTATTGTGAATAGTGCCGCAGTAAACATACGTGTGCATGTGTCTTTATAGCAGCATGATTTAGAATCCTTTGGGTATATCCCCAGTAATGGGATGGCTGGGTCATATGGTACATCTAGTTCTAGATCCTTGAGGAATCGCCATACTGTTTTCCATAATGGTTGAACTAGTTTACAATCCCACCAACAGTGTAAAAGTGTTCCTATTTCTCCACATCCTCTCCAGCACCTGTTGTTATCTGACTTTTTAATGATCACCATTCTAACTGGTGTGAGATGGTATCTCATTGTGGTTTTGATTTGCATTTCTCTGATGGCCAGTGATGATGAGCATTTTTTCATGTGTCTGTTGGCTGTATGAATATCTTCTTTTGAGAAATGTCTGTTCATATCCTTTGCCCACTTTTTGATGGGGTTGTTTGTTTTTTTCTTGTAAATTTGTTTGAGTTCTTTGTAGGTTCTGGATTATTAGCCCTTTGTCAGATGAGTAGATTGCAAAAATTTTCTCCCATTCTGTAGGTTGCCCGTTCACTCTGATGGTAGTTTCTTTTGCTGTGCAGAAGCTCTTTAGTTTAATTAGATCCCATTTGTCAATTTTGGCTTTTGCTGCCATTGCTTTTGGTGTTTTAGACATGAAGTCTTTGCCCATGCCTATGTCCTGAATGGTACTACCTAGGTTTTCCTCTAGGGTTTTTATGGTATTAGGTCTAACATTTAAGTCTCTAATCCATCTTGAATTAATTTTCATATAAGGAGTAAGGAAAGGATCCAGTTTCAGCTTTCTACTTATGGCTAGCCAATTTTCCCAGCACCATTTATTAAATAGGGAATCCTTTCCCCATCTCTTGTTTCTCTCAGGTTTGTCAAATATCAGATGGCTGTAGATGTGTGGTATTATTTCTGAGGACTCTGTTCTGTTCCATTGGTCTATATCTCTGTTTTGGTACCGGTACCATGCTGTTTTGGTTACTGTAGCCTTGTAGTATAGTTTGAAGTCAGGTAGCGTGATGCCTCCAGCTTTGTTCTTTTGACTTAGGATTGTCTTGGAGATGCGGGCTCTTTTTTGGTTCCATATGAACTTTAAAGCAGTTTTTTCCAATTCTGTGAAGAAACTCATTGGTAGCTTGATGGGGATGGCATTGCATCTACAAATAACCTTGGGCAGTATGGCCATTTTCACGACATTGATTCTTCCTATCCATTAGCATGGTATGTTCTTCCATTTGTTTGTGTCCTCTTTGATTTCACTGAGCAGTGGTTTGTAGTTCTCCTTGAAGAGGTCCTTTACATCCCTTGTAAGTTGGATTCCTAGGTATTTTATTCTCTTTGAAGCAATTGTGAATGGAAGTTCATTCATGATTTGGCTCTCTGTTTGTCTGTTACTGGTGTATAAGAATGCTTGTGATTTTTGCACATTAATTTTGTATCCTGAGACTTTGCTGAAGTTGCTTATTAGCTTACGGAGATTTTGGGCTGAGACAATGGGGTTTTCTAAATATACAATCATGTCATCTGCAAAGAGGGACAATTTGACTTCTTCTTTTCCTAACTGAATCCCCTTGATTTCTTTCTCTTGCCTGATTGCCCTAGCCAGAACTTTCAACACTATGTTGAATAGGAGTGGTGAGAGAGGGCATCCCTGTCTTGTGCCAGTTTTCAAAGGGAATTTTTCCAGTTTTTGCCCATTCAGTATGATATTGGCTGTGAGTTTGTCATAAATAGCTCTTATTATTTTGAGGTACGTTCCATCAATACCGAATTTATTGAGCGTTTTTAGGATGAAGGGCTGTTGAATTTTGTCAAAAGCCTTTTCTGCATCTGTTGAGATAATCATGTGGTTCTTGTCTTTGGTTCTGTTTATATGCTGGATTACATTTATTGATTTGCGAATGTTGAACCAGCCTTGCATCCCAGGGATGAAGCCCACTTGATCATGGTGGATAAGCTTTTTGATGTGCTGCTGGATCCGGTTTGCCAGTATTTTATTGAGGATTTTTGCATCGATGTTCATCAGGGATATTGGTCTAAAATTCTCTTTTTTTGTTGTGTCTCTGCCAGCCTTTGGTATCAGGATGATGTTGGCCTCATAAAATGAGTTAGGGAGGATTCCCTCTTTTTCTATTGATTGGAATAGTTTCAGAAGGAATGGTACCAGCTCCTCCTTGTACCTCTGGTAGAATTCAGCTGTGAATCCATCTGGTCCTGGACGTTTTTTGGTTGGTAGGCTATTAATTATTGCCTCAATTTCAGAGCCTGCTATTGGTCTATTCAGGGATTCAACTTCTTCCTGGTTTAGTCTTGGAAGAGTGTAAGTGTCCAGGAAATTATCCATTTCTTCTAGATTTTCTAGTTTATTTGCGTAGAGGTGTTTATAGTATTCTCTGATGGTAGTTTGTATTTCTGTGGGGTCGGTGGTGATGTCCCCTTTATCATTTTTAATTGCGTCGATTTGATTCTTCTCTTCTTCTTTATTAGTCTTGCTAGTGGTCTGTCAATTTTGTTGATCATTTCAAAAAACCAACTCCTGGATTCATTGATTTTTTGGAGGGTTTTTTGTGTCTCTATCTCCTTCAGTTCTGCTCTGATCTTAGTTATTTCTTGCCTTCTGCTAGCTTTCGAATGTGTTTGCTCTTGCTTCTCTAGTTCTTTTAATTGCGATGTTACAGTGTCAATTTTAGATCTTTCCTGCTTTCTCTTGTGGGCATTTAGTGCTATAAATTTCCCTCTACACACTGCTTTAAATGTGTCCCAGAGATTCTGGTATGTTGTATCTTTGTTCTCATTGGTTTCAAAGAACATCTTTATTTCTGCCTTCATTTCGTTATGTACCCAGTAGTCATTCAGGAGCAGGTTGTTCAGTTTCCATGTAGTTGAGCGGTTTTGATTGAGTTTCTTACTCCTGAGTTCTAGTTTGATTGCACTGTGGTCTGAGAGACAGTTTGTTATAATTTCTGTTCTTGTACATTTGCTGAGGAGTGCTTTACTTCCAATTACGTGGTCAATTTTGGAGTAAGTACGATGTGGTGCTGAGAAGAATGTATATTCTGTTGATTTGGGGTGGAGAGTTCTATAGATGTCTATTAGGTCTGCTTGCTGCAGAGATGAGTTCAATTCCTGGATATCCTTGTTGACTTTCTGTCTTGTTGATCTGTCTAATGTTGACAGTGGAGTGTTGAAGTCTCCCATTATTATTGTCTGGGAGTCTAAGTCTCTTTGTAAGTCTCTAAGGACTTGCTTTATGAATTTATGGGTGCTCCTGTATTGGGTGCATATATATTTAGGATAGTTAGCTCTTCTTGTTCAATTGATCCTTTTACCATTATGTAATGGCCTTCTTTGTCTCTTTTGATCTTTGATGGTTTAACGTCTGTTTTATCAGAGACTAGTATTGCAACCCCTGCTTTTTTTTGTTCTCCATTTGCTTGGTAAATCTTCCTCCATCCCTTTAATTTGAGCCTATGTATGTCTCTGCGTGTGAGATGGGTCTCCTGAATACAGCAGACTGATGGGTCTTGACTCTTTATCCAGTGTGCCAGTCTGTGTCTTTTAATTGGAGCATTTAGTCCATTTACATTTAAGGTTAAGATTGTTATGTGTGAACTTGATCCTGCCATTATGATATTAACTGGTTATTTTGCTCGTTAGTTGATGCAGTTTCTTCTTAGCCTTGATGGTCTTTACATTTTGGCATGTTTTTGCAATGGCTGGTACCGGTTGTTCCTTTCGATGTTTAGTGCTTCCTTCAGGGTCTCTTGTAAGGCAGGCCTAGTGGTGACAAAATCTCTAAGTATTTGCTTATCTGTAAAGGATTTTATTTCTCCTTCACTTATGAAACTTAGTTTGGCTGGATATGAAATTCTGGGTTTAAAATTCTTTTCTTTAAGAATGTTGAATATTGGCCCCCACTCTCTTCTGGCTTGAAGCGTTTCTGCCGAGAGATCTGCTGTTAGTCTGATGGGCTTCCCTTTGTGGGTAACCCGACCTTTCTCTCTGGCTACCCTTAAGATTTTTTCCTTCATTTCAACTTTGGTGAATCTGGCAATTATGTGTCTTGGAGTTCCTCTTCTCGAGGAGTATCTTTGTGGCATTCTCTGTATTTCCTGGATTTGAATGTTGGCCTGCCCTACTAGGTTGGGGAAGTTCTCCTGGATGATATCCTGCAGAGTGTTTTCCAACTTGGTTCCATTTTCCCCCTCACTTTCAGGCACCCCAGTGAGACGTAGATTTGGTCTTTTTACATAATCCCATACTTCTTGCAGGCTTTGTTCATTTCTTTTTCTTCTTTTTTCTTTTGGTTTCTCTTCTCGCTTCATTTCATTCATTTGATCCTCAATCGCTGACATTCTTTCTTCCAGTTGATCGAGTCAGTTACTGAAGCTTGTGCATTTGTCACGTATTTCTCGTGTCATGGTTTTCATCTCTTTCATTTCGTTTATGACCTTCTCTGCATTAATTACTCTAGCCATCAATTCTTCCACTTTTTTTTCAAGATTTTTAGTTTCTTTGCGCTGGGTACGTAATTCCTCCTTTAGCTCTGAGAAATTTGATGGACTGAAGCCTTCTTCTCTCATCTCATCGAAGTCATTCTCCGTCCAGCTTTGATCCGTTGCTGGCGATGAGCTGCGCTCCTTTGCCGGGGGAGATGCGCTCTTATTTTTTGAATTTCCAGCTTTTCTGCCCTGCTTTTTCCCCATCTTTGTGGTTTTATCTGCCTCTGGTCTTTGATGATGGTGATGTACTGATGGGGTTTTGGTGTAGGTGTCCTTCCTGTTTGATAGTTTTCCTTCTAACAGTCAGGACCCTCAGCTGTAGGTCTGTTGGAGATTGCTTGAGGTCCACTCCAGACCCTGTTTGCCTGGGTATCAGCAGCAGAGGCTGCAGAAGATAGAATATTTCTGAACAGCAAGTGTACCTGTCTGATTCTTGCTTTGGAAGCTTCCTCTCAGGGGTGTACTCCACCCTGTGAGGTGTGGGGTGTCAGACTGCCCCTAGTGGGGGATGTCTCCCAGTTAGGCTACTCAGGGGTCAGGGACCCACTTGAGCAGACAGTCTGTCCCTTCTCAGATCTCAACCTCCGTGTTGGGAGATCCACTGCTCTCTTCAAAGCTGTCAGACAGAGTCGTTTGCGTCTGCAGAGCTTTCTGCTGTGTTTGTTATTGTTTACTGTGCCCTGTCCCCAGAGGTGGAGTCTACAGAGACAGGCAGGTTTCCTTGAGCTGCTGTGAGCTCCACCCAGTTCGAGCTTCCCAGCAGCTTTGTTTACCTACTTAAGCCTCAGCAATGGTGGGCGCCCCTCCCCCAGCCTCGCTGCTGCCTTGCCGGTGGATCACATACTGCTGTGCTAGCAATGAGGGAGGCTCCGTGGGTGTGGGACCCTCCCGGCCAGGTGTGGGATATGATCTCCTGGTGTGCCTGTTTGCTTAAAGCGCAGTATTGGGGTGGGAGTTACCCGATTTTCCAGGTGTTGTGTGTCTCAGTTCCCCGGGCTAGGAAAAGGGATTCCCTTCCCCCTTGCGCTTCCCAGATGAGGCAATGCCTCGCCCTGCTTCAGCTCTCGCTGGTCGGGCTGCAGCAGCTGACCAGCACCGATCGTCTGGCACTCCCCAGTGAGATGATCCCAGTACCTCAGTTGAAAATGCAGAAATCACCGGTCTTCTGTGTCGCTTGCGCTGGGAGTTGGAGACTGGAGCTGTTCCTATTCGGCCATCTTGCTCCGCCCCCTAGCTTTTCTTTTTTCAGTATGAGCTTATTTACAATAATATATGATTTATACTTAGGCTGTATATATGCAAAGAAAATTTCTAGAATGTTACACAGAACCATTGGAAATGATTATCTCTGAGATGGAGAATGGAGATTCTATGGAATCTTCATTTTATCCCCTCTGGACTCTTTCACTTTTTATTGCAGCAATTATTTTCTAATTTTATAGTAATTAAAAGCAACCAAAAATAATATTTTAGCCGGTAGTGACTATGTTGCTTTTGAGAATGGAATTTGATATTCTGGGAATAAATTTATGGGGTAAAATAGTAAAACAAATAAGTAAGTTCAACTAATGTTTGTTCAACAAAGATTTAGGAAGCTCCTACTTTGCATGATGTACTAAACTGAGAGCTTAACTTGTGGAACAGATAATACTTGATAAATGCTAAAAATAGCGGTTCAGACATTTCTCCTAGAGGTTAAATTTTCTTAATTAAAACCAGATGAAATGAAGTCTGTTGGTGAACACTGTTTTTACTACATGATTGTCATGCACCGCCACCAACCTAGAAACTAGCACCAGGGGCAGGAAAAAATGCTAAGGTTTGTGAATTTGGCTATGCCATTTTGTTGGCTTTGTGCTTCGGTTGTCATAATATGGCTGCTGAAGGTGTTGGGAATGTGTGAGAAGGTATATTAGTGATAATGCTCATGATGACGGGAGAAGATCCTGTGTTCCTGAGCAAAAACTAGATTTGATCGAATGCTATATTTACCAGTGCTGTTTATATTTTGTTGCTTTAAAGGCAGCAATTTTATGAAGAAGATTGTAGTTTGATGGAGACAAGTGGACCCCTACATTTTCTAGTGTTTGGCCATGTGAATTATACCAGTCTATTTAGAAATAGTGGCTGTTTTCTATTAGAGAGTCTGTGATTCTTCAAAATCTTGTGATTTCATTGAACTCAAGACATTTGAGGAATGGGAAATGATTGCAGTATCCAGTTGGCATTAGCTGTTTGAATTTGAATACCCACACAGTCAGTCGTGCTATATTAACACTTGTTTTGAAAACGTGAATTTACTGCAACGCCATTGATATATTAGGAAGCAATTTGAGCATAAATGAATTTCATGTTTGCCTTATCCATGATTTTGTCAGCAAGAAACACCAAGTGAACACAGAATACAGCTCACAGTTGAACCAAGCCCAGCAGGAACACACAAAACGGACACATGTACATACCTGGAATATCTACCAGCTACCTCAGTTCACCACAAGTTTTGAGCCACACCCACTCACATCTGGTGTCACACCTTTCCTTCTGATTTCAGATAACCTTCTTTCTGGCACCCATGATTAATTCAAAAGCTACAGTCTTTCAAATGTCTATATCTATAAGTAAACTTCAGGTCTTTTTTTCAAGGTAAGGTGGCATATATTTATGTTTCCTAACCATTTAACATATATAAAAATGCTATGATTTTTTATTAGGTTTCGTGTGTGTGTGTGTGTGTGTCACTGACAAAGATTTGGAGTTTTGTGTCCCTAGCTACATTTCCATTTCCCCCGTAAGTCCTTGTTTGTGCCATTTTTGCATAGTGTAGTGATTTTTAGGAATGTATTTCCTTATAGTGAAATTGACTATATCTCTCTGAACAAATTTATGCTGGTCTTTTTTCCTTTTCATTTTAAGTTTATGTAGTGCATCTGATTTGCAATAGTTGAACAAACACACCCCTGCAAACAAATGAATGATGGAAATCTTATTTTTCCTTTTGCTGCGGGTAATTCATTGTACCAAGTTAGCTCAACATTTCTAGTTTTAAACCAACTTCTCTAGTTACTTATTGGCAGTTGGTTAGGCCTTCATGTGTCCTAGCAAATTGAGTGATTTTTCTAAGTTAAATTTTAGTGAAGGGCTGCAACTTGAGATAAGGTCCCAAATGCCTCATGTTGAACTCCTTTGGACTTCTCTAGACTTCTGTGACTTGAGGTTCATTACATTGCTAATCGTCTGTGTTTATTATTATATGAAGAAAGCCTTGCACCAAGTTTGTGGCATGAAGTAAGTACGTAGGTATAAACAGCATGTGATTGAAAACTAAGTATTTATTATTTGGAAGTGAATTACTTGTTTTTTTTTTTTTTTTTTTTTTAAAGCTTAGTCATCTTTTTTGAGGGTTTTTTTCTACTCCAGTGATGATATAGGTTAGAGTAAAAATCTTTCATTGAATGCTGGAGTTCCTTTTTGAGATTCTAACATGATATACATGAATAAAGGAGTTACAAGTCTATAATTGCCTTCTTTACATCTGACTTATAATGCTTTCTTGTGCCCAGGTTCTGTTCCTTATTCTAGTTCACTTAGTAGTTGCACTAGGAATTATTTCTGTAAAAATATGAGAGATAGGAATGTATATTTTGACTTGAATATTTGTTTTAAGGTTTTCTTTGGGTAAGTACAGGTTTTTATTCTGATTTTGGCACATAGGAATTCAGCTTTAAGTTGAAATTTAAGACTTCCTGACTTCCTTTTTGCCTGCCTGCCTGCCTGCCTGCCTGCCTGCCTGCCTTCCTTCCTTCCTTCCTTCCTTCCTTCCTTCCTTCCTTCCTTCCTTCCTCCCTCCCTCCTCCCTCCTTCCCTCCCTTTCTTTTCTCCTCCTCCTCCTCCTCCTCTCTCCTCTCTCCCCTCTCCCCTCTCCTTTCTCCCTTCTCCCTTCTCTTCTCTTCTTTTTCTAGACAAGGTCCCCCTCTGTTGCCAAGGGGGAGTGCAGTGGCACAATCAAGGCTCACTGCAGCCTTGACCTCCCAGGCTCAAGTGATCCTCCTACCTCAGCCTCCCAAGTAGCTGGGACCACAAGCATGCACCATGATGGCCAGCTAATTTTTTGATTTTTTGTAGAGATGAGGTCTCACTATGTTGCCCAGGCTCAAGTGATCCTCCTGCTTTGGCCTCCCAAAGTTTTGGGATTACAGGCATGAGCCACCATGCCTGGTTTAAGATTTCTTTTAATTTTCTCTTTGAAAGAAAGTATCTTGGTCAATAGTAAGTGCATCTAGCAAAGAGGGGCATTACTATGGTGACACTAAAATCTGTTCTTCTCTTCTTCATTCATTCATTCTTCATAGAACAAATATTTGTTAGGTGCCTAATATGTGTTACATCATTTTAGGCTCCGGAGGATATAATGATGAGCAAAAATACAGTCTTTCCCCTCACAGTCTAGTGGGGGAAATAGACTTTAATTAATTAGTGACCAAAATATATGTTTATAAATTGTGATAAGTGTTATGAAGAAAGTGTACAAGTTCCTTTGAAAGAGAAAAACAAGGAGACCCAATTTGGATAAGTGATTTAAAAAAGGCCTTTCTGAAGAAGTGACATTTAAACTGAAGTCTACAGGATAAGGAGTTTACTGGAAGGAAAAGGGGGTGGAAGGATTTCCAGGCAGAGGCAAGAGGTTTTGTGATATCATTTTATAGTACTTATGACCTTTTTAGATGCTTATATAATTAGGTACTAGTCTATGAGCAAGACAGTTTATAGAGCTGTGTTACTGAAAAGATGCATATAAATTACATTTTTATAAATGAATTCCTGAATTCCTGCAGGCTTACATTATACTCACTGTGCTATATCATCTGCATTTGATTGATGTTCAGTTACTTCAATTACTGCTAGATTGATCTTTCTAAAGCACAACTTCGATGATGCTTTTTTCTGCTCAGAAATCTTTACCAGCTCCCCAATTACCCGATAAAATCCAGACTTCTTAGCCTCATGGTCAGGCCCTCCCTAACTGGCCCTAGTCTCAATATTCTATTTCAACTTTACTCCTATTTCTGAGGTACTCTCTTGGCCAACAGAACTTCTGGACGATCATGGGTGCTTTCTTATGTGCCTACCGTCACTTGCATTGCTTCTCTTTCCTTACAATCTGTTCACCTTGTTCTTAGACTGCCCAAATCCCGTGTATATATCCAGGCCCATTTCAGATGTTAACATTTGATCTCAGTGTCTTCTCTGATCACCCCAGCTGGAAGTCACTTCTTTTTCTTCTGACTCTTATGCCATTTTTATTTTTACTGTTTTTTAGGTACTTTTCCCTTCTTGTTTTTAAAAAACTTATTATTTTTAATTGACATCATAATCGTATACATTTGTGGGGTAGAATGTGATGTTTTGATACATGCACACAGCATGGAGTGATTAAATCAAGCTAATTAACATATCCATCACCTCACTTTTTTTGTGGTAAGATAATTAAAATTTACTTTCTTTATTGTTTTTATTTTTATTTTTAAGATGGAGTCTTGCTCTATCACCCAAGCTGGAGTGCAATGGCTCAATCTGAGCTCACTGCAACCTCTGTCTTCCAGATTCAAGTGATTCTCCCACCTCAGCCTCCCAAGTAACTGGGATTACAGGCGCTCACCACCACACCTATCTGCTTTTTGTGTTTTTAGTAGAGATGGGGGTTTCGCCATGTTGCCCAGGCAGGTCTTGAACTCCTGAGCTCAGGCAATCCACTCACCTAGGCCTCCCAGTGTGCTAGGATTACAGGCAGGAGCCACAGCGACCAGTCAGTTTCTTAATTCTTTTTAAACGTGCAATATGCTATTATTGACTATAGTCACCCTGCTATGCAATAGATCTCAAAACATTCCTCTTGTCTACCCTTTGACCAGCAGTTCTCCATTTCTTCCCTCCTATTCCTCCCAGCCTCTGGTAGTCATCATTCTACACTCTACTTCTATGAGTTTGACTCTTTTAGGTTCTACATATAAGTAAGATTGTGTGGTGTTTGTCTTTTGTTTTCAAATGCCCAAGGGAGGTAAACAAGGCTGCCCAGATAATGATTCTCAAGGGCTATCTTGGCCTCCAACCCTGGCTGAAGAGAAAAAAGATCCCCTATGGCCCTGTGGGAGAGAGGTCCTCTGTCTTTCTGTGCCTGGCTCATTTCACTTAATTTCACTTAACGTAATGTCCCCCAGGCTTATCCACAGTGTTGCAAATGACAGGATTTCCTTCTAAACAAGGCTAATAGTATTCCATTGTGTGTGTGTGTGTGTGTGTGTGTGTGTGTATATATATATATATATATATATATCACGTTTTTTATCCATTCATCTGTTGATGGGCACTGAGGTTGTTTTCACATCTTGGCTATTGAGAGTAATGTTGCAGTGAACGTGGGAGTGCAGATCTCCTTCTGACATACTGTTTTTGGTACTTTGGGTGTGTACCCAGCAGTGGGATTGCTGAATCATATAGTAGTGATGTTTTTAGTTTTTTTGAGGAACCTCCATACCGTTTTTCATAATAGCTGTACTAATTTACATCCCCACCAACAGTATCAGGTGTTCCCTTTCTCTGCATCCTCACTAACACTTATCTTTCCTCATTTTGATAACAGCTATTCTAACAGGTATGAGGTGATATCATCTCATAATGGTTTTAATTTGCATTTCTCTGATGATTAGTGATGTTGAACATTGTTTTCATGAACTGGTTGGCTATTTGTATGTCTTTGTATAAATGTCTGTTCAGGTCATTCACGCTTTTTTTTTTTTTTTTGAGATGGAGTCTCACTCTGTCGCCCAGACTGGAGTGCAGTGGCATGATCTAGAATCACTGCATCCTCCACCTCCCAGATTCAAGCGATTCTCCTGCCTCAGCCTCCCCATTAGCTGGGAGAACAGGTGCATGTCACCATGCCCAGCTAAGTTTTTGTATTTTTAATAGAGATGGGGTTTCATTGTGTTAGCCAGGATGGTCTTGATCTCCTGACCTCGTGATCCACCCGCCTCGGCCTCCCAAAGTGCTTGGATTACAGGCGTGAGCCACCACACCCAGCCAATTCATTGATCAGGTTATTTGTTTTCTTGCCATTGAGTTGTTTGAGTTCCTTACATATTTTGGATATTAATCCTTTATCAGATACATTGTTTGTAAATGTTTTCTCTTACTCTGTGAGTTGTCCCTTCACCTTGTTAACCTGTTTCCTTCGCTCTGCAGAAGCTTTTTAGGTGGATGCCATTCCACTTGTCTTTTTGCTTTTGTTGCCTGTGCCTTTGGGGTCATATCCAAAAAATCATTGCCTAGTCTAATGTCACAGAGCTTATCCTCTGTGTTTTCTTCTAGTAGTTTTATAGTTTCAGATCTTATATGTAAGTCTTTAATCCATTTGGAGTTGCTTTTTATATATGGTATGAGACAAAAATGCAATTTCATTCTTCTACATGTGGATATTCATTTTTTCCATCATCATTTATTAAATAGGGTGTCCATTTCCCGTTGTGTGTTCTTTGCACCTTTGTAAAAAAAAATCAGTTGACTATTAATGTGTGGGTTTCTGGGATTTCTGTCCTGTTCCATTGGTCAGTGTGTCTATTTTTATGCTAGTACCATGCTGTTTTGATTTTGATAGTCTTAAAATATACAGTCATATAGCGCATAACAACATTTTGGTCAATGATGGATCATATATACGGTGGTGGTCCCATATGATTATAATGGAGCTAAAGAATTCCTATTGTCTAGTGACATTGTAGGTGATGTGACATTGTAAGGCAACACATCAATCAGGTGTTTGTAGTGATGCTATTGTAAACAAACCTACTATTGCTTCTCGGCCTTTTGGCTAAGATCAAGTGTAACAAACCTATTGTACTTCCAGTTGTATAAAAACATAGGACTTGTACTTATGTAAAGTATATAATACTAGATAATAATAAGCAATTATGTTACTCGTTTATATATTTACTTATATATATGATATGTATACCATATATATATGTATTTTTTTTTTGAGACAGAGTCTCCCTCTGTCACCCATGCTAGAGTATAGTGGCTTCATCGTAGCTTACTCTGCAGCCTTGAACTCCTAGATTCAAGTGATCCTCCTGCCTCAGCCTCCTGAGTATCTGGGACTATAAGTGTGTGCCACATACCTGGCTAATTTAAATTTTTTTTGTGTGTGTGGAGATAAGGTCTCACTGTATGGCCCAGGCAGCTCTTGAACTCCTGGGCTCGAGCGATCCTCCTGCCTTGGCCTCCTAAAGTGTTGGGATTATAGACATGAGCCATCACCCAGCCTATATTATGCTCTTTGTTATTTTAGAGTCTATTCTTTTCACTTATTAAAAAAAGTTAACTGTTAAGCAGCCTCAGGCAGGTCCTTCAGGAGGTATCCAGAAGCAGGCATTTTTATCATAGGAGATAACAGCTCCATGCTTGTTATTGCCCCTGAAAACCTTCCAGAGGAACAAAATGTGGAGGAGGAAGACAGTGATACTGATGATCCTCATCCTGTGTAGATGTAGGCTAATGTGTGTGTATGTGTCTTAGTTTTTAACAAGAAAGTTTAAAAAGTAAAAAAAAATGAGTAAAAGAACTGAAAAATAGAGAAAAGCTTGTAGAGTAAGGATATAAAGAGATAAAATAGTTTTGTACAGCTGAACCTCTGTTTATGTTTTAAGCTATGTGTTATTAAAAAGAAGCAAAAAGTTAAAAAAAATGTAAAAAGTTTATGAAGTAGAAAAGTTACACCAAGCAAGGTGATGTCAGCAAAATGACAGAATAGAAGATCCTCTGGCATCACTTTCCCTACAAAAATACAACTAGAAATGATTTAAAAACAAGAATACCATCCTGAATATACCAGAACTTGGAGGAGAAACTGAGAAACCCCATAGACTCACAGAATCGAGATAAGCGTTAAGAGAAAAGGTCATTTCAGTCTGTGCCACTTCCTTCCCCAAGCTGGCATAATGCCACTCACAGAGAATTTTTCTAGACTTATGGCTTATAGGGTGATAGGAGGGAATTGGAGGTGGGCATTCATTCTCGCCACTGGTCTGGAATCTTTGTGAGAAGCCTACTCGAGATGTACTCCATAGGAACCACTAGGAATACCAGGAGGGCTGTACCATCTGGGGGTGAATTGGGGGCACACAGAGGCACTGAGCACAGTGACTGGTGTGCAGATCTTGGTGGCTCTTTAGCTGTCCAATCAGCAGGGACACCATGTTGGAGATACAGGCCAGTGGCATAGTGCTGCAAGGGCACAGTTCATGGAAAGGCTGGAATACCTAGCAGGATTTTCCACAAAGCCTAGGCATTTGAATCAAGTCTTCCCCTGACCTAGAAATAACTAAAAGGCCGGGATTAAGTTCTGGTGCCCATTTATGTTTTTCCCAGATTAGGAAGCAATAACAGCACAGCAATATAGTTCTGGGGTAAAGTTTTAGTTCTTACACTCACTACAAGTTTTGCGCAGAATGGGAAAAAATGACAAGCCGGAGTTTAAGTTCTGATATGAAGAAGTAAAGGTCCAACACCACCAAAGAACACCTGCAAAAACTAGTGGAGGCAGCTCTCTCCTTAAATGTGCAGTCATCAACAAAAAGACACAAGGATTGTGAAAACTCAGGAAAATATAATACCACCAAAAGATACTAACAGAGCTCTAGCAGTGTTCCCAGAAGCATTGCAGATCTATGAAATGTCTGACTAAGAATTCAGAATAAGGCCAGGCATAGTGACTCATGCCTGTAATCATAGCACTTTGGGAGGCTGAGGTGTGCAGATCGCTTGAGGTCAGGAGTTCGAGACTAGCTTGGCCAACATGGTAAAACCCTGTCTCTACTAAAAGTACAAAAATTAGCCAGTTGTGGTAGTAGGCACCTATAGTCCCAGCTACTCAGGAGGCCGAGGAAGGAGAGTCACTTGAACCCAGGATGCAAAAGTTGCAGTGAGCCAAGATTGCACCACTACACACCAGCCTGGGTAATAGAATAAGACTCTGTCTCAAAAAAAAAAAAAAAAAAGAAAGAATTCAGAATAACCCCCTTAAAGAAGTTCAGGGAGTCGTTTTGCCTGCTGCCATCCATGTAAACTATGACTTGTTCTTTCTTGCCTTCTGCCATGATTGGGAGACCTCCCTAGCCATATACAGCTGTGAGTCTGCTAAACCTCTTTTTCTTCCAGTCTTGGGTATGTCTTTATCAGCAGTGTGAACACTTACACTGTAAATGGGTACCAGTAGATTGTAGTGCTGCCGTAAATACCCAAAAATGTGGAAGTGACTTTGGAACTGGGTAATAGGCAGGGGTTGGAACAGTTTGGAGGGCTCAGAAGAAGACAGGAAGTGTGGAAAAGTTTGGAATTTCCTAGAGATTTGTTGAATGGCTTTGCCCAAAATGCTGAAAGTGATATGGACAATTAAGTCCAGGCTGAGGTGGTTTCAGATGGAAATGAGGAACTTGTTGGGAACTGGGGCAAAGGTGACTCTTGTTATGTTTTAGAAAAGAGACCAGTGACGTTTTTCACCTGCCTTAGAGATGTGTGGAACTTTGAACTTCAGAGAGATGATTTAGAGTATCTGGTGGAAGAAATTTCTAAGCAGCAAAGCACCTAGGTAACTTGGGTGCTGTTAAAGGTATTCAGTTTTATAAGGGAAACAAAGCATGAAAGTTCAGAAAATTTGCAGCCTGACAATGCAAGAAAATCCTGGTTGAGTGTGGTGGCTCATGCCTGTAATCCTAGCACTTTGGGAGGCTGAGGCGGGTAGATCACAAGGTCAGGAGTTTGAGACCAACCTGGCTAGTATATTAGTAGAAGGAAAGAAAAATAATAAAGATCAGAGCAGAAATAAATGAATTTGAGGCTACAAAAAATTACAAAAGATCACCCTGAAACTATTGCTATTTTAAATTACATATTCTGGGACCTTATTATTATGTAGAGTTTCAAACAAAAGTATTTTTGTAAGAAGAATTATTACTATAATCAAATAATATTTCTTCAAAATTGTTACAATAATTGTTTGTTCATTAATTATATAGTTATACAAAACTTTTGCAGAAGATGCTGATATATCACTGAAAGCCATGATTCGTTCAGAGTGATATTTGTAATTACGGAAATACAAAGTACAAAGTTAGTATTTGACATTTATTTGAAATCATGTTACAGAAACACTGACTTTTGTTTTAAGTAAAGATAAGCTGACTTAAAGAATCAATGAATTTAAAAGTTATCTTTTTTTAAAATCTGAAAATCAATAAATCTTTGGCTAGACTAAGAAAAAAGAGAGAAGACCCAAATAAATAAAATCAGAGATGAAAACGTTACAGCTGATAACCACAGAAATACAAAGGATCATTATAGAATCTCACGAACAACTATATACCAACAAATTGAAAAACTTAGAAGAAATGAATAAATTCCTATATACATAACATATAAGAATTGGACCATGAAGAAGTAGAAAACCTGAACAGACTAATAGTGATTTATGAGATTGAAGCAACAATCAGAAGTTTCCCAATAAAGCTCAGGACCCAATGTCTTCACTATTGAATTCTCACGAATGGGTAAAGAAAAGCTAATATCATTTGTATTCAAACTATTTCAGAAAATTGAGGAGGGAATAGTCCAAACTCATTCTACAAGGCTAGCATCACTCTCACACCAAAACCAGGCAAAGCCATAACAGAAAGAAAAAAAAGAAAATAAAATAAAAGAAAAGAAAACTACAGGCCAATATCCCTGTTGAACATAGATGCAGAAATCTTCAATGGAACACTAGCAAACCAAATTCAACAACACGCTGAAAAGATCATTTAGCACAATCAAGTGTGATTTACACCAGGGATGCAAGGATGTTTCATCATATGTAAATTAATGTGACATATCTGATTAACAGAATCAAGAACAAAAATTATATGGTCATTTCAATAGATACTGAAAAAGTATTCATATATGGTCATTTCAATAGATACTGAAAAAGTATTCCATAAAATTAACATCCCTTCGTGATAAAAACTCTGAACAAACTGAGTATAGAAGGAACATACCTGAAATCAATAGAGACCGTATATGACCACACCACAGCTAACAATTTGTCTATCAGTTCTAACCCTTTTTTGGTGGAGTCTTTAGGTTTTCCTAAATATAAGATCATGGCATCTGTGAAAAAGGATAAATTGGCTTTCTCCTTTCCAGTCTGGATGTCCTTTATACAAAACCAGCATGCAAAAATCAGCCGTATTTTTATACACCAACAGTGAACAATCTGAGAAATTAAGAAAGTAATCTCATTTACAATAGCTACAAAAATATAAAACACCTAGGAATAAATTTAACCAAAAAATAAGACACCTAGGAAAAAATTTAACCAAAGAAGAAAAATATTTCTATAATGAAAATGATAAAATATGAAGAAAGAAATCAAAGAGAACACAAACAAATGGAAAGATGTCCCATGATCATGTATTGGGAGAATTAATATTTGTTGAAGTGTTCATACTACCCAAAGTGATCTGCAGATTCAATGCAATCCCTCCCAAAATACCAATGACATTCTTTACAGAATAGAAATTTTTTTTTTTAAATTTGTGTGGACCCACAAAAGACTGAATAGCCAAAAGAATTGTGAGCAAAAATAACACAGTTGAGGGCATCACAATTTTCGACTTCAAAATATGTTATAAAACTATAGTAACCAGAACAGCATTGTACTGACATAAAAATAGACACACAGACCAATGGAACAGAATAGATAACTCAGAAATAAATCCATACATTCATAGCCAACTTATTTTCAACAAAGGTTCCAGAAACATGCATTGTGGAAAGGACAGCCTCTCTAATACATGATACTGGGGAAACTGTATATCCATGTGCAGAAGAAGGAAACTAGATCCCTATCTCTCACCATATCCAAAAACAAAATAAATGCATTGAAGGTTTAAATGTAAGACTTGAAACCATGAAACTGCTAGAGGAAAACATTGGGGAAATACTTGAGGACATTGGTCTGGGCAAATTTTTTTTTTTTTTTGTGGTATACTTTAAGTTCTAGGGTACATATGCACAGCGTGCAGATTTGTTACATACGTATGCGTGTGCCATGTTGGTGTGCTGCACCCATTAACTCATCATTTACATTAGGTGTATCTCCTAATGCTATCCCTTCCACCTCCCCCCACCCCACAACAGCCCCCGGTGTGTGATGTTCCCTTTCCTGTGTCCAAAAGTGTTCTCATTGTTCAGTTCCCACCTATGAGTGAGAACATGTGGTGTTTGGTTTCCTGTTCTTGTGATGGTTTGCTGAGAATGATGGTTTACAGCTTCATCCATGTCCCTACAAAGGATACGAACTCATCCTTTTTTATGGCTACATAGTATTCCATGGTGTATATGTGGGTCTAGGCAAAGATTTTTTTTGGATAAGACCCCAAAAGCACAGGCAACAAAAGCGAAAATAGACAAATGGGATTACATCAAGTTAAAAAGCTTTTGCACAGCAAAGGAAACAATTAACAGAGTGAAGCAACAACCTACAGAATGGAAGAAAATATTTACAAACTCTCCATCCACAAGGAATTCATAACCAGAATAGATAAGGAACTCAAACAATTCAATAGCAAAATAATGAATAATCAGATTTTAAAAATGAGCAAATGACCTGAATAGCTTCTCAGAAGAAGACATACAGGGCTAGGTGCAGTGACTAATACCTATAATCCCGTCACTTTGGGAGGCTGCAGCGGGCGGATCACCTGAGGTCAGGAGTTCGAGACCAGCCTGGTCAACGTGGTGAAACCTTGCCTCTAAGAAAAATACAAAATTAGTCACGCATGGTGGCGCATGCCTGTAATCCCAGCTACTAGGGAGGCTGAGGCAGGAGAATCACTTGAACCTGGGAGGCGGAGGTTGCAGTGAACTGAGATTGCGCAACAAGAGTGAAACTCCATCTCAAAAGAAACAACAACAAAAAAGAAGACATAAAAATGGCCAACTCTATATGAAAAAATTCTTATCGCTAATCATAAGGGAAATGCAAATCAAAACCACAATGTGGTATTTTGCATCAGTTAAAATGGCTATTCTCCAAAAGGAAAAGTAACATGCCAGTGAGGATGTGAAGAAAGGGAGAAGCTAGTGCACTATTGGTAGGAATTTGAATTAGTACATCCATTATGGAAACATTATGGAGGTTCCTCAGAAAACTAAAAATAGTCTACTGTATGACCCAGCAATCCTACTGCTGGATATTTATCCAAAAGAAAAGAAATCAGTATATCAAAGGGATACCTGCATTCCCATGTTTGTTGCAGCACTATTCACAATAGCCAAGATATGGAATCAACCTAAGTGCCCACCAGTGGATGAATGGATAAAGAAAATGTGGTAAATATACACAGCGGAATATTATTCAGCCATAAATGACAATGAAATCCTGTCATTTGCAGCAACTTGGGGGGAACTGGAGATCATTATCTTAAATAAGCCGGGCACAGAAAGACAAATACTGCATGATTTCACTCACGTGGGGGATAAACAAGTTAATGCCATAGAGGTAGAGAGTGGACTGATGGTTCCAAGGAGCTGAGAAGGGTAAGGTAGTGGGGATGAAGAGAGGTTGGTTAGTGAGTACAAAAATATAGTTAGATAGAAGGAATAAGTTCTAGGGTTTGATAGCACAGTAGCGTGACTATAGTTAACAGTAATTTATTTTATATTTCAAAATAGCTAGAAGACAAGATTTGGAATGTTTCCAGCATAAATAAATGATAAATGTTTGAGGTAATGGATAGCCTAATTACCCTGATTTGATCATTACATGTTGTGTGAATGTATCAAAATCTCACAGGTACCTCATAAATATGTGCAATTCTCATATATCAATAAAAAGTTACAGTAAGCTAGAGTTAATTATTGAAGAAAGAAAAAGTTTTAAAAATAAATTTAGTGTAGCCTAAGTGTACAAGTATTTGTAAAGTGTACAGTAGTATGCAGTAATGACCTGTGCCTTCACATTCACTCACCACTGACTCACTGTTTTACCCAGAGTATATTCTTGTTCTGCAAGCTGCATTCGTGGTAAGCGCCCTATACAGGTGTATCATTTAAAAAATATTTTATCTGTGTTTTTACCATACTTTTTCTATGTTTAGATACACAAATACCATTGTGT
Organism: Chlorocebus sabaeus; assembly: GCF_047675955.1. NCBI lineage: Eukaryota > Metazoa > Chordata > Mammalia > Primates > Cercopithecidae > Chlorocebus > Chlorocebus sabaeus. The sequence continues at coordinate 56,332,842 of NC_132904.1, forward strand.
TACAATTGCCTACAATATTTAATACAGTAAAATGCTATACAGGTTTGTAGCCTGGGAACAAGAGGCTACACCACATAGCCTGTGTGTGTAGTAGGTTGGACTGTCTAGGTTTGTGTAAGCGCACTCTATGGTGTTTGCACAATGATAAATTACCCATTGACACATTTCTCAAATGTATTCCCATTGTTAAGCAACACATGACTGTATTTTGAAATTAGGAGGTGTGAGACCTCTAGCTTTGTTCTTTTTGCTCAAGATTGTGTTGGTCATTCATCTCTCTTCTTGTTTTGAAGTTATTTCTAGGCATGTCTTACCTTCCTAACTAGACCTTTATGTTTCTTGAGACCAAAGCCTGTGAAGGATGAGTCTGCTTCTTTCACGGTGCCTAATACAGTCCCTTGCACATGGTAGGCTCTTAATAAAAATTTCTTAAGCTAATTTATAAGTTAATTGTTGGTGGCTAGATTGCCCTGAAAGAGTACTTAGTAATCTTTAAACAAACACATCAGGGGACTGATATGCATATAAATACTTTGTAACATTAGTAATCTTAAATTTGTATTTTCCTTCAAAGGTATACTACTAGATTGGGGTATTTGTATTTTGTTTTGCCCAATTTAGTGACACTGATTCACAGAGATTATTTTAGATTCATAAATGGTGCTGTCATTTCTATTTTTGCCTCTCTTTTAAAGGTTTGCATGCTCATTTAGCTGTAAAAAAGGATGAAAAGAACAAATCAGCACCTTCACTGGTTGTTGATTCCCAGTAGAAAGATATAGATTTGAAAGCATGTCTAGGTAATGTATTTATTTTGATTGTTTTGGGGTTTCCTAGTGCATGTGGCTTCAGATGAGGTTGGAATAACCCCACAAAGAATTTCCTTATTCATTGGTTCATTTGGACTTACACTTCTGGTAGATAGCTTCCTATTTGTAAGTTTTTATTTAAAACCGTTTCCCTTTGAGAAGTTGTGCCCTTCCCTTCTCTCTGAATAAACATTTGGAAAGCTTTTGGATTGCTCTTCAATCTATGACTGTAAGTAGGACCATGTCATGGTTTTAGCTGATGCAGTTTTTAGAACATTTCTTATTGGAATAACATTATCTCAGGGCAATATTTAAATATAAGAGGGAGTGATCTATTTCTCATAGAAACATTTGTCTCTAAGGACAACTAAAACAAAGTACAGTAGCAGAATAATGTATAAACATTTGTAATTGACTTAGTATTTGTAATTTATCTGACATTTTTATTTTGGCTAGAAGCATTTTAAAAATAAGTCTCTTTTAGTTATATTGTTTTCCCCCATGCATAAGTGGTAGGTTCTTTAAAGGGAAGTAGTTTGGGAATTCCATATGTTTATGATTAACTATTCTTCTTAAATTTTAACCCTGGAATAATATATGGTTCTATAGAAAACAATGAGTATATGTCAATTATCAGAGGCTCTATTTCTTTGAATATATAGTTGACTTCTCTTACAAAATTATTATGTAGATAGTAAAACAATTAAAAAATTTAAAAAACTATAAAGAAAAAATAAAATTTACTCATAATTTTCTTTTGAGAAACAATCATTCTTCTAAGTATTTGTTAATAAAATCAATCTGTAGCTACATGAAGTTAAGGATCCATGTACATATATGTATTTATATATGTATATGTATATTATATATGTATATTTATATATATTTATATACATGCATATATAAAAAAATATATATAATTTCCATTTGGGATAGTTTTCATATTAGATTAAATTGGGAATGCCAGAGTCTTGTAAGTGGGAGTTGAACAATGTGAACACATGGACACAGGGAGGGGAGCATCACACACCAGGGCCTTTTGGGGGATGGGGGGCTATGGGAAGGATAACATTAGGAGAAATACCTAATGTAGTTGACGGGTTGATGGGTACAGCAAACCACCATGGCACATGTATACCTATGTAACAAACCTGCACATTCTGCACAGTAGCCATAAAGTGTAACAAAAAAAAAAAAAAGAAAAAAAATCGTTTAGTATTATTTTGAACTGGCAATTGTGAATTACTATTTAAAAAAATCACATGGGCATTTTAACTTTTTCTAGTTGCATTTTTCGCACGAGTGTTTTCTTTTATATTTTTAATGTTTGTGGGTACATAGTAAGTGTATATATTTATGGGGTACATGAGATATTTTGATACATGCATGCAATGTGTAAATACTTCATGGAGAATGGGGTATCCATACCCTCAAGTATTTATCCTTTGTATTACAGATAATCTAATTACACTTTTAGTTATTTTAAAATGTACAATTAAGTTATTATTGACTATAGCCACCCTGTTGTGCTATCAAATAGTAGGTCTTATTCATTCTTTCCATTTTTTTATGTACCCATTAACTATTCCCATCTTCCCCCTACCACCCACAACACTTCCCACCCTCTGGTAGCCATCCTTCTACTTTCTGTGTCCATGAGTTCAATTGTTTTGATTTTTAGATACCACAGATAAATGAGAACATGTGATATTTGTCTTTCTGCGCCTGGTTTATTTCACTTAACATCATAATCCCTAGTTCCATCCATGTTGTTGCAAATTACAGAATCACAATGAGTATTTTCTAAAGAGTATTTAAATTTTGTTTGATCTTGACTTGTAAATTTGAAATAACTTGGTTTATGAACAAATGTGGCCAAATAAAATAATAGTGTTTTAATTCCCATGGTTAAAAATATATTTTTGAACTCTTAATCACTGAAGAAATTTGAAATGTTTGAGTGACAATTAAATGGTGAATATGTGTCCCTCTTTTAGATTCCTTGGAAAACTACATCATAGGGCAAGATCCTTAATGGACGAGTGATTTTTCGTCTCTTTAGTCAGATTTGCCACCCTAGGGAAATCTAATGAATGACTGGATAAATATTTTGAGAACAAAACAGAGTCTGCATTGGGCGGCATCACATTGATGGAGTAGTAAGAAGCTATAAAAAGTGAAAACCAGGCTGGGCGCAGTGGCTCATGTCTGTAGTCCCAGCACTTTGGGAGGCTGAGGCGTGTGGATTGCTTGAGTCCAGGAGTTCAAGACCAGCCTGGGCAACATGGCGAAACCCCATTTCTACAAAAAATACAAAAATTAGCTGGGTGTGGTGGTGTGTACCTGTAGTCCCAGCTACTCAGGAGACTAAGGTGGGAGGATCACTTGAGCCTGGGGAGGCAGAAGTTGCAGTGAGCCAAGGTCGTATCACTGTACTCCAGCCTGGGTGACACTTAAAAAAAAAAAAGTGAAAACTAAATCTTTTCATTTATTAAAATTCATTAATTCATTTGGCAAGTATTTTTGCATCATTCAAGCATATTTGATCATGTGCTTGCTATTATTTTAAAAAGGTCAGTATTTCTCAGTGTTGGCCCTATTGACATTTTGGAGTGGGTGATTCTTGAGGTGCAGCCGTATGCATTTTAGATGTTTTGCAGCATCCTTGGTTTCTTACCCTCTAGATACCAGTAGCACTCGCCTAGTTGTGACAATTAAAAATGTCCCCAGACATTGTCAGCCATCCTCTGGGAGGCAAAATCTCTTCCGTTGAGAACCACTGTTTTAGATGACAAACATTTTAAAGCAATATTTTTGAAATGTATTTTGTGTTGTTTCCCTATTTCAGATTTGTACATGTTCCATGTGATTTTTCTCTGTCAGTATTTCCTGGGCAGTGCCCTATCAAAATTGAGTTAGGTTTCATGAAGACATATGGAACTAGCCACATTTATCATAGAAATATTGAAATAAAACCCTTATATTTTAAAACTAGTAGTTGATTTAATCGTGATTCTGTAACATTTATGACATCCTGAATCAAAGAACCTACTATTTCTTGATCTTTTGAAAAGTACTTTGTACCTGTGAGCAAATTCTTACAAAGAAACCTTCTAACGCTTATTTTTCCTCCTTTAAAAATGATCCTATTCATCTTTTGTTTTAAAGGCTCTGTAACTTATTGGTACTGCATAAAAATTCCATTATTATAGAGACTGTTCTCTTTGCTTCTCTGCTGCATCTTCTTCTGAAGTTATGAGAGATGTGAAACATAGTCTGAAAATTCATTCAAAGCTTTAAAACTTATTATATCCAGGAGAGACAGATTTAAGATTGCTGAGGTTTCTGGTTGAAGTACTTCAAGCAGAAATCCATACTCCATTAGATTCTCTAACATTGTGACCTTAATTTCTCAGATATTTTGCTCTTTAAATTGAAAGTACTATTTTAATACAATTTAAGTCTTTTGGAGGGGTTTGTAGTACCACAGATACAAGTTGTGAAACATTTGAACAAGTGAAAAGTAAAATAGCAACAAATTTAGGACTGTATAGTTTTATATTTTTTAAATTTCAAAATATATAGTGATATAAAGATATGTATGGAGCATACTTTATGCACTGGAGTTGGGGGAAAAGCTATTTAGTAAGGAGTTGTTCATACTGTACTTAAACAGAATTTCTTTCATTGGCTATTTTTCTTGGCATTTCCTAAAGAGTTTCTGATTAGGAGTGGTTGTTAAGTGCTCCGAAGTTAGAAAATTTACTTTGTATAAAACCGTGGTCTGGGTGAAATGAAAATCCACCTGGACAATAGCTACTGAGTTATCTTGCTTCAACAGATAAAGCAGGAAATGTAAAATTGTAAAACTGTATTATAGTACTGAGTCACGAAACTGAGAACTATTTTTTAAAAAACCTCTATGGAAAAGGAGAGATGAAAAGCCTCTTGTTCTTTTATTAGTAAATTAGGTCAGTTTTAAAATAATATGTTCATTGAAATGTACACATTTCTCAAGTAATGATATAATTTAATTCAATTCATATTTTAAAAGGCATAATATCTGAACTGAATTCTTTACAGGTCCTTAATTGCTTCATCTATTTTCCATTGTAAAATGTTGTTTCAAACCTAAATTTAAAAAAATGTATTATGTATATTTGAGGTTTACAACATAATGTTATGAGATATATATAAATCGGTAGTATAGTGAAGCTGATTCACATATCTCATCTCACGTAATTACTTTTTCATGACAAGAGCAACTAAAATTTAGTTATTTAACTGAAATCTCTAATACAGTACAATTTGATTAACTTTAGTCATCGTGTTGTATATTATCTCTAACTTATTCACCCTACATATCTGGTATTTTGTATCCTTTGATCTACATCTCTTCATTTCCTCTCCCACCCCCTGCCCATCCATGGTAGCTGCTGTTTTGTGCTGTGGTATTTGAGCTCTTTTCTTTTTAAATATTCCATGTATAAGTGAGAGCCTGTGATATTTTTCTTTCTGTGTCTGGCTTTTTTCACTTAGCCTAATATCCACTAGGTTTGTGTTGTAGTAAATGGCAGGATCTCCTTGCCTTTTAAGGTTGAATAATATTCCTGTGTGTATATGCTTGTGTGTATACATACCACTGTTTCTTTTAAAAAATTTATTTGTCTTTTTTTTAAAGACTGGGTCTTGCTCTGTCACCCAGGCTAGAGTGCAGTGGTGTGATCAGAGCTCATTCAAACTCCTGGACTTAGGCGATCCTCCCACCTCAGACTCCTGAGAAACTAGAACTACAGGTACACTCCGTCACACCTGGATAATTACAATTTTTTTTTTTTTTTTTGGTAGAGACTGGGTATCACTATGTTGTTTGCCTGGTCTCAAACTTCTAGACTTAAATGATCCTCCCACCTTGGCTTCTCAAACCACTGGGATTCCAGGCATGAACTACCACACCTGGCCAACAGTTTCTTTATCCACTCCTTCGCTGACAGACCTTTACATTGTTTTCATGTCTTGGCTATTGTGAATAATGCGGTAATCAACATGAGAGTGCATATATATTTATGAGGTGAACCAAAGGTCTTCCCTTTTGAGTATACACCCAGAAGAGGGATTGCTGGGTTGTATGATAGTTCTGTGCTTAATTTTTTCAGGAACCTCCGTACTGATTTCCATCATGGCTGTACCAATCTACATTCCCACCAACAGTGCGCTAAGGATTTCAGGCCTGAATTGATCATATAATCTTTCTTTCGGTTTGTGGCTCACTGAAGGATGGTACATCAAATATTATTTATTTGTCTGTAGAAGCTTAGCATTTATATTAGCTCCTATTTGTGTACTACAGTTAAGTTATGAGTTAGCTATTAAGGGCATAATGTAACCTCACAGAGTTCCTTTATGTATATTCATGATAGTTAAATGCCAAATAAATCATATGGCTATCTTAATGTCAAGTAATTATTGCATCCGTTGCTAAGGGGCGGGCATTCTTTATGATGAAGAAGCAATTTCAGGTAAATTCTCCAAATCTTTTGCTATCCTGTTGCAGTCCAAAACTATTGGGTCGTTTACTATTATTTATTGATATTGACGTTTTGGGGGTGCTCCATTGTTTCAGACTAAAAGTGAAAAGCTTCCTACCTGTTTGTAGGACATAGCCTGTTTTTGCTGAGACTTTGGTGGTGTCTCCAGGTCAAGTATTTCATCTTATGTTGGCCAGCTGGCTTGCTCCCTTACCTTATTCACTGATACACTGATTCTTAAATGATCACTCATGGCCTCATCAGACCAGGGCAAGAGAGATTCATCACCTCACTGAGGGAACATTTTGAGATGCAACACAGTGCCAGAGACTGCCTTTAAGCCCCTAGAGGAATGGGCTTGATAGTAGTGTAAGTCTCTGTGATAATCGGCTAGGTGAGAATCTTAATTTTTACTTGGTTTTACATTTTTGTTTTTTAACAAAGTTATCTACAATTTTATTTTTTCAGAAAGTCATTATTGTTTTTTTTTCTCCCTGAGAATACCTTTTCTGTAAACTTTACAGGTTGTATAATAGTAAAATCCTTCTGGCTAGAGCTGATATTTCTTGGATAGGTTACATATCAAGGGAAGAAGAGATTCTGGACAAATCTTTAATTTACAAAACTCAATTTATATTATCAGTAATATCTGAAAACATTTCTCTTAGTTTTTAGACATCCTTCTGTTGTCAGAAAGGTTAATTGGCCAGATAGCAGTGGTTCATTGGCCTGTAATTATCATCTGAGTCAAGCGAGTTCCGGACCCTTGACTTTTAGGAAGTCCTCCTGTTAGAAGATCATAACTCCATATTCTTTCCCTTTTTGACATTTTTAAAAAGTAGCTGACATCCTGTTTATCTTTCATTCTTTAGAGACATGCATATGTATGTGTGCTCATTCATTCAACAAGCGTTCATTGAGCACTAGACACTCGCGTAGGAAAGAGCACATCTTGTTAGGTTAGGTCACTCTGCCGAATTCCCGTAAAATTGTCTATCTTCTTGAGCCTGTTTTTCTAAAAATATGCCTGCTACTGGCTTTTTTCTTTAGTTGGTGGCAACAAAGTAATCTTTTATAATACCTCTGATGACTAGAATGACAAGATTCACCCTAACATTTTCCTATATAGGAAAACAATGACATGTTTACACAAATCAAGCTACAGTAATGCATTACTGGGGGCATGATGGCATAGTGATTTCAACAGCATGGACTTTGGAGGCAGATGCTTTGGATTTATATTCTAGCTTTACCATTTACTAGTTGTGTGACTGCAGGCAAATTACTTAACCTCAGTTTCCTCATTTGTAAAATTTAGATAATTATAGTGCCTACTTCGTAGGGTTGTTGTATTAAATGAGTTAATATGTGTAAAATACTCATTATAGTGCCTGACACATCATGCTGTTTAAATATTAGCTTTTGTTATTGTTACTCTTTTTTTTTTTTTTTTTTTTTTTTGAGACAGAGTCTCACTCTGTCGCCCAGGCTGGAGTGCAGTGGCACCATCTCGGCTCACTGCAAGCTCCACCTCCCGGGTTCATGCCATTCTCCTGCCTCAGCCTCCCGAGTAGCTGGGACTACAGGCGCCCGCCACCTCGCCCAGCTAGTTTTTTTGTATTTTTTGTGGAGATGGGGTTTCACTGTGTTAGCCAGTATGGTCTCGATCTCCTGACCTCATGATCCGCCCGTCTCGGCCTCTCAAAGTGCTGGGATTACAGGCTTGAGCCACCATGCCCGGCAGTTACTCTTTTTTTTTTGGATACCGTCTGGCTCTGCCACTAAGGCTGGAGTGCAATAGCACATTCTTGGTTCACTGCAACCTCTGCCTCCCACAGCTCAAACCATCCTCCTAGCTCAGCTTCCTGAGTAGCTTGGACTACAGGTGCACACCACCATGCCCAACTAATTTCTTGTGTTTTTGGTAGAGACGAGGTTTTGCCATGTTGCCCAGTCTGTCCTTGAATGCCTCAGCTCAAGCAATCCTCCTGCCTTAGCCTCCCAAAGTGCTAGGATTATAGGCATGAGCCACCATGCCCAGCCCCTAAATTTGTTTTTACTCAAGAAGCTTCTGATTCATTAGTTACATATCCATTTTATTTATTTGTTTTTTTAAATTATTTTTTCTTTTGAGACAGAGTCTCACTCTGTTCTCCAGGCTGGAGTGCAGTGGCATGATCTCGGCCCACCACTGGGATTACAGGCGTGAGCCACTGCGCTTGGCACGTGTCCATTTTAATCTCACGTTATTCTAAATAGTAATGTTTAGTATACTGCAGAAAATCACTCATCATACCAAAAACCAGGAAAATCTCAACTTGATTGAGAAAAGTCAGTAACAGACACCAATATTGACATGACGCAAGTGTTGGAATTATATGACAAGAATTTTAAAGCAGCCATGATAAAAAATGCTCCAGTGAGCAATTATGAACACACTTGAAACAAAATTTTAAAAAGCGGGTCCAGGCTTGGTGGCTCACGCCTGTAATCCCAGTACTTTGGGAAGCTGAAGTGGGAGGATCACTTGAGGCCAGGGGTTTCAGACCAGCCTAGGCAACATAGCAAGACCCTGCCAGGTGTGGTGCTCATGCCTGTAATCCTAGCACTTTGAGAGGCTGAGGTGGGCGATCACCTGAGGTCAGGAGTTCGAGACCAGCCTGGCCAACATGGTGAAACCCCATCTCTACTAAAAGTACAAAAATTAGCCAGGCATGGTGGCCGGCGCCTGTAATCCCAGCTACTCAGGAGGCTGAGGCAGGAGAATCGCTTGAACCCGGGAGGCGGAGGTTGTACTGAGCTGAGGTCATACCGTCACACTCCAGCCTGGACAACAAGAACGAGACTCCATCTCAAAAAAAAAAAAAAAAAAAAAAAAAGTTTATACATGCGTTTTTCTGAGAACAGATTCCAGTACATTCATCAGAGTCCCCAAACAGTCCAAAGTCTAACCCACTCTACTCCCCCCAAATAGGAAGAACCACACTGCAATGTTTTACAAACTATAGGTCATTTTAGTGGGCACACATTTTTAAATTAAATGGAATAGAAAGTGTAAGAGTGTAACATTGAGCATAACGGTATTTCTTCAAACTTGTTCCAGCAGCTATATATGTTCCTCTCTCTCTCTCTCTCTCTTTCTCTCTCTCTCTCTCTGTGTGTGTGTGTGTGTGTCAAGGTAAATTTTTTCATACTGAGGTCTGGGTCAGTATTTGGAACTCACTGTTCTAAGGCATAAAAACGGCTAGATTCAACTTTGTAACATATTAAATCACCATCCATTGAAAACAAATCTGTGGTTCCAGTGGGCATTATACTGTTTTGAGTGGCATAAGACACACAAAAATGAAATTGTTATAATTAGAGAACTGCAATCTATAATACTCATAAATGAAAGAATATTTCTATAAAGTCCTATTGATCTTAAAGAGATCAAAGGCTGCCATGGAAAGGACTTCACACTTTCTCTGGGAAAATGTTAAATTCTAAGTAAAATGTTTAAGAATAAAAAGAGTTAAAATATTCCCCTGGGATGATAAAGTCCTCTAAGCACCTTAGAAAGATGTCAGAGAAGGGGAGAGATAGTATGGAAAGTCATCCCTAATATATTTCCTTTATACAAAATAGACAAGAGAACATGGATATTTTGCCATGACTGCTTGGGTATGAACGTGTCACCACAGTGTCTGGTACTGTCTTCTGATTTTTTTCTAAGCCTCAGTATGAGAAGCAGTAATGGTCCACATATTGAGTTATTGGGCTTATTTCTAAAATGTTACTAATGCACTTTACAGGTTTGAATTCTCCCAATTAATGGGAAAATTTCAAAAGTATCACTGGGTTCTACACAGCCAGATGGTTACCCATCCCCAAACTATTCATTCAACAGGGGACTAATATCCAGAATATACAAGGAACTCAAACAACTCAACAGGAAAAAAGACAATCCCACTAAAAGGTGGGCAAAGGACAAGAATAAACATTTCTCAAAAGAAGAGCTACAAATGGCCAACACATGTGAAAAAATGCTCAGTATCACTAACCATCAAAGAAATGCAAATCAAAACCACAATGAGATATCATCTTACCCCAATAATAATGGCTATTATAAAAAGGAAAACAAAAATAATAGATGTTGGCAAGGATGTAGAGAAAAGGAAACTCTTATAAACTGTTGGTGGGAATGTAAACTAGTACACCACCAAAAGCAGCATGAAGATTTCTCAAAAACTGAAACTGAAAAAGAATTATTATCAATGCAGTAATCCCACAACTGAGTATCTACCCAAAGGAATAGAAGCCAATATATCAAAGAGATACTTGCACTCACATGTTTATTGCAGCATTATTCACAATAGTAATGATGTGGAATCAACCTAAGTGTCCCTCAACAGATAAATGGATAAAGAAAATGTGGCATCTATCTATCTATCTATCTATCTATCTATCTATCTATCTATCTATCTATCTACATACACATACTGGAATACTGGAATGGAATACTCTTTAGCCATAAAAAAGAATAAAGTCATATCATTTTGCAGCAATATGAATATAACTGGAAGTCATTATCTTAAGTGAAATAAGTCAGGCACAAAAAGGCAGACATCACATGTTCTCACTTACATGTGGGGGCTAAAAATTTGATCACATGGAGGTATACAGTGTAAGGTAGTGAACAGAGACTGGGAAGGGTGAATATGGGGAGGAGGGAGGATGAAGAGAACTGAATTGAAGGGTACAAACATACATTTAGATAGAAGAAATAAATTCAGTGTTTGATAGCAGAGTAAGGTAATTAATAGTTAACAAAAATGTATTGTACTCAGGTGATGGACACCTTAAATACCTTGACTTGATTACTATACACGTTATATACATGTAATATACAGTTTGGGGGCATAAACATGGACTCTCTAGTTCTGAATGCTTCCATGCTAGATAAAATTTGGAATTACCTTGCTTTGTTGATAATTTCACCCAGCATACCTAGACAAATATTATCAACTGTACAACAGATATTCTGCCCCTCTTTTCTTTTGCTATGTATTATTAATATATTAATACCGGGTTACCAGAGAACCCATGTAATAAATAAAACCACAAACAAAACCATGTAATAAATAAAACTTTATTTTACATATCAAGGTTAGAATTCTTGGGGGTCTTTATTTTTCCTGGATGTTTAGTTGTCTTTATATTTGGGTTCAGTGCACATAGAACTGGGAGAGACAAACACTTGCCTCTGATATGCTAGGAGCCATTGTGTCCTTTGCAGAGCTGCTCCAGTTCTTGGCACGTCAGTCCTTTAGCAACTGGAGGCTGATTCCTCAGTTATCTTCATTTTTGGTGGAAAAATTTTATTTACTACCAGTCATCTTTCCTAATTGCTCTGTACACCACCATCTGGTAATTAGAATGGAGCCACAACTCTGTAGGAATGTTTTGGAAGACTCTGGCTTTTTGTTGTGAACTTCTGCCTTCCCTCCCTTTTACTTTTCATGCTTTCTATCTTTCCTTTCTTAAATATTAATGGTGTTTTTTCTGTGTGCCAGGCTTTGCTCATGTGGGACTACAGTGGTGAGAAAAACTCCATGTCTGGGCATGCCTGGCTGATCTTCACCTCTTTCTTCTAGGACCTTCCTCTGGGGTTAGTTCTCTGGTGCCACCTTCAGTGCTCTCTGTGGCAGCTCTGCTGCTCACTTCTGGCTTTACTGGGTTTTTGTATTTAATTGTTGCTTACCCACACTGGAAATTTTCACCTGCAGTTTTTCTTCTGCCTAAGGTAATAAACATGTACACATATTTTCTTGTGCCATGTTTCTTTTGCCTAGAACAACAGACTTTTTTTTCTTTTAAGTAATAATGTAAATATGCAAATCTTGAAATATAATTTCTGCTGTTGATATATTCTGGGCCACTGTTTTGCAACTAACATTATGGGAAAAGGGTGTTAATGTGCAAAAATTACCTCAAAGTTTAGAGTTAGCGTCTTTGAAAGATGTTTTGACAATAAGGACATTTTCAACTGATAAAATGTTGGTTTATAGCATTTGAAACATTATTAGTATTCTTTCAAGAGCAGACATCAATCTCAGAAATCTTGTGTACAAACATGACAGAATTGGTCTGTATTATACTCTGATAAAAATCACAAAATGGTTTTATTTTTTGACTTTTTTATGAGTGTGAAACATTTGCATATTATTACAATAACTTCCATAGCCTTTGGAGCAAAATCTGATATATTGTTAATGGTGCAGTTAAAAAATGGTTGCCTTACATTCATATTTTGTTGCAGTTATCCAACAGATTTTGAAAATAATCTTAAACCTTATATATTTTATAGTCAGGGTTAGCAAATACACAGCATGCATGCTGCAAGTTACCCTTTCAATGTGTAGGAGACATCTCTAATCAATTGCAACGTTGTTTCCTGCTGAGCTTGGGCAGTCTCACATCCTCTTCAACATAATGATTTAGTTGTTGCACAGTGCAGATAGCCTGTGCCATGAAAACTATTTGTCATATTAGTTTTGCACCTTAACCAATGGAGTGAATATGTCAGCAGAATATCCAAAAAGCCTGCTTAAGTTTGGAAAAGGGAAAATATAATGAGGTATAAATGAGGTAGAATAAGGTAGTGGTTTAGGCAGGGCATGGTAAACTTTTTGGGCAAAGGGCCAGATGGCAAGTATTTTAGGTTTTGTGGGCCATATGGTCTCTGTCATACCTACTCAACCCTGCCATTGTAGTGCAAAAGCAGAGATAGACAGTAAGTGAATGAATAAACATGGCTGTATTCCAATAAAACTTTATTTATAAAACCAAGTGACAGGCCAGATTTGGCCATTGGGCCATAGTTTGCTGCTAACTCCTGGTTTAAGTCAGTGCTACTCAAAGTGAATTGTGTGAATAAGTGGTGGTAGCATCACATGTGTGCATGTTACAAATGTAGATCCCTGTTCTGTACTCCAGACTTACCAAATCAGTCTGGGATGACACCCAGGAATGTGTGTTTATTAGCTGGAGGTGATTCTGAGGCTCACTAAAATTGGAAAGTCCCTGGTTTAAATAATATTACACTTCTCGTCTTTAAAAGTTTCATAGACCCCAGCTGGGAAACTACCTGATGCATTTCTTTAATGGCTGATCTTTAATCACTTTTCTTATCTCTTCTATGGCATTTGATCTATCCAAGTTTTCTGCTTCTTGGGTCATGATTAGGAATTTACATTTTGCTAGAAAATTATTTCCTCTAGGCTTCATATTTGTTGCTGTGGTGGTTTTAAATATTTCTGCAAAATTTTTGACATTCCTATCAAGATGTGAGTTTATGCCTACTTTCCTTGGGTCTAGGCAGGAGGCTTATGACTGCTTCAACCACTGGAAGATGGCAGAAGTGATGCTGACTTCCAAGGCTGGTTCAGAAAAGGCTATGCGTCTTTTTCCCAGTTCTCTGGGAGGCTCACTCTGGGGAACTCAACTGCCATGTAGGAAGTCTGGGTCTTCCATGCTGGAGAGCCCATATGTAAGGATCCCCATTGATAGGCCAAGCTAAACTCCCAGCTCAGCTCCTGCCATCCGCCAGCATCTGTTGACAGCCAGTTGGCATCTTGGATAAACAGTCTAATTTGAACTTTCACAAAGCTCCAACCCAGCTGTCATCTCAATGTAATCACATGACAAACCCAGCCTAGCTGAGCCCTTCCTGAATTCTTGACCTAAAGCATCTGTGAGCATAATAAAATAATTGTTTTAAACCATTAAGTTTTGGGGTAGTTCGTTATGCAGCATTTGTGTATAGCACACAGAATTGCAGGTACTATTGTCTTATAATTGCCTTGGTGTCTTTCTTACCTGTACTTATGATTTTTTTAATACTCCTAATCATTTATATATTTTTCTCTAAGTTTCCTTCAAGCAAAGTTGGGGGGGTATTTATTTTATTAATCATTTCAAAGATCAGTTTTTAGATTTCTTCATTTTATAATTTGAGATATTTAAGTTTTATTAATTGAAGCTTTATCTTTGTTCATTTTTTCTTCCTACTTTCTGTGTATTTAATTTTTCCTTTCCTAGTTGCTAAAGGTGAGCACTAATTTTCTTTTTCATCTTTCTTGCCTTATAAAAAATGCTTTTGAGGCCGGGTGTGGTGGCTCACGCCTGTGATCCTAACACTTTGGGAGGCTGAGACAGGCGGATCATCTGAGGTCAGGAGCTCGAGACCAGCCTGGCCAACATGGCAAAACCCCATCTCTACTAAAAGTAGAAAAATTAGCTGGGCTTGGTGGTGGGCGCCTGTGGTCCCAGCAACTCAGAGAGGCTGAGGCATGAGGATCGCTTGAACCTGAGAGGCAGAGGTTGCAGTGAGCCGAGATCGCACCACTGCCCTCCAGCCTGGGCAACAGAGCAAGACTCTGTCTTAAAAAAAAAAAAAAAGAATAAATAAAAAGGAAATGCTTTTGAAGCTTGAAGCTATAAGGTTTCCTTTAAGTTTGGCTTTCACGGCGTCCTATTAAGTTTGCTATGAAACATTTTCCTCTTCCTTGTCTTCTGTTTGTAATTTCAGTTTTTATATTCTTTTTATCACAGCACTTTTAAAGTGTTTCTAAATTTCCAAATAATTAAGTTTTTCTTTTTTTATTCTTGGTGGTGGTGGTGGTAGATTTTTCCCTCTGTTTTTCCAACGTGTAATAAATACACATTTTTCCACTGGTACAAGAAAATAAAATTTCAACTATTTCCCCCACCAAGACCCTCTCTTCTTCCTTTACCAGTGAATTTCCTTTTACTTTAGAGTGCTTTTACTTCCTAATTCCCCACCAGAGACCTTTAAATGCTCTTTTGTCTGCTGTCTCCCCATGTCTGACCTTAATACTTAATACCTCCTTCCTTAATACCTAAGTGTAAAAAAAAAAAAAAAAAAAAAAAAAAAAAAACCAGTGTGGTAATTTTTGCCTCAGACTATTATTAGGTTTTTATTCCTTATTTTGCACCGATGCTACACATTCTTATTCTATGTCAGGATACCGTGTGATGCTCTCCACATTCTCATCTTTATAGATGCAAAGCCTCTCTTCCATCCTAAGGAGCAGGCAGGACTTCACATACCTTTTCCACCCCCTCTCACACCAGCTCATCTGGGCCAGGAAGACCAGCATGTTCATTTAAAAACATCTAGCTCTGTCTGTTTTTTCGGTGAATATACTAGTTTTCTCTTGCTCATGTAACTAATTACCACAAACTTAGTGACTTAAAACAATATGAATGTATTATCTTATTTTTTTGGAGGTCAGAAGTCTGAAATCAGTTTCACTGGACCAAAATGAAGGTGTCAGCATGGCTGTGTTCCTTCTTGGGGCTGTAGAAGAAAATCCATTGCCTTGCCTTTCTCAGCTTCTAGAAGCCACCGCGTTTCATGGCTTATGGTCCCTTTTTTCATCTTTAATGAGTCTTGCTCACACTGCATCACTCTGACACTCCTATTATAACATCTCCTACTATTACCTTTCCCCTTTTTTCCCCCTTCTTATAGGAATCCTTGTGATTACTTAGGGCCCACCAGATAATCACATCAACAACAGCTTTTTGTCATGTAAGGAAACATATTCCCAGGTTCAGAGGATAAGCTTTTTGGATAACTTGTGGGGAGGGAGGCATTATTATGTCTACCACAGGGGCCCATAAATCTCTCAAGACCAGGCTTTTCCTAGGAACCATGAATTCTGATTCTTGTCCTATGGCTCTTTGCCACTAGACCTCAATATATCCTTTGAGTTAGCAGAGAAAAAGTCTTACAGTAGCTTTCTCTGTGACCCCATAAAAGCAGAGGTTCTACTCACACTCTCTAGGCCCTACCTGCCTACTGGCCCAGGAACTAAAAGACTTAGTTTGTTTGGAGTGAGGAGAAGCATCAGCAATTATGTTTTCAGGCTGCCATGTTCCTAGAATCTTTCTCTCTACACTGTAAATATTATTGAATAAATGGCCTCTTATACTAAATAGTTTTACACTGTAGGAGAGAAAACAGTTTAATGGTTAAGAACAAGAGGGAACCAGACTGTTGGGATTCAAACCCTAGTTTCGTTGTTTACTACCTATGTGACCTTGGGTAAGCCATATAGCCATACTGACTTAGTTTCCTCATCTGAAAAATGGATAATGATACTATTATAAAAAACAGGGATAATGATAACACTAATAATACTCACACAGTGATACTGTAAAGATTAAATGATATTATAATTTATAGCAAGTGCTCAGTACACTACCTGGCACATATTATTTCCTTAAACTAAAATAGGCTCGTATGCAGACATTTCAGTTTGTCTTCCATGTGCCTTTTTGGACTCACCTACTGGCACTGTATACTCCAGCCATACCACAGAACTCACCGTAAAAGCTTTGAGTTGAAAAGCACGTGCACGTGATACAAAGGGATACGGCCACAGAAGGCCAAGAGGTCTTTTTCATAACTGTCGTGAATTGACTAATGTTCCAGGTTTTGGTCTTTAGTCTTAAAGGCATATAAATATTGTCTTGTCTTTATCCCAGAATATTTGGGTTCAAGATTACTGATAGATATCATTGACCTAAGGGATGAAGCTGAGACAAAATTAATACAAATGGAGAGTTTATTTAGGCCATGGTTGAAAACTGAAGCCCAGGAGCTATAGATTCAAGTTGCCCTGAATATATGCTCGGATTAGCAGCAGTTACCAGTGGAAAAACAGTAAGTTAGGGGGCAGTTCCGAAATTGTTTAGCAATCATTTACATTGGTTCATTAAAATAACATAAGTTGTTGTTTGGCTATACATTGTTTTTTGTATCACAAATTCCAGGAATATGAGGATAATGGGTGAAGGATAATTGTACAACTTAGGGTAGCTTTTTAGATACTTTATCAGCTAGTCTGGAAACTATAGGAAAGGACAGAAAAAACAAAATGCCTTTAAACAATTTCTTCCAGGCATGGGTACAGGGAACCCCAGGGAAGTCTCATGCTCATGACTCTCTGGGCTTGATACATTTTGCATACCTCGCATTCCTTAGACTGCTCTGAGCCACTTTTCTTTCTCAATACTAACAAAGCTCGTGAGAAACCCACGTATAACACTATCCAATGCACATTATACTTAAATGGACCTGACTAGTAGATTCTCTCCCTGTAGGTAAACGTCATGAAAAAACACATTACAACCAGAAGGTTGTGTGTGGAATATGAAATAAGAATGGGGATAATTTATGTAATTTGAATATTTAATTAGGTCACCTATAGTAGCCTTTTGCATCTATTTCTATGATAGCACCATAGGGATTACCTTACCAGAGGAAATGTAGTAGTGGAAGTCTCTTGGTAAGTGGGCTCTTTCTTCTGGAAAATACTTGAATAGTCATTGCTATTGTGGTTGCTTCTGTGATTTTACTGTTTCTTCTCTATGCCTCATGTCTATGGAAACTTCTTAGACATAATAACTTTTCTGGTTATCTTGCTCTGGTCTAAGAGCCACCATCTGTTTACTATGTATTGTTTTGTATAAATAAACCCTCAGAAAAGCACAGTATTTTGTTTAATTCCAAGTTCTTGCAACAGCTTACTTGCAGCTTACTTGTGAACTATGTCTTCCACCCCAATCCTCTTTTCTTTCTGGGGAAATACCTTGGGATGCCGTTAAACAAAACAAAACAAAATCAAAACAAAAACCTCACTTCTTGTGAAACATAGCAGCAAACAGAAAAATGTACAAAGCAAAAATGTACAGGTTGGTGATTTATCACAAAGTGAACACGCACATAACCATCACTCAGATCAATAATAGAACTTTGTCAACATTCCAGAAGCCCTGCCTCAGGGTCCAGCCAGTTTGTATAGCTTTCTTTCCCTCTATCTTTTATTTATTTATTTGTTTATTTGTTTGTTTATTTATTATTTTGAGACGGAGTCTTGCTCTGTCACACAGGCTGGAGTGCAGTGGCGTGATCTTGGATCACTGCAAGCTCCGCCTCCCGGGTTCATGCCATTCTCCTGCCTCAGCCTCCTGAGTAGCTGGGACCACAGGCGCCCGTCGCCACGCCTGGCTAATTTTTTGTATTTTTAGTAGAGTCGGGGTTTCACCATGTTAGCCAGGATGGTCTCCATCTCCTGACCTCGTGATCCGCCCACCTCGGCCTCCCAAAGTGCTGGGATTACAGGCGTGAGCCACCGTGCCCGGCTCTTTCCCTCTATACTTTAAAAGTTGGCTGGGCACAGTGGCTCATGCCTGTAAGCCCAGCACTTTGGGAGGTAAAGGCGGGCAGATCATTTGAGGTCAGGACTTCTAGACCAGCTTGGCCGACATGGAGAAACCCCGTCCGTTCCTACTAAAAATACAAAGAAAAAAAAATCAGCCGGGCGTCGCGGCGGACACCTGTAATCCCAGGCTGAGGCAGGAGAATTGCATGAACCTGGGAGTCGGAGGCTGCAGTGAGCCGATATTGTGCCATTGCATGCCAGCCCGGGCAATAACAGTGAGACTCAATCCCCCCCCCCCAAAAAAAGAGGAAATCTCTATCTTTACTTTTACAATAATCACGTTTTCTTTTTTCCACTTAAGTATGCGTCTCTAGTTTTACCTTTTTTTTTAAACATATAAACAATCCTACAGTATATGTATTTTTGTCTGAGGTTTTTTTTTTTTTTTTTTTTTTTTTTGCTCAGTATCATTTTTAAGATTCATCAATGATGTCACATATAACTAGTTACTTTCTTTTTGTGTATGTATGTTTTTAGTGTAGATATCTTACACATCTTGCATTAGATTTATACCTAGGTATTTGATATTTTTGATAACTAGTTATTTTCAAACATGCAGAATAATAAACCATTAAATGAATATACCATCTTATTCATTCAGCTGTTGATGGACATTTGGGTCGTCTCCAGGTTTTTATTGCTATGAATTATACTGCTCTGAATATTCAAGTACATGTATTTTGGAGCACATCTGCACACTTTTCTGTTGAGAGCATAAGAGAGAAATTTTTGAGTTATAAGAAATGCATATCTTTAATAGATAATGCTAAATAGTCTTCCAAAGCAGTTGTACCAAATAACTTTCTTTCTTTCTTTTCTTTTTTTTTGAGATCGAGCCTCCCTCTGTCGCCCAGGTTGGAGTGCAGTGGTGCGATCTCAGCTCACTGCAACCTCCGCCTCCCAGGTTCATGTGATTCTCCTGCTTCAGCCTCCCAGGTAGCTGGTACTACAGGCTTGACACCATGACCAGCTAATTTTTGTATTTTTAGTAGAGATGGGGTTTCACCACGTTGGCCAGGATGGTCTCAATCTCTTGACTTTGTGACCTTCCTGCCTCGGCCTCCCAAAGTGCTGGGATTACTGGCGTGAGCCACCACGCCTGGCCTAAATAACTTTCTTAACTAGTAATGCATGCGAGTTCTCTTTTTTCTGCTTCTTTGCCAACATTTGCTTTTGCTAGCCTTTATAACTTTAGTCATGTGAGTGGGTATGTAGTGGTATCCTATGGTGATTTTAACATGCTTTTCCCTGATTGCTAATGAGATTAGCACTTTTTATTATGTTTATTGGGATTTGGGTATTCTCTTTTGTGAAGTGCCCCTTGTAGTTTTTTATTTCTTCCAGTTTTCTATTATGTTGCCTATTTTTTGAAATTAATTTGTAGGAAGTTTTTATACATTCTAAATATAAGCTCTTTATCATGTGTGTCACAAATATTTCCCATTTTGGCTTTTCCTTTCACTCTCTTAATGGTATCTTTGATGAACAGAAATTCTTAAGGCTTTATCATCTTTGCATTTTATTTAAGAAATCTTTTTGTACCCCAGGGTCATAAAGCATCTTCTAGTGTTTTCTTTTAGAAGCTTTATTGTTTTGCCTTTCAGGTTTAGATTTAAAATCCACCTGAAATTAGTATTAATGTGTGGTGTAGAATAGAATTTGGGTTTCCTTTCATATGAATATGTGTTTTTCTCACCACCATTTATTCAAAAGGCCATAATTTTTTCCCTGCTTTGCAATATCATCTTTGTTTTAAATCAAGTGACTATATCTGTGAGTCTGTTTCTGTGTCACTGTTCTATATCTTTCATCTGTTTGACTCTTCTTAAACCAATACTATATGTGCTAACACAGCTAAGTAAGCACTGATGGCTGATCGAGAAAGTCCTTCCACTTTTTATTCTTTAAGATTGTCTTTGGCTATCCTTGACAATTTGCATTACCGTATACATTTTGTAATTAGCTTGTTCAACACATATATGTATACACACCTATTGGGGTTTTGATTGGGATCTTACAGAATCCCTAGATCAGCTTAGGGGGAGCTTCATTTAAAAAATGCTGAATCTTTCAGTCTATGAACGTAGTATGTCCTTCAATTTGTTTAAATATTCTTTTATATTATTCAAAATGCTTTACAGTTTTCTGCTTAAAGTTATTATCTTTTTGTTAGATTTATCCTTTTTTTCACATTAAAAATCCAGCTTATTTAGGTATAATTGACATACAAACAGCTGTACATATTTAATATGTACAACTTAATAAATTTGGAGATAAGGGTACAGCTGTGAAACCATCACTGCAGTGTATGCTATAAACACATCTATCCCCTCAAAAAGTTTCCTCTTGGCCTCTTTATTATTACTATTATTATTTTTGTGATGCAAATATTTAACATAAGATCTACCATACTGGCAAATTTTTAAGTACGGTAAGTCCTTAATGTCAATGATAGGTTCTTGGATACTTTGACTTTAAGTGCGTGAAGTGTAACAAAACCAATTTTACCAAAATAGGTGGATTGATTTAAATAAGAGTGAAGTATGGCATATTTATAGTCTTATGGCATATTTCTGGTCACAAAAACATTATCAAACTTCTGAATAAAAACCCAAGCCACTTCTAACCTTAAACATTGTGTTGAGATATCTCATTGTGGTTTTGATTTGCATTTCCTGGATAATTAGTGATCTTGAGCACATTTTCATATATTGTAGGCTATTTGTATGTCTTCTTTTGACAAATGTCTATTTAATTCCTTTGCCCATTTAAAAATCAGATTATTTTATTTCTTCTGTTTACTTGTTAGAGTTCCTTATATAATTTGGATGTTAATCTTTTATCAGATATATGGCTTGCAAATTTTTTTTTCCCATTTTGTAGATTGCCTTTTTTGTTTTGCTGACTGCTTTCATTGCAGTACAGAAGATTTTTAGTTGGATGTAATCCTGCTTGTCTATTTTTCTTTTATTATCTGTGCTTTTGGTGTCATATCCAATAAATCATGGCCAAGGCCAATATCAAAATATTTTCTTCCAGGAATGCTACACTTTCATTTCTTAAGTTTAAGTATTTTGAGTTTTTGTGTGTGGTGTTAGATAAAGACCAATTTCATTCTTTTACATGTGGCTATCCAGGTTTCCCAGTGCCATTTGTTGAAGAGACTGTTCTTTCTCCATTGTGTATACTTAGCATCTTTGTTGAAGGTCAGTTGACTATATATGCATGGATTTATTTCTGGGATCTCTATTCTGTTCCATTAGGCTATATGTTTATCTTTATGGCAGTACTATACTCTTGATTACTATAGCTTTGTAATATATTTCCAAATCAGGAAGTGTGATGCTTCTGGCTTTGTTCTTTCTTAAGGTTGCTTTAGCAATTTGTGGTCTTTTGTGGTTGCATGTGAATTTTAGGATTGCTCTCTTTCTGTAAAAAATGCTGTTGGGATATTGGTAAGGATTGCATTTAATCTGTAGATTGCTTTGGGCAGTGTGGGCATTTTAACAATATTAATTATTCCTATCTATGAACGTGGGATATCTTTCTTGTCCCAGATCTTATAAGAAAAGCTTTCAATTTTTCACCATTGAGTGTGATGTTAACTATGGGCTTTTCATATATGGTCTTTATTATGTTGGGATTGTTTTCTTCTATTCCTAGTTTGGTGAGAGGTTTTTGTTTTGTTTTTTGTTTGTTTGTTTGTTTTTTTAAATCATGAAAAAGTGTTGAATTTTATCCAAATGCTTTTCTGCATCTATTGAGACAATCATGTGATTTTATTTTCAATTCGGTTAATATGGTGTCTCACATTGATTGGTTTTCATATTTTGAACTCTCCTTGTATCCCAGAGATAAGTCTTACTTGGTCATGGTTTGTGATCCTTTTAATGTGCTGTTGAATTCAGTTTTCTAGTATTTTGTTGAGAATTTTTACATCTATATTCATCAGAGATATTGTCATGTAGTTTTCCTTTTTCATGGTATCTTTATCTGGCTTTGGTATCAGGCTAATGCTGATCTTATTTTTATTTTTATTTTTTTGAGACGGAGTCTCGCTCTGTCGCCCAGGCTGGAGTGCAGTGGCGTGATCTCAGCTCACTCTAAGCTCCACCTCCCGGGTTCACGCCATTCTCCTGCCTCAGCCTCCCGAGTAGCTGGGACTACAGGCACCCACCACCATGCCCGGCTAATTTTTTGTATTTTTAGTAGAAACGGGGTTTCACCGTGTTAGCCGGGACGGTCTCGATTTCCTGACCTCGTGATCCATCCGCCTCGGCCTCCCAGAGTGCTGGGATTACAGGCGTGAGCCACTGCGTCCGGCCAGGCTAATGCTAATCTTATAAAATGAGTTTAGAATTCACCAGTGAAGCCTATAATCCTGGGCTTTTCATTGTTGGGAGGTTTTTGATTAATGATTCAATTGCCATTCTAGTTACAGATCTGTTTAGACTGTTTCTTGAATTTATCTTGATAGGTTCTATGTTTCTAAGAATTTTTCTGTTTCTTCTAGTTTATCCAGTTTGTTGGCATATAATTGTTCATAGTAGTCTCTTATGATTCTTTTTATTTCTGTAACATCAGCTGTAATATCTCTTCTTTCATTTCTGATTTTATTTGAATATTCTTTTTTCTTAATATAGCTAAGAGTTTGTCAGTTTTGTTTATTCCATATGTCTCTTATATTTTCAATATTTTGTATTTTCTCCTTGATTTAATCTGGATGCATTTTAATTGTTCATTTTTCTGACTTCTCTTCCAGTTCAGCTGAGTTTAATCTGCTGTTATGACCATCCTTTGAGTTTCTAATTTTTGCAATTGCATTTTTCAGGTTTTTAATTTCCTTTTGTTCATTTTTATGTTTTCTTATTCTTTATTATAATTTTCTTGTCTGTATTTCTTTTATAGTTAAAGTCTGTATCTGATAACTTTAATGTTTGGAGCCTCAGTTGGTGAGTTTATATTCCTGGTTTTGTTCATGTTTTCTTGTCTAGTCATGTGCCTGTTTAAAAAAAAATTAAATTGTTTGCCAGACATTATATTTGCAGAATTGTTTGCACAGATAATCTGAGGTCCAGGATGCTGTCATCGACATTCAGAGGATTATGCTTGTTCCAGCTAGCGCCTGTGGGTATAACCAGTCCAAGATCATGTCAACTCAATTTTAGAGAATGAGATGATTTGATGCCTATTGCTATAGGTTGGAAGTCCTTCAGAGTTCTACCTCAATGTAATAAGGCTCCTGAGGTACTCAACCTTGGTGGACTTTAGACTCCATTTCTTATCCCCATGATCCCTGGAGGCTATCAGTAACATCCCACTCAGTCTATCTGTTGTTTCCTCAGGAATTGGCAAGCACTCTGCTCCCTATCCAGGCCTGGTGATTCTTTCCTCTTACGGTAGTTCCTTGATGCCTTCAAACAGATCTTTTTCTCTTTCTTTCTTTTTTTTGGTCTAGTTTTTTTAGTTGTCCGCAACAGACTGGTTGGTCTGAATTACCCTAGTGCACCATCCAAATGTCACTTTCTTTGTGGAGTTTTTTAATACCCCTAGGCCCAATTAATTGCTTTTAGCATGGCATTTTGTACAGTTATAACATCTATCACAATCTGATGTACATTTTAGTTATACTTTGCCTCTACTCCCCCCTCCACCACAAAAAAACCAAGTTTGTAACTTTCTTTCCTTTTTTTTTTTTTTTTTGAGATGGAGTCTCACTGTGTTGCCCAGGCTGGAGTGCAGTGGCACGATCTTGGCTCACTGCAACATCTGCCCCTGGGTTCAAGGGATTCTCCTGTTTCAGCCTCCTGAGTAGCTGGGATTACAGGTGCCTGCCACTGCACCTGGCTAATTTTTGTATTTTTAGTAGAGAGGGGGTTTCACCATGTTGGTCAGGCTGGTCTTGAACTCCTGACCTCATGATCCACCCGCCTCGGCCTCCCAAAGCACTGGGATTACAGGCGTGAGCCACCACCCGGCCAACTTTCTTAATTGAATTTGGTATTTCAAAAGATATTCCATACTTTTTTTTTTTTTTTTTTTTTTTTAACTTCATGAGGCCATATCTCTTTATGGGTAATTACACATCTCCAAATAGAATCTATAAATTAGTTTTAGTTTAATTTTTTTAAACTCAGATTTTCCCCCCATAGAGTGGTTTTATTCATGATGGCTAAGTTTCCAGGCTAACCTACAAAGGTTTGATCTGTTATTGTGTTAAAATGAATTAGAAAAATTGTAGAAAATGTGTTAACAATGATTATAGTCATTTATCAAAAAATAAAAGTTACCATAAATTTGGAAGCAACCTAAGTGTCCGTCCACACATGAATGGATAAAGAAAATGTAACACATATATACAGTGGAGTACTATTCAGCCATATAGGAGAATGAGATCCTGTCATTCGCAACAACATAGTTGGAACCTGAAATCATTATGTTAAGTGAAATAAGCCAGTCACAGAAAGACAAACTTAGTATGTTCTCACTTATTTCTGCAAGCTAAAATATTAAGACAAGTAAACTCATGGAGATAGAGGATAGAAGGATGGTTACCAGAGCTGGAAAGCATAGTGGTGTGGGGTAGGGTGGGGGAGTGGGAATGGTTAATTGGTACAAAAAATAGAATGAATAAGAACTAGTATTTGATAGCACTACAGGGTGACAGTAGTCAATAATAATGTAATTGTACATTTAAAAATAACTAAAAGTATAATTGAATTGTTTATAACACAAAGGATAAATGCTTGAGGTGATGGATACTCCATTTACCCTGAGGTGATTATTACACATTGCATGCCTGCGTCAAAATGTCTCATGTATCCCATAAATATATACACCTACTATGTACCCACAAAAATTAAAAAGTTACCATGATTAAAGTAATGTTTTAAAGTCTTGAGTACGTTTGATTTAAAAAGAAACAACTAGATTTCAGGAGGATGAAAAAGTTGCAAGGATTGTGAGGGGATGGTTTGGATCTACGAGCAGTGTAGAGGTGGCTAGCATGGTTCTATATGGACTGTAATTTCACCATCGACTTATAGTTCTGTTTTTGGTTGATACAGTAATATCAGTAGCACTATAGACAAAATCAGTATTCATGAATAGTCCCTTATTTACACTGGAAATGAAACATACAGAGAGGGAGAGCTTCTTGAGGTACGGGTCAGCATTTGAAATCAAGGTGGTAGGAAGGGGCTACACACAAGCATAAGGGATTCTATTAGGTGGAATTAACAGTATTGTGATGATGAAAAAGAAGTGAGATGTTAGGTGGGCAGGGACAAAACCAACAGGTTCTTGATTTCCTTGATGAGCAGAAGCAAGCTGTAGGGTGGTTAGCTCCATGGGCTGTCCATGATGCTCAGGACTCCTTGCTTGCTTTCGTAAATAGTTTCAGCTAAGTGGCAAAAAAAAGTGATAGTATGCATTAGCAACTTATATGAATCATTATTCATAAGAATGCTGCTTATAACTGAAGAATCAGTTATCATTTATAGAATGAAGGAATATATAAATAGGAATTTCATCATTTGTTTAATTTTTTCTCTATTTGGTCTACAATAGTAAGTCCTTGAGAAATCTAATGTGAAAAGCAACTCAGTGCTAAACCTAGGGGTGCTAAATACGCTAGATATAATGGGAAGTTAAAAGACACAATAGGAAGAAAGAAGAGCAGGAAACTAGGTAGTTGTGTACCTGAGGAAGGCCAAGGTCAAAATTTGATCAGACTGAAAGTAGTTTGGCACTCCCCTAGCAAAGTCATGCTGACTCTATGAGATGGGGAACAAGCTTGTGCAAGAAGAAATCTGAGTCAGCACAGTACAGGCGAGAACCTAGGAAGGACAGCAAGGTAAGGTGTAAGATCTAGGCTTTTAGTATTTTATGTTTTAGACTTAAAATTAAAAATATAAGCTTAAGAAGCTCATAAGAAATGAGCTTTCAATAAAATTCTGACCTCCTGCCTCCACAAACACTCTTGCCTTAGGACCATAATTGTTACAGGAATGCTTTTCCTTCCAGCATCTGCCAATTTTAAGTTAAATCTCTTTATGGACTCTTCCTGTTTTGCCTTGCTGGAGATCATCTCTCCCTTCTTTGAGCCAGTAGCACTTTGTATACTTTGTGTATCTGTGTCACATTTTATGTTAGATTGTATTTATTAGAGACTCTGGTCGATATTTTTTTGTATATCTACCGTCTATTTCCCCAAGACCCAAGTACGAGATCTTATATACATTAGATGCCCAATAAATACAAACTATGAAAAAAAGAAATTATATATCACTATGTAAATTTTTGTCAGTTATAGAGAAAAGCACAAGTAGCAAGGAAAACTTGGATAGTCACTAGAAATAAAGGAGACTTAATCTATAGATTATTGACCCAACAGAAAACTACTTTACTATAAAATTCATTAGTCTGTTTTATCTATGAGCATTATCTACTTAAAGAAGATCTACCCTTTGATTTGGAGCTTTGTTTGTAATAATAGTTGGCGCAGAAGGAATCATGTGCACATTTAATCCTTTATAGGTAGCTTTCTTTGACCATTTTATAGAATTTCCATTTTTATATCTTAGAGTTATGACATATTAAGGGCAATACTTTAAAATATTACTGTTTTGATAGATGCAAAAATCTTCAACAAAATACTAGCTAACCAAATCAAACAGCATACCAAAAAGATAATACATCAGATCAAGTGGGTTTCATACTAGGGATGCAGGGATGGTTTAACATATACAAGTCAATAAATGTGATATATCACATAGACAGAATTAAAAACAAAAATCATATGCTCATCTGAATAGAAACAGCAAAAGCATTTGATAAAATCCAGCATCCCTTTATGATAAAAACCCTCAACAAGATTGGCATAGAAGGGACATACCTTAAAGTAATAAAAGCCAACTATGACAAAACCACAGCCAACATCATACTAAATGGGGAAAAGTTGAAAGCATTTCCCTCAAGAACTGGAACAAGACAAGGATGCCCACTTTCACTACTTCTGTTTAACATAGTACTGGAAATCCTAGCCAGAGCAATCAGACAAGAGAAAGAAAGAAAGGGCACCCAGATTGGAAAAGGGAAAGTCAGACTGTCACTGTTCACCAATGATGTGATCATATACCTAGAAAACCCTACCAAAAAACTCCTAGATCTGATAAGTGAATCCAGTAAAGTCTCAGGATACAAAATCAATGTACACAAATCAGTAGGAATGCTATACACCAACCATGATGAAGCTAAAAAATCAAGAACTCAGTCCCTTTTAAAATAGCTGCAAAAAATAATAAAATACTTAGGAATATACTTAACCAAGGAGGTGAAAGATCTCTACAAGAAGAACTACAAAACACTGCTGAAAGAAATCACAGATGAAAAAAACAAATGAAAACACATCCCAACCTCATGGATGGGTAGAATCAATATTGTGAAAATGACCATACTGCCAAAAGCAATCTACAGATTCAATGCAATTCCCATTAAAATACTACTGTCATTCTTTTTTTTTTTTTTTAGAATAATATATAACAATTTATTGAATTAAGCCCCAGCTTGATTCAAGCAGAAAACTGGAAAAGGGGATTTTTAAAATAGACAAATAAAAATTGGATGTATTTATGGTGTACAACATGATGCCTTGGTATATGTACAGCATTGTAGAATGGCTAAATCAAGCTAATTAGCATGCATTACCTTACGTACTTATCTCTTTTTTTGGAAAAGGGGGATAGAGAACAGGTTTTGTCTTCTCCCACTGTGATCTCCTGCAAAGACGGAGAAAGAGATCCAGACTGTTCATGAGTGATTTTGTCTGTGTTCTCATAAGACCTTCCCAGAAATGATGATTTTTTTTAAAAATTTCAGCTATCCAACTTGATAAAGTCAATCTTCGAGTATATTGGGCGTGGTCTCTTCTGGATAACTTTGAGTGAAACCAGGGATACAGCAGATGGGTGCTGATGAATTGATTGGTGCAGCACACCAACATGGCACAAGTATACACATGTAACAAACCTGCACGTTATGCACATGTACCCTAGAACTTAAAGTATAATAATAATAATAAAAAAACCTAATTGATCCGAATACAAATACAGTAAAGGCCATTATTAAATACTTCATGAGGCATTACATATTCAGACTTTATAATCACAGATCCACTGATATTAGATATTGATTACAGAAGTAAGTTGAGATTGCCTGAAAGATCATCACTAAAGCAGATCTCCTTTTCAAAAGCAGAGGCCTCTCCTGTATTTCTCAGCCATATTGCCTACAGACGTGCTTCACGGCCATTGTTTCGGATGATCTTGGCATATTCCTTGGCCGATGTGTAAGGGACTTGGGGTCTAGCTGGGTCTTCAGAATCAACATGGAAGAGACCAAACTGGCTGCTGTATCCCTGGTTCCACTCAAAATACTACTGTCATTCTTTACAGAACTAGAAAAACAATCCCAAAATCCATACAGAACCAAGAAAGAGCTTCCATAGCCAAAAGCAAGACTAAGTGAAAAGAGCAAATCTGGAGATACCACATTACCTGACTACAATTTATACTACAAGGCTACAGTTACCAAAGCAGCATGGCACTGGTATAAAAATAGGCATGTAGACGAATGGAACAGAATGGAGAACACAGAAATAAAGTCAAACACTTATAGCCAACTGACCTTCAACACAGCATACAAAAACATAAAGTTGGGGACAGGACACCATATTCAATAAATGGTGCTGGGAAAATTGGCAAGCCACATGCAGAAGAATGAAAATGGATCCTTGTCTCTCACCTTATACAAAAATCAACTCAAGATGGATCAAATACTTAAATCTAAGACTTGGAACTATAAAAATTCTGGAAGATAACATTGGAAAAACTCTTCTAGACATTGGCTTAGGCAAAGAATTCATGACTAAGAACCCAAAAGCAAATGCCACAAAAACAAAAATAAATAAATGGGACCTAACTAAACGAAAAAGCTTCCACACTACCAAAGAAATAATCAGCAAACAGACAACCCACAGAGTGGGAGAAAATATTCACAAACTACATATTTGACAAAGGACTAATATCCAGAATCTACAAGGAACTCAAGCAAGTCAGCAAGAAAAAGACAAATACTCCCATCCAAAAGTGGGCAAAGGACATGAATAGACAATTCTCAATGGAAGATATACAAACAGTCAACAAACACATGAAAAATGCTCAGCATCACTAATTATCAGGGAAATGCAAATTAAAACCACAGTGAGATACCTTACTCCTGCGAGAATGCCCATAATTAAAAAGCCAAAAAATAATAGATGTTGGTGTGGATGTGGTGAAAAGAAACACTTTTACACTGCTAGTGGGAATGTAAACTAGTACAACCACTATGGAAAACAGGATAGAGATTTCTTAAAGAACTAAAAGTGGAACTACCATTTGACCCAGCAATGCCACTGCTGAGTATTTACTCAAAGGAAAGGAAGTCATTATATGAAAAAGACACATGCACACACATGTTTATAGCAGCACAATTGTTAATTGCAAAAATATAGAACCAACCTAAATGCCCATCAATCAACGAGTGGATAAAGAAAATGTATTTACACACCATGGAATACTATTCAGCCATAAAGTAGAATGAAATAATGGCCCTTGTAGCAACTTGGATGGATCTGGAGGCCATTATTCTAAGTGAAGTAACTCAGGAAAGGAAAACCAAATATCATATGTTCTCACTTGTAAGTGGGAGCTAAACTATGAGGATGCAAAGGCATAAGAATGATATAATGGAGTTTGGGGACTCAAGGGGAAGGACGGATGGGGGTGAGGGATAAAAGACTATGTATTGGGTACAGTGTACTCTGCTAGGGTGTGGGTATATCACAATCTCAGAAATCACCACTAAGGAACTTATTCATGTAACCAGAAACCACCCGTACCCCCAAAACTATTGAAATAAAAAATGTACTGTTTTGTAACAAATATTATGGGATCATTAAAACATATTCATCATTAGATTCAGGATCTGCTGGAAAATGTTTAATAAATAATAAATTTATTTAAACTCTACCCATATTTTATTTGGGTGTATTTTCATGGCCCAAATGTTATGTTTGAAGCGTTGATTTCATTGGGAAGTTTGAAAAGAACCATTTCTACACATGTAAAGTTATAGAAGGAGAGTCAACTACAGTCATATGGAAGGTTTTCATTAAGATGTCTCTTCCTGTAGATTTACCCAAAAAGATAAGATTTAATCATCGAACTCTTATCTTTTATATGAGAAGTCTACTTAATATAGATCAGACTATGCCATTTAATGTCTGAACATATTGTAATGAGTGGCTTCTTTTTTTGTTTTTTGAGATAGAGTTTTGCTCTTGTTGCCCAGGCTGGAGTGCAATGGCACGACCTTGGCTCACCGCAACCTCCGCCTCCTGGGTTCAAGTGATTCTCCTGCCCCAGCCTCCTGAGTAGCTGGGATTACAGGTGTGTGCTATCATACCCAGCTAATTTTGTATTTTTAGTAGAGATGGGGTTTTTCTATGTTGGTCAGGCTGGTCTCGAACTCCCAACCTCAGGTGATCTGTCCACCTCGGCCTCCCAAAGTGCTGGGATTACAGGCGTGAGCCACTGAGCCCGGTCATGATTGGCCTTTAGAATTGACTGGGACCTTGATGGTTATTCATTTCAAGCTCCTATTTAGGGAGAAACCCATTCTCCACATTTCCGTTCTCCATTGTGTTAAAGTTAATTCGTCACATGTCCAGACTGATATATTTCAATACCAATTTAGTCAAACTTTGGACCATGACCATTAATGGATAGTGAAATCAATTTAGCGGGGTGAGGGGTGTTGTGACAAGAGTTTTTAAAAAGAGGAATAGAATAGGTAAGAATAAAAGGCAAGGCCAGGCACCGTAGCTCATGCCTATAATCCAATGCTTTGGGAGGCCAAGGTGGGAGGACTGCTAGAGCCCAGGAGTTTGAGAACAGCCTGGGCAACATAGGGAGACCCCATCACTACAATAAATTAAAAAATTCGCTGGTTATGGTGGTGGTGGGCACCTGTAGTTCTAGCTACTGGGGATGCTGAGGTAGATGGATCACTTCAGCCTAGAAGTTCGAGGCTGCAGTGAACTATGATTGTGCCACTCCACTCCAGCCTGGGTGACAGAGTGAGACCCTATCCAAAAAAAAAAAAAAAAAAAAAAAAGAATAAAAAGAATAGAAGATAGAAGGTAGAGTATTTGTTTCAGTATATACATGCATATGTTTGTTGGGTCATAATGTAAAAATATATTTGTTGGCCAGGCATGGTGGTTCATGCCTGTAATCCCAGCACTGTGGGAGGCTGAGGTGAGCAGATCACCTGAGGTCAGGAGTTCAAGATCAGCCTGGCTAACATGGTGAAAACCCATCTCTACTGAAAATACAAAAATTAGCTGATTAGCTGGGCATGATGGAGGGTGCCTATAATCCCAGCTACTTGGGAGGCTGAGGTGGAAGAATCGCTTGAACCTGGGAGGCAGAGGTTGCAGTGAGCCGAGATGCATTGCACTGCAGCCTGGGCGACAGAGTGAGACTCCATCTCAAAACAACAACAAAACAAAACAAAACAAACCAAAGGGTATTTGTTATTGTAGATCAGGTCAAAGCTTTTGAGAAATACTCGACTAGACTGCAGGATCCTTGTGATAGGAGTCATATTATAGGTGCTCATTAAATGCTTGTGGAATTATTATATTTGCCTCAGTTGTCAGTTTGTATTAAAAATGAGGGACTTGTTTACCCAATCAATTTCTGATTGGGCTTATGTGGAGATAGAGGTTATTCATCGGGGTGCCTTTAAGTGTACCCCCCTGTCCCCCTTATTTAGTCTTCTTTAAGATAAATGGGTTTTAAGACATAGACATGCTCTATCTTTCCTCCTTCCTCCTTCACCTTTCCCACAGGAGTCATCAAAGAATCTTTGCTGGGTAATGATTTAGACTCATTCCCTGTCTCATACTCCCTTACAATGAGCATCGAGTGTTTGTAATTCATCAGGCAGCAGTATAAGCATTTTATATGTATTAACTCATTCACTCCTCATAATAAGCCTCTGGAGGGTGCTCTGTTATCTCCAGTTTACTGATGAGTAAACTAAAACACAAATAGATGAAGTGGATTAAGATCACAGACTTAGTAAGTGGCCAGGATTTGAACCTAGGTAATCTTTGGATATCATAGAAAGAACACAGCACTTTTCAAGAGCAGAGAGCTAGGCTAGAGGGCTGGTTGGCTCAGGGAGTTTTGTTCAACCAAGGCTCTTTTTGGGGGCAAGGCTGCTAGAAGGCCTTGTGTAGTCTTTTTTGTATTTCAGATCCCTGAAATTAGGTAAATCTGGAAAATGGACTGAATTTTCACTTTTTACTTAATATTTTGATATTAGGTGAACAAAGCCTGAGATAAGTGACCACATGTCACTTAAGATAAATCCATATTTAGTTTGAAAAGCAATGATCGGAATTGGAAATCTGAAGTATAATCTACTATATAGGATGCCCCATGGCTAGCATGTGAATGGACACTCAGAGTAAGCAGGGGAGAAAGGGATAATTTATTTATAAGCACACACATATATATGTACATATGTATATGTGTGTGTGTATCTATATCAAATTAAAAAGGTAAAAGTGTGTATGTGGGTAAATTATGTTGACAAATGTAAGAGGGAAAATGGCCATAAAGGAGCTTGTGGTAGGCAGAATAATGGCCACCCAAAGGTGTCCATGTCCTAATTCCTGAAACCTGTAAAAATGTTACCCTAGATGGCAAAAGAGACATTGCAGAATTAATTAAGGTTAAGGATCTTCAAATGAGGAGGGTTGTTTTTTTTTTTGGCTGGATTATCCAGGTGGGCCCAATCTAATCACATGAGTCCTTAAAATTGGAGAACCTTTTCCAGTTGTGGAGAATCAGCATGGAAACAGATTCTCTCCTAAAGCCTCCAGAAAAGAATGCAGCCCTGCTGACACCTTGATTTTAGCCCAGGGAGACTGTTAGATTTCTAACTTACAGAACTGTAAGATACCGAATTTGTATTGTTTAAGCCACTGAGTTTGTGCTAATTTGTTACAGAAGCAATAGAAAATGAATATAGGGCTCTTTAGTACCGCCCAAATTATAAAAAAGAGAGTTTCTCTGAAGGTAAGTTTCCTTCCACCTGCTCAAAGAAGCTGAAACTGTTTAACCTTGAGAAGACAAAGTTAGTAAGGGCACCTTAGCTCTGATCTTCAGTATTTAAAAGGCTATCATATGGAAAAAAGATTAGATTATTATGTTGAGTTGGAAGAATTTTAGGTCAAGAGTTGAAGTTATGGAGATTGTGACAATTATAGCTATCAAAATCAGACTGGGTGGCATTGCAGAACTTAAGTTCCCCTTCTCTGGAAGTGCCCAGCAATAATAATACTGTATATGGCATTTTAAAGCCATTTTGCAGTTTACCAAAAGCTTTATGTTCATAAATCATCCCATTTAATCCTCAACAGTGTGGCGAATTGGTCTTAATTTTCTCATTTTATGTGTGAGTAAACGGAGGCTAACGTGTAAGCTTAATATAACTTAACAAAGGGCTCACAGCTAGCTAGTAAGGGCAGAGTTGGGAGTTGAGTGTTGTTTTGGGAGTTGAAGGCCAGTGCCTTTCCTATTGCCTCATTCATTCATTCCTTCATTCATTTGTTCACATTTATAGAGTGCTTCTTTTGACAACACCTGGATGGGGCAACAGGAGTAAAGTAATGAACAAGGCAAGTGTGTTCCCTATCCTTAGCGCTTACGGTCTGAGGAAAGAGAAACTGGGAATTCGTAGAGTGTGACTAACGCTGTGCAGGAGGAAGACGCATGTGATCCAAGAACACATGGAAGGGTTACCGGGTCAGCCTTAGAGGTTAGGGAAGCCTTCTTGGAAGAGGTGATGTTTAAGAATCACAAGGAGTGATCCAGAAAAAGACGAACCTGGGCAAGGGCAGGATGGTAGGAAGAACATCCCACGCAGAGGAAATAGCACACATGGCAGCACAGAGAGGAGAGAAACTAAACTGACATCTGTCCGAGAATGTCAGAGGGGAGAGTCCTTCCACTAGTGAACAGTTTCGATACATGCCTTCTAAGGCTCCTTCCAACTTTAACATTCAATAAATCTATGAAAAATATCAATTTTTAAATAGGTAACAGACTGCATGGCTTCATTTGGTGAACTTTTATCATTAGCTTATATATCAGGCATATTTAGGTGCAAATCAGGATGCTAAGCACTGAATAAGAGTTTCAAGGTGGAGCCAATAGGCCATTCCAGAGGAAAAATGGACTACAGTTTATGGCTATCCAGTGGTGTGTCGGTAAATATTTAGCAACCACCTTTCCAGAAAAATAAGCCCTGATTTATGGTATTTGCCAATTCCATGGTATAAGCACACCCACCGTGGCTAATTTTAAGCTGCCATCACTGCTGTGGAGTTGGGAAGAGATGTGCGTGAACACACCATTGTGCAGTATTTTCAGCATACAAATGCAGTAGGCACAAAGAACTGCAAGATCGTAGCATAAACTGTGATGAAATGATTAGGAAGTGATGAATTTGGAGTATTTATTACTTTTTTTTTTTTTTTTTTGAGACGGAGTCTCGCTCTGTCACCCAGGCTGGAGTGCAGTGGCCGGATCTCAGCTCACTGCAAGCTCCGCCTCCCGGGTTTACGCCATTCTCCTGCCTCAGCCTCCCGAGTAGCTGGGACTACAGGCGCCCGCCACCTCGCCCGGTTAGTTTTTTGTATTTTTTAGTAGAGACGGGGTTTCACCGGGTTAGCCAGGATGGTCTCGATCTCCTGACCTCGTGATCCACCCGTCTCGGCCTCCCAAAGTGCTGGGATTACAGGCTTGAGCCACTTTCTATGTAATTTATTATAAGTTTATATAATTTATTTATTTTCTTTTTTTTTTAGAGATAGGGTCTTGCTCTTGTCACCCAGGCTGGAATACAGTGGCACGATCGTAGCTCACTGAAGCCTTGAACTCCTGGGCTCATGTGATCCTCCTGAGCATCCCAAGTAGCTGGGACTACAGGCACACACCACCCTGCCTGGCTAATTATTTTTTATTTTTGTAGAGATGAGGTCTCCCTGTGTTGCTAGGCTGATCTTGAACTTCTGGCCTCAAGTGATCCTCCCACCTTGGTCTCCCAAAGTGCTGGGATTATAGGCGTGAGCCATGGCACATGGCCTGTAATTTAATTTTTAATAGTAATTGTATTTAACAACTATATCTCAGAATTCCTGAAAATTTAACAATTGGCTCTTGCAAGTTGATACAAGCCAACTTTAGCACAGTACAACAGCTACCCCTGGAAATGCTGCTTAGAGTGTTGTCATTGTGAGAATTGACGCAGTTGTCAAAGGGCTCTCTGTGCTTCTTAGAAAGCTTACATATTCCCACACCCAATGTCAATAATGATGTATTGGTTCATAAGAGCCGTAGCTGTCAGTTTCATGGGAGTGGAGTAGAAAAGCTCCTATCTGCCTCTTCCTCTGAATCCTGTTTTTCAGCTTTGCCAGGCTTATGTCTGGCTAAAATAGTCTGTTGCACTTATTTTATTTGTTATTGTGTAGAGGAGATAAAACATGGAGTGGGGAAAATTTTCCTATTTTATATGAGTCCCTGGCAGAGCAAACAAATGACTAGTTTTAGCCACTGGGAACTTAAGGAGTACAGTTTTAAAGTCCATTGTGAAACAATTTCTATGTAATTCTGTTTAAAACTATTGTGTTCCATTTGATATTTGTTAATTGCCGAAGGAAAAAGAGTCCTACTTATTTAAAACACAGAAGTCAAGTTCAAGTATAGGAGAAATGTTAGAAAGGGGGGAGTCCGTTTAGAGTGCCTTTATTATATAGATAAGGATGATTGGTGACAAGTCAGATAAAAAGAATGAGACCTAGTGGGCTAAATCATCATAAGAAGAAGCTGGAAGGTGCAGACTGGGAGAAATGAAGAAGGGCTTTCCACCCAAGGAAGAAAGAGTAGTGAATTTTAAGTGAAACTGACTAAAATGCTAGTCAAAGATATAGATCCTTTGAGCTGGGAAAGCATTTAGGGTTAATAGTTTCAAAGTGGAGATTTTTAAACTTTTAGTTTCAGGGGTTCATGTGCAGGTTTGTTACATAAATAAGTTGCATGTCGCAAGGGTTTGGTGTATATGTTGTTTTGTCACTCAGATTTGAGCATAGCACCCAATCAGTAGTTTTTTGAATCCTCACACTCCTCTCACCCTCCATCCTCAAGTAGGCCCCAGTGTCTATTGTTTCCTTCTTTGTGTCCATGTGTACTCAATGTTTAGCTCCCACTTATAAGTGAGAACATGTGGTGTTTGGTTTTCTGTTCCTGCATTAGTTTGCTTAGGATAATGGCCTCCAGTCCATCTATATTGCTACAAAAGACATGATCTTATTCTTTCTTATGACTGTGTAGTATTCCATGATGTATATGTACCATATTTTCTTTATCCAGTCTACCATTGATGGGCATTTACGTTGATTCCATGTCTTTGCTATTGTAAATAGTGTTGCTGCAATGAACATATGCATGCATGTGTCTATATGGTAGAATGATTTATATTCCTTTGGGTATATACCTAATAATGGGATTTCTGGGTCAAATGGTAGTTCTTTAAGAAGTCGTCAAACTGCTTTCCGCAGTGGTTGAACTAATTTACATTTCTGCCAGCAGTGTATAAGCATTCCCTTTTCTCTGCAACCTCACCGCTATCTGTTATTTTTTGACTTTTCAAAAATAGCCATTCTGACTGGTGTGAAATGGTATCTCATTGTGGTTTTGATTTGCATTTCTCTAATGATTAGTGATGTTGAGCATTTTTTCGTATGCTTATTGTCTGCATGTATGTCATATTTTGAAAAGTGTTCATGTCCTTTGCCCACTTTTTAATGGAGTTGTTTATTTTTTGCTTGTTAATTTAAGTTTCTTATAGATTCTGGATATTTACCTTTGTCAGATGCATAGTTTGCAAATATTTTCTCCCATTCTTTGGGTTGTCTATTTACTCTGTTGATAGGTTTTTTTTCCTCTGTGCAGAAGCTCTTTGGTTTAATTAGGTCCCATTTGTCAATTTTTGTTTTTGTTGCAATTGCTTTTGGCATCTTTATCATGAAATCTTTACCAGTTCCTATGTATCGAATGGTATTGCCTAGGTTATCTTCCAAAGCTTCTATAGTTTTGGTTTTACATTTAAGTCTTTAATCCATCTTGAGTTGATTTTTGCATATGATGTAAGGAAGGGATCCAGTTTTAATATTCTACATGTGGCTAGCCAGTTATCCCAGCACCATTGATTGAGTACGGAGTCCTTTTGCCATTGCTTTTTTCAGCTTTGTTAAACATTTGATGCTGGTAGGTGCACAGCATTATTTCTGAGACCTCTGTTCTGTTCCATTGGTCTGTGTCTGTAATTGTTCCAGTACCATGCTTTTTTGATTACTGTAGCCCTGTAGTATAGTTTGAAGTTGGGTAACAGACTTCACTTAAATTAATCTTGGCAAATGTTTAGGGATGACTTAATTTTAAAAAAATTAGATATGATTTATAGACCATAACATTTACCATTTTAAAACATATATTTTCATGGTTGTACAACCATCACACTATGTAATTTGAGAACATTTTCATCTCCCCACGAAGAAACCTGGTACCTATTAGTCACTTCCCAATCCCTGAAATACACTAATCTGCTTTCTGTCTCTTATGGATTTGCCTATTCTGTACATTTCATATAAATAGACTCATATAATATATGGGCTTTGTATCTAGCTTCTTTTACTTAGCAGAATATTTTCAAGGTTCATCCATGTTGTATATATATCAGTGACCAAATAATATTCTATTGTATGTATATACCATCTTTTCTTTATTCATCAGCTGATGGGCATTTTTGCAACTTATTTGTCAGCTGATGGGTTGTTTGCAACTTTTTGGCTATTATGAATAATGCTGCTGTGGACATTTGTGTACATTTTTGCGTGAACATGTTTTCAAGTATCTTGAGTCTAAGAGTAGAATTGCTGGATCATATGGTAGATCTGTGTTTTACTTTTTGAGGGAATCCCAAACTGTTTTCTGACTATACCATTTTATATTCCCACCAGCAGTACATGGAGGTTCTAGTTTCTCCACATCTCTTTATATCCTCTCCACCACTTGTTATTTTATTATTTTTTACTATAGCTATCCTAGTGAATGTGAAGTGATATCTCATGCTTTTGATTTGCATTTTCTTGATGACTAATGATGCTGAACATCTTTTCATGTGATTATTGGCCATTTGTGTATTTTCTTTGGGAAAATTTATTCAAATTCTTTGCCCATTTTAAAATTGGGTTGTCATTTTATTCTTGAGTTGTAAGAATTCTTTATATGTTCTTGATAGTAGACTCTCATTAGCTGTATGATTTGCAAATATTTTCTCCAAGTCTGTGGGGTTTTTTTTTTCACTTTCTGGATAGTGTCCTTTAAAGCACAAATGTTTCTTGTTTTGAAGTCCATGTATCTATTTTTTCTTTGGTTGCTCATGCTTTAGGTGTAATATCTGAGAAATTGTTGCCTAATCTAACATCACAAACATTTACCTCTGTGTTTTCTTCTAGAAGTTTTATAGTTTTAGCCCTTACAATTAGGTCTTTGATCTATTTTGAGTTAAGTTTTGTACATGGCGTGAGATATGGGTCCACATTTATTCTTTTGTGTGTAGATATCCAGTTGTCCCAGCACCATTTGTTGAAAAGACTGTTCTTTCCTCACTGAATTGTCTTGGTACCCTTGTCTTGCTACCGTTGTCAAAAATCAATTAGTCAGTTGTTTTTTACGTGTATATAGTCTTATTTCTGGACTCTCAATTCTGTCCTATTGATCTATATGTCTATTGTAGGCCAGTACCACAGTGTTTGAATTACTATAGTTTTGAAGTAAGCTTAAAATAATTAAGTATGAGTCCTGCAACTTTGTTCTTTTTCAAGATTGTTTTTGCTATTGTAAATTCTTGCCTTTTCATATGAACTTTACAGTTACCCTGTCAATTTCTACAAATAGGTAGTTGGAATTTCAATAGGGATTGCATTGAATTGGTAGATCAATTTGGGGAGTATTGAGGCTTCCAATACATGAAGACAAAATGTGTTTCCATTTGTTCTTTAATTCCTTTCAATGAAGTTTTGTAGTTTCATGTGTACAAGTCTTGCACTTACTCTGTTCTGCACATGTACTCTAATAGTATATTCTTTTTATACCATTGGATTGTTTACTTCATTTCATTTTCAGATTGTTCATTGTGAATGTGTAGAAATACAACTGATTTTTTATATATTGATCTTCTATAACCTTGCTAAACTCATTTATTAGCTGGTATGTGTGTGTATGTGTGTTGGGGGGGTGTTTGTGTGTATGTTTGTATTCCTTAGGATTTTCTACCTACAGGATCATGTCACTTTGCAAATAAAGATAATATTTTCCTTCTTCCGTTATAATCTGGATGCAGTTTATTTTACTTTCTTGTTTGATTGCCCTGTAGTGTAGAACCTCCAGTACAATCTTAAATAGAAGTGGTGAAAGTAGATATTCTTGTCTTATTCCTGATTTTAGAGGAAAACTTTCAATCTTTCACCATTAAGTATGATGTTACTTATGTTTTTTTTTTAAATTCTATTTTAAGTTCTGGGGTACATGTGCAGAATGTGTAGGTTTGTTACGTAGGTATACACGTGCCATGGTGGTTTGCTCACCTATCAACCCATCATCTACATTAGGTATTTCTCCTAATGCTATCCCTCCCCAGCCCCTCACTCCCCAACAGGCCCCAGTGTATGATGTTCCCCTGCCTGTGTCCATGTGTTCTCATTGTTCAACTCCCACTTATGAGTGAGAACATGCGGTGTTTGGTTTTCCGTTCCTGTATTAGTTTGGTGAGAATTATGGTTTCCAGCTTCATCCATGTCCCTGCAAAGGACATGAACTCATCCTTTTTTAATGGCTGTATAGTATTTCATGGTGTATATGTGCCACATTTTCTTTATCCAGTCTGTCATTGATGGGCATTTGGGTTGGTTCCAAGTTTTTGCTATTGTGAATAGTGCCACAATAAATATAAGTGTGCATGTGTCTTTATAGTAGAATGATTTATAATCCTTTGGGTATATACCCAGTAATGGGATTGCTGGGTCAAATGATATTTCTAGTTCTAGATCCTTGAGGAATCGCCACACTGCCTTCCACAATGGTTGAACTAATTTACACTCCCACCAACAGTGTAAAAGCGTTCCTATTTCTCCACATCCTCTCCAGTATCTGTTGTTTCCTGACTTTTTAATAATCGCCATTCTAGCTGGCGTGAGATGGTATCTCATTGTGGTTTTGATTTGCATTTCTCTAATGACCAGTGATGATGAGATTTTTTTCATATGTTTGTTGGCTGCATACATGTCTTCTTTTGAGAAGTGTCTGTTCATTTCCTTTGCTCACTTTTTGATGGGGTTGTTTTGTCTTGTAAATTTAAGTTCTTTGTAGATTCTGGATATTAGCCCTTTGTCAGATGGGTACATTGCAAAAATTTTCTCCCATTCTGTAGGTTGCCTGTTCACTCTGATGATAGTTTCTTTTGCTGTGCAGAAGCTCTTTAGTTTAATTAGATCCCATTTGTCAATTTTGGCTTTTTGTTGCCATTGCTTTTGGTGTTTTAGTCATGAAGTCTTTGCCCATGCCTATGTCTTTGAATGGTATTGGCTAGGTTTTCTTCTAGAGTTTTTATGGTTTTAGGTCTAACATTTAAGTCTTTAATCCATCTTGAGTTAATTTTTGTATAAGGTGTAAGGAAGGGGTCCATTTTCAGTTTTCTGCATATGGCTAGCCAGTTTTCCCAACACCATTTATTAAATAGGGAATCCTTTCCCCATTGCTGTTTTTGTCAGGTTTGTCAAAGATCAGATGGTTGTAGATGTGTGGTGTTATTTCTGAGGCCTCTGTTCTGTTCAGTTGGTCTGTATATCTGTTTTGGTATCAGTACCAGCCTGTTTTGGTTACTGTAGCCTTGTAATATAGTTTGAAGTCAGATAGTGTGATGCCTCCAGCTTTGTTCTTTTGACTTAGGATTGTCTTGGAGATGCGGGCTCTTTTTTGGTTCCATATGAAATTCAAAGTAGTTTTTTTTTTTTTCCAATTCTGTGAAGAAAATCAGTGGTAGCTTGATGGGGATAGCGCTGAATCTATAAATTACTTTGGGCAGTATGGCTTTTTCATGATATTGATTCTTCCGATCCATGAGCGTGGAATGTTTTTTTCATTTATTTGTGTCCTCTCATTTCCTTGAGCAGTGGTTTGTAGTTCTCCTTGAAGAGGTCCTTCACATCCCTTGTAAGTTGGATTCCTAGGTATTTGATTCTCTTTGTAGCCGTTGTGAATGGGAGTTCACTCATGATTTGGCTCTCTGTTTGTTATTGGTGTATAGGAATGCTTGGGTTTTTAATAGATGACTTTTATCAGTTTGAGGAAGTTCCCCACTATTGCTTGTTTGCTGAGTGCTTTTTTCTTTTAAAATTACAATAGGTTATTGGTTTTTGCCAAATGTTTTTTCTGCATGTATCAAAATGATCATATGTGTATTTTACCATTTATTGTATTAATAATGTGTTGGATTATTGCATTAATATAGTATACTACATTTATTTTTATTTGTTGAACCTACCTTGTATTTCTGAGATCAGTTCCACTTGGTCTTAGTGTGTATCCTTTTTATATGCTGCTGAATTCAGTTGGCTAGTATTTTGTTGAGGACTTTTGCTTTTATACTCACAAGGGAAATTGGTCTATAAAAGTTGTGTGTGTGTGTGATGTCTTTGACTGGATAGTTTTGTTGGATTTAGAATTCTTGGTTGTTAGGTTGTTTGTTTTTTCCTTTCAGAACTTTGAATATATTGGCCACATGTGGTGGCTCATGCCTGTAATCCCAGTACTTTGGGAGGCCAAGGCAGGCAGATCACTTGAGTCCAGGTGTTCGAGACCAGCCTGGGCAATATGGTGAGTCCCCATCTCTACAAAAATTAGCTGGACATGGTGGCATGTGCCTGTAGTCCCAGCTACTCAGGAGGCTGAGGTGGGAGGATCACTTGATCCCAGAGAGGTCAAGGCTGCAGTGAGCTGTGATTATGCTACTACACTCCAGCCTGGGTGACATAGTTGGACCCTGTCTCAAGAAAAAGAAAAAGAAAGAACTTTGAACATATCATCCAATTTCCTTCTGGCCTCCATGGTTTCTGTTGACAATTTAGTTGTTAATCTTTTGGAGGATATTGAGGATCCCTTGTATGTGATGAGTTGCTTCTCTCTCACTGCTTTCAAGATTCTCTTTGATTTTGGTTTTTGACAGTTTGAATAATATGTGTCTAGGTATGATCTTTTTGAGTTTATCCCACTCAGAGTTTTTTTGAGCTTCTTGGATGTGCAGACTAATGTTTTTCACTAAATGTAGAAATTTTTGGCCATTATTTCTTCAAGTATTATTTCTTCCCCTTTATGTTTCTTCTCTACCTCGGGTTATGCATATGTTGATACATTGATGGCATCCCACAAATGTCTCTGAATCTATGTTTTTATTTATTTGTTTGTAATATGTGGAATTAATTTATTATAATGAGTATCAATAACATACAAAAATAAGAAATATTGATAATTTTGTATGCTATGCAAAACTATTCATACATGATTAGAAGTCAATACTTCCTCTAAAAACTGACATGGTAAAAGTAATTACTTGTTTCCTTAATTTGGGGGATGCTACCTAACATTAAAAAAATGAAATATCACACAGGCTTATTTTAAAAAAATAATTTTTACATGATTGTCCCATCCTAGAGGCAAGATCAGACTTAATTAACATCAGTAGAGATTCTTTAAACACAT
This sequence comes from Chlorocebus sabaeus, assembly GCF_047675955.1. Lineage (NCBI taxonomy): Eukaryota > Metazoa > Chordata > Mammalia > Primates > Cercopithecidae > Chlorocebus > Chlorocebus sabaeus. Next base: position 56,376,470 of record NC_132904.1, read on the forward strand.
TACATTTTATAAAGCACCTTCTGGGTGACATTATTTGCTATTATACAAGACAGACGGGGAATAAACTAAATTCAAGTCTAACAGAAGCACCAGCAATTAAAATTGTTTTCAAATAATTTACAAATACATGTACTGCATAAATTCATTTTTTGCATGCAATACACAGCATTAGAATTATAAGAAAGACAAAGTATATGGCAAAGTTAAATTAGAGGATAATTGCAGTTGTTTGTGAGTGTTCCTTCCTTCTATAATTTGCATATGGTCATATACGTGGGATTTCTTTCAGCAATCTCCTAAAAAATCAAGTTTACTTCTTTTTTTTTTGTCCTTCCTTTTTCTTTTCTTTCTTTTCTTTTTTCTCCAAAAAGTTTTTTTAAATTATACTTTAAGTTCTAGGGTACGTGTGCACAACATGTAGGTTTGTTACATAGGTATGCGTGAGCCATGTTGGTTTGCTGCACCCATTAACTCGTTATTTACATTAGGTATTTCTCCTAACGCTATCCCTCCCCCAACCTCTCACTCCACAACAGGCCCCGGTATGTGATGTTCCCCGCCCTGTGTCCAAGTGTTCTCATTGTTCAGTTCCCACCTATGAGTGAGAACATGTGGTGTTTGGTTTTCTGTCCTTGTGATAGTTGGCTGAGAATGATGGTTTTCAGCTTCATCCATGTCCCTGCAAAGGACATGAACTCATCCTTTTTTATGGTTGCATAGTATTCCATGGTATGTATGTGCCACATTTTCTTAATCCAGTCTATCATTAATGGACATTTAGCTTGGTTCCAAGTCTTTGCTATTGTGAATAGTGCCACAATAAACATACGTGTGCATATGTCTTTATAGTAGCATGATTTATAATCCTTTGGGTATATAACCAGTAATGGGATTGCTGGGTCAAATTGTATTTCTAGTGCTAGATCCTTGAGGAATCGCCACACTGTCTTCCACAATGGTTGAACTAATTTACACTCCCACCAACAGTGTAAAAGCGTTCCTATTTCTCCACACCCTCTCCAGTATCTGTTGTTTCCTGACTTTTTAATGATCGCCATTCTAGCTGGCGTGAGATGGTATCTCATTGTGGTTTTGATTTGCATTTCTCTAATGACCAGTGATGATGAGATTTTTTTCATATGTTTGTTGCTGCCTAAATGTCCTCTTTTGAGAAGTGTCTGTTCATATCCTTTGCCCACTTTTTGATGGGGTTGTTTTTTTCTTCTAAATTTGTTTAAGTTCTTTGTAGATTCTGGATATTAGCCCTTTGTCAGATGGGTACATTGCAAAAATTTTCTCCCATTCTGTAGGTTGCCTGTTCACTCTGATGATAGTTTCTTTTGCTGTGCAGAAGCTCTTTAGTTTACTTAGATCCCATTTGTCAATTTTGGCTTTTGTTGCCATTGCTTTTGGTGTTTTAGTCATGAAGTCCTTGCACATGCCTATGTCCTGAATGGTATTGGCTAGGTTTTTTTCTAGAGTTTTTATGGTTTTAGGTCTAACATTTAAGTCTTTAATCCATCTTGAGTTAATTTTTGTATAAGGCGTAAAGAAGGGATCCAGTTTCAGCTTTCTACAAATGGCTAGCCAGTTTTCCCAACACCATTTATTAAATAGGGAATCCTTTTCCCATTTCTTGTTTTTGTCAGGTTTGTCAAAGATCAGATGGTTGTAGATGTGTGGTGTTATTTCTGAGGCCTCTGTTCTGTTCCATAGGTCTATATCTCTGTTTTGGTACCAGTACCATGCTGTTTTGGTTACTGTATGTACTATACTGTAGTATAGTTTGAAGTCAGATAGTGTGATGCTTCCAACTTTGTTCTTTTTTGCTTAGGATTGTCTTGGCAATGTGGGCTCTTTTTTGGTTCCATATGAACTTTAAAGTAGTTTTTTCCAATTCTGTGAAGAAGTCATTGGTAGCTTGATGGGGATGGCATTGAATGTATAAAATTACCTTGGGCAGTATGGCCATTTTCATGATATTGATTCTTCCTATCCATGAGCATGGAATGATCTTCCATTTGTTTGTGTCCTCCTCTATTTCGTTGAGCAGTGGTTTGTAGTTCTCCTTCAGGAGGTCCTTCACATCCCTTGTAAGTTGGATTCTTAGGTATTTTATTCTCTTTGAAGCAATTGTGAATGGGAGTTCAGTCATGATTTGGCTCTCTGTTTGTGTGTTATTGGTATATAAGAATGCTTGTGATTTTTGCACACTTATTTTGTATCCTGAGACTTTGCTGAAGTTGCTTATCAGCTTAAGGAGATTTTGGGCTGAGATGACGGGGTTTTCTAAATATACAATCATATCATCTGCATACAGGGACAATTTGACTTCCTCTTTTCCTAACTGAATACTCATTTCTTTCTCTTGCCTGATTACTCTGGCCAGAACTTCCAATACTATGTTGAATAGGAGTGGTGGCCTGTCTTGTGCAGGTTTTCAAAGGGAATGCTTCCAGTTTTTCTGCGTTCAGTATGATATTGGCTGTGGGTTTGTCATAAATAGCTCTTATTATTTTGAGATATGTTCTATGAATACCTAGTTTACTGAGTGTTTTTAGCATGAAGGGCTGTTGAATTTTGTCAAAGACCTTTTCTGCGTCTATTAAGATAATCATGTGGTTTTTGTCATTGGTTCTGTTTATGTGATAGATTACATTTATTGATTTGCATATGAACGAGGCTTGCATCCCTGGGATGAAGCCGACTTGATCATGGTGCATAAGCTTTTTGATATGTTACTGGATTCCATTTGCCAGTATTTTATTGAGGACTTTAGCATTGCTATTCATCAGGGATATTGGTCTAAAATTCTCATTTTTTTGTTGTGTGTCTGCCAGGCTTTGGTATCAGGATTATGCTGGCCTCATAAAATGAGTTAGGGAGGATTCTCTCTTTTTCTGTTGAATGAAATAGTTTCAGAAGGAATGGTACCAGCTCCTCTTCGTACCTCTGATAGAATTCAGCTGTGAATCCGTCTGGTCCTGGACATTTTTTGGTTGGTAGGCTATTTATTATTGCCTCAATTTCAGAGCCTATTATTGGTCTATTCGGAGATTCAACTATTTCCTGGTTTAGTCTTGGGAGGGTGTACGTGTTCAGGAATTTATCAATTTCTTCTACATTTTCTAGTTTATTTGCGTAGAGGTGTTTATAGTGTTCTCTGATGATAGTGTGTATTTCTGTGGGATTGGTGGTGATATCCCTTTTATAATTTTTTATTGTGTCTATTTGATTCTTGTTGCTTTTCTTCTTTATTAGTCTTGCTAGCAGTCTATCAATGTTGTTGATCTTTTCAAAAAACCAGCTCTTGGATTCATTTATTTTTTTCAAGGGTGTTTTGTGTCTCTATCTCTTTCGGTTCTGCTCTGATCTTAGTTATTTCTTGCCTTCTGCTAGTTTTTGAATGTGTTTGCTCTTGCTTCTCTAGTTCTTTAAATTTTGATGTTAGGGTGTCAATTTTAGATCTCTCCTGCTTTCTCTTTTGGGCATTTAGTGCTATAAATTTCCCTCTACACACTGCTTTAAATGTATCCCAGAGGTTCTGGTATGTTGTGTCCTTATTCTCATTGGTTTCAAAGAACATCTTTATTTCTGCCTTCATTTCATTATTTACCCAGTAGTCATTCAGAAGTAAGTTGTTCAGTTTCTATGTACTTTTGTGGTTTTGAGTGAGTTTCTTAATCCTGACTTCTAATTTGATTGCTCTATGGTCTGAGAGACAGTTTGTTGTGATTTCTGTTTTTTACGTTGTCGGAGGAGTGCTTTACTTCCAACTATGTGGTCAATTTTGGAATAAGTGTGATGTGGTGCTGAGAAGAATGTATATTCTGCTGATTTGGGGTGGAAAGTTCTGTAGATGTCTATTAGGTCGGCTTGGTGCAGAGCTGATTTGAAGTCCTGGATATCCTTGTTAACCTTCTGTCTCGTTGATCTGTCTACTATTGACAGTAGGGTGTTAAAGTCTCCCATTTTTATTGTATGGGAGTCTAAGTCTCTTTGTAAGTCTCTAAGGACTTGCTTTATGAATCTGGGTGCTCCTGTATTGGGTGCATATATATTTAGGATAGTTAGCTCTTCTTGTTGAATTGATCCCTTTACCCTTATGTAATGGCCTTCTTTGTCTCTTTTGATCTTTGTTGGTTTAAAGTCTGTTTTATCATTGTCTAGGATTGCACCCCCTGCTTTTTTTTTTTTTTTTTCATTTGCTTGGTAGATCTTCCTCCATCCCTTTATTTAGAGCCTATATGTGTCTCTGTGTGTGAGATGGGTCTCCTGAATACAGCACACTGATGGGTCTTGACTCTTTATCCAATGTGCCAGTCTGTGTCTTTTAATTGGGGCATTTTAGCCCATTTACATTTAAGGTTAATATTGTTATGTATGAATTTGATCCTGTCATTATGATTGTAGCTGGTTATTTTGCCTGTTAGTTGATGCAGTTTCTTACTAGCATCGATGGTCTTTACAATTTGGCATGTTTTTGCAGTGGTTGGTACTGGTTGTTCCTTTCCGTGTTTAGTGCTTCGCCTTCAGGAGCTCTTGTAGGGCAGGCCTGGTGGTGACAAAATCTCTCAGCATTTGCTTGTTTGTAAAGGATTTTATTTCTCCTTCACTTGTGAAACTTAGTTGGCTGGATATGAAATTCTGGGTTGAAAATTCTTTTAAGAATGTTGAATATTGGACCCCATTCTCTTCTGGCTTGTAGAGTTTCTGCCGAGAGATCTGCTGTTAGTCTGATGGGCTTCCCTTTTTGGGTAACGTGACCTTTCTCTCTGGCTGCCCTTAACATTGTTTTCCTTCATTTCAACCTTGGTGAATCTGACAATTATGTGTCTTGAGATTGCTCTTCTCAAGGAGTATCTTTGTGGTATTTCTGTATTTCCTGAATTTGAATGTTGGCCTGCCTTGCTAGGTTGGGGAAGTTCTCCTGGATAATATCCTGAAGAGTGTTTTCCAACTTGGTTCCATTTACCCTGTCACTTTCAGGTACACCAATCAATCGTAGATTTGATCTTTTCACATAGTCCCATATTTCTTGGTGGCTTTGTTAGTTTCTTTTTACTCTTTTTTCTCTAAACTTCTCTTCTCGCTTTATTTCATTAATTTGATCTTCAATCACTGATATCCTTTCTTCCACTTGATAGAATTGGCTACTGAAGCTTGTGTATGCATCACGTAGTTCTCGTGCCATGGATTTCAGCTCCATCACATCATTTAAGGTCTTCTCTACACTGTTTATTCTAGTTAGCCACTCATCTAATCTTTTTTCAAGGTTTGTAGCTTCCTTGTGATGGGTTCAAACATCCTCCTTTAGCTCGGAGAAGTTTGTTATTACTGACCTTCTGAAGCATACTTCTGTCAACTTGTCAAAATCATTATTCATCCAGCTTTGTTCCGTTACTGGCAAGAAGCTGCGATCCTTTAGAAGAGAAGAGGTGCTCTGGTTTTTAGAATTTTCAGCCTTTCTGCTCTGGTTTCTCCCCTTCTTTGTGGTTTTAATCTACCTTTGGTCTTTGATGTTGGTGAGCTACAGATGGGATTTTGGTGTGGATATCTTTTTTGTTGATGTTGATGTTATTCTTTCTGTTTGTTAGTTCTCTTTCTAACAGTCAGATCCCTTAGCCACAGGTGTGTTGGAGTTTGCTGGAGGTCTACTCCAGACCCTGTTTGCCTGAGTATCACCAGCGGAGGCTGCATAACAACAAAGATTACAGAACAGTAAATATTGCTGCCTGATCCTTCCTCTGGAAGCTTTGTTCCAGAGGGTCACCCACCTGTACCAGGTGTCAGTCAGCCCCTTACTGGGAGGTGTCTCCCGGTTAGGCTACACGGGGTCAGGGACCCACTTGAGGAGGCAGTCTGTCCATTCTCAGAGCTCAAATGCTATGCTGGGAGAACCACTGCTCTCTTCACAACTGTGAGACAGGGATGTTTAAGTCTGCAGAAGTTTCTGCTGCCTTTTGTTCAGCTATGCCCTGCCCCCAGAGGTGGAGTCTACAGAGGCAGCAGGCCTCTCCCCGTGCCAGGTTGCTGCCTTGCAGATCGATCATTGCTGTGCTAGCAGTGAGCAAGGCTCCATAGGCATAGGACCCACTGAGCCAGGTGGGGGATATAATCTCCTGGTGTGCCGTTTGCTAAGACCATTGGAAAAGCACAGTATTTAGGCGGGAGTGTCCTGTTTTTCCAGCTACAGTCTGTCACAGCTTCCCTTAGCTAGGAAAGGGAAATCCCTCAACCCCCGTGCTTGCCAGGTGAGGTGATGCCCTGCCCTGCTTCGGCTTACCCTCTGTGGGCTACACCTACTGTCCAACCAGTCCCAGTGAGATGGACCAGGTACCTCAGTTGGAAATGCAGAAATCACACGTCTTCTGCATTGATCACACTGGGGGCTGTAGACCAGAGCTGTTCCTATTTGGCTATCTTGGAATGGGATCCTATGTATTTTTTTTTTAATTGTTTGCTTTTTGTCCCTCAAACTAGCTAATCTCAATTAATCAATCTTCAAGTTTACTGTCTCTTCTGCCTGCTCAAAACTGCAGTTGAGCCACTCTAGTGAAGTTTTCATTTCAGTTATTATGCTTTTCAACTCCAGAATTGCTATTTAATTTAAAAAAATAATTTATATATTACTAAGGTTTGAATGTGTCTCCCAAAAGTTTATGTGCTGGAAAGTTGTCATTGTAACAGTATTAAGAGGTAGGACCTTTAAGAGCTGATTAGGTCATAAGAGCTCTGCCCTCATGAGTATATTAATGCTATTATCATGGTTTATTTATTACAGCAGTGGGGCTCCTGATAAAAGGATGAGTTTGGCCTGATTTCCTTACTCTCTCTTGAGTGCTTGCTCACCATGTTATGCCTTCCACTGTGAGATGATCTTCACCAGGTGCTAGTGCCATGCTCTTCGACTTCCTAGTCTCTAGAACCATGAGCCAAATAAACTTCTGTTCTTTAGAAATTATTCAGCCTGTGGTATTCTGCTATAGCTGCAGAAAATAGACTAAAACATATATGTTTATTGATCATCTTTATTGGTGGAATAGAGTTATACCTTTATACTTTCTTTTAGTTCTTTTCTTTTTTCTTTTTTTTTTTTTTTTGGGGGGGGGAGTGGGGATAGGTTCTTGCTCTGTCACCCAGGCTGGAGTGTAGCAGTGTGATCATAGCTCACTGAAGCCTCAAACACCTGAGCTCAAGTAATCCTCCCACCTTAGTCTCCCAAGTAGCTTAGACCAGATGTGCATGCCACCATGGCTGGCTGATTCTTTACGTTACTAGAGATAGGGTCTAGCTGTGTTGCCAAGGGTGGTCTTGAACTCCTGGGATCAAACAATTCTTCCTCCTCAGCCTCCCAGAGTGCTGGGTTTATAGGCATGAGCCACCGTGCCCAGCCTCTTTTAGTTCTTTAGACATAGTTTCCTTCAGCACTTTGAACATATTTAAAACAGTTCATTTAAAGTCTTTGTCTAGCAAGTTCAACATTTGGGTCTCCTTAGGGCAGTTTCTACTGATTGCTTTGTTTTCCTTCTATATGGACCATGCTTGCTTGTTTTCTTTCCCGTATCTCATAATTTTTTTGTTGAAAATTGGACATTTTAAATGTGGCAACTCTGGAAATTAGATACTTTCCCCTCTGCAGTGTGTTTTGTTGCTGCTGGTTGTAGTAGTAGTAATTTGAACTACTTGTCTGAAGACTATGATCTATATTGTTTGTGACCATGGAAGTCTCTACTCGTTTACCTTGGTGGTCAGCTAATGATTGGAAAAGATTTCTTCCAATGCCTAGAAGCAATAAATCACCCATTCTGAGCCGAGGAACTCTACGTGCATGTTGGGGTACACTTGCAGCACTAAGCAAGGTAGTTGACAACTTACCTTAGCCTTCATTTCCTGCTTGTACAGAGCTTCAAGGTCAGCCAGAAATGAGAGTTTAGGAGCTTCTGAAGTTTTTCCTGTGCATGCATATAGCCCTATGTGTTTGTGTAGACTCCTAGATTCCCAGGAATATGTTGGAGTTTTTCAAAGCCCCTACAGAGATCTCATTTTGCAGCTTTTTCTTTTAAACTTTTTGGTTAGTCTATTGTTGCTCCAAGTGTTATCAACTGCCTTGGGCAACTGTGAAGTTAAAACACCTGCTTGTAATTATTTCCAACAATTGCAAATCCCTGGGAAGGAGGCATTTGTACTGGCAAGCCCTGAGTTAGGCCAAATACAGACTGACTTATAAGTGGGTTATTCCAGGGAACCACTAGATGGTAAAATAATGAGTTCTTGGGAATGAATATTTGAAAGAGCCCTAGCTCCATTTTCCTTTCCCTGGTAGCTGGTAAGCTGCACTAGGATTGTGGGTTGTTACTTTTCACGATTATTTTTATTGCGGAGACAGAGAGTCAGAGATGGGACTAAGGCAAGTTAAAATGCCACAAAGCTTGTTGTTCCTACTGATATCCATTCATTCACACATGCTTTTTGGGTTACTGCAAGCCTTTAGTTAACATGTAGAGTTATGAAAAAGTTTATTCTGATTTTTTTTTTTTTTTGCCATTTTTTCATTGCTTTTGTGGATGAGAAAAATTTTGGAGATTCTTAATCTGCCATTTTTGCTGATGGTATTCCACAGCTCAACTTTTAAATACAATTTTTTAGTCTTCGTCTTATTTGAAAATTTTGAGCCATTTGGCTTTTGACCAATCTTCCCTTCAAGAAATGACCTCCTTGTTGCCTTTATGGACACCCTTTCCGTTCTTCAGTCTTCAGTCCACTGAAGACTTCTTCTGATTATCCTTTAGAAATTAATGTTACTCAGAATTCTGTTCTTGGCTCTCTTGTTTCCATTCTACATATCCTTCCTGGATGATCTCACCTATATGCATGACTTCAGTTGCCTTTTCTATGAAGTAACTCTCTTTCTCTCTCTCTCTCTCTTTTTTTTTTTTTTTTTTTTTTTTTTTTTTTTTTTTTGAGACCGGGTCTCACTGTGTCACTCAGGCTGGTGTCCAGTGGCATGATCACAGCTCACCACAGCCTCGACCTCCTGGGTTCAGGTGATCCTCCTATATCAGCCTCCTGAGTAGCTGGGAGTACAGGTGTGCCATCATGCCTAGCTAATTTTTGTACTTTTTGTAGAGACGGGGTCTTGCCATAGTGCCCTGACTGGTCTTAAACTCTTGGGCTCAAGCAGTCCACCAGCCTTTGCCTCCCAAAGTGCTAGGATTAGAGTCATGAGCCACTGTGCCCAGCCTCTATGAAATAACTCTTAAATTAATAGTTTGTACTTAGATTTCTCCTTATTTCTGGTCCTAAATATCCATTACCTCTTACAATTCCATTTTGGCATAATTAAGACAAAGCAAACTTAGCACATCCCAAACTGAACTGGTTATTTTACTCCAGATCTGTTCTTCCTCCTGTCTTTACTGTCTCAGTAAATGGCTGCCATGTCTCTCAGTTTTCAATGTATTGACTTTTCTCATACCCTCATCACGTCATAACTGATTAGTTACCATGTTTTACCACTATACATCTTATATATCTCTAGAATTTGTCTACTTTCCTCATTTCTGATTTTGCTTTCCTAGTTAAGGCCACAATTTCATCTTGCTTAAAACGATTGTAATGATTTCCTGTCTTCCCATCTCCTGGCTTGTCCTGCTGTCTGTACATTCTCTATACTGAAGGTAGAATGTGCTTTCCAAAAAGCACATTTTGTTATGTCATTCTCTCACCTGATAAACAGTGACTAACAACATAAACACCATCTCTGCCTTCAGGGAGCTTTGAGTATAGTGAAGGACACAAACAAGGAGGTGACCAAGTACAATTCAGAGTATGGTGTAGTAAGTGTACATAGGAGAGGCTGAGACTCAACCAAGACTCAAGATTTTAAGAGAATTTCAGAGGAGATGATGTCTAAGCTGAGATTTGCAGGAAGAGTAGGAATTATGCAGATGAAGAGAGGAATGGGAAAGAGTGTTCCAGGCTGAGTACACATAAGAAGGCCTAGAGAAAGCACTGGATTCCAGGAAATGAAAGAAGTTCTGTATGTTGGCAAATTTTGTTAAGGAAGTAGTATGAGTTAAGCCTGAAGAATTAAGGTGAGACTGTATCACACAGGCTCCTGTATGTCATGTTAAGGGATCTACTTTAATGTCAGTGCTTTTGGGAGCCACTGAAGTGGTTTTTCTTGGGAAGAAATGTGATCAGATTTGCGTGTTAGAAATAGTATTCTGGCTAGAGTATGGAGAAAGCTTTGGACAATATGGCTTAGATGGAGTCAGGGTGGCCAGTTAGGAAACTCTTGCAGTAATCCAGGCAAGAGATGATAGTGGTGTGGGCTAGGATATGATATTTGGAATAGAGAAAACTGATTGATTTGAGAAGTGTTTTGGAAATAGAATGGACTTGTCAATATTGAATGTGGAAACTGAGGGAGAGGGAGAAGCTAAAGAAAATTGTTTGCATTATTTAGTTAATAAAGCTATCTATTTCAATAGTTATTTAGAATATAAAGCTATTATATGTTTTCAAGTATGTACATATATTACTGACATGAAAGTAGTGTTTTGTAGTTTTCTTTGAAAAATTATGCCTGATGTAAGTGTAAAGACTTAAGCTCCACTAAGTAGACTTTACTGTTCATTTGGCAAAAGCTATACAGCCTAATGACTGAGTCAACTTATTTATTTCTGTGAACCTTGCCTTGTATTTCCTATTGAGATTCAGTGATTAAACTCTGGTCAACTTTGTAGTCAACTTTTTCTTTTCTGTTGTAAGCATAAAGCTACATAAAATCATTGCTATTAGTTTTCCCAGCTACACAAAGATGTTTCTACTCTGGACTTTTCACGATAAAGCAACCAGTTGAACATTTTTGCAATTTTCTGTTTGTGGTATAGTGGAATAGCTGACTAAAGTCTTGCTGATTTTAGGTTTGGTTTGGCTTGGTCACTTTTTAATAAGACAAATTTATATCTACATAACTTTTGTTATCTGGTTAAAAAGTGTGCTTTGAAACAACATTCTTCGACTTTGAAGGTCTGTGTAAAAGTATATACTTTTATCACTAATACATGAAATGAGAATCATTTATAATTTTTGCAGAAGAGGTCTGGAAACTCATATTTTTAGACTTTCATGTTCTTCTGCGTGGACTTTTTGGAAATAATAAACTTATAACCTCTACTTCCCAAATTATTCTGATATTTGTTAAATGGATATGTGGTTGGATACAGTATTGTTCAACAAAATAGCTTTCAGTTTAATTTTAATCAGAATCATCAATATATTTTTATTTTAGGAAATAAAGGAAAACAATATTATTTTTCAAATGTTACAGAAGACATTTTTAATCTTCATTTTTAAAAGGACATGATAATTTCCTTTTAGAAGAGAAAAATCCCTTGGCACCAAAAGAGAAATCCTCTCTCTTCTCAGTTGCCTTTAGAAATCTTGAACCTGTCAGTGAAATTGTATAATCTACTAATAACATGCCTAAGGCTTGTTGCCTTTTCTTGGGCAACAGAATCACCAATTGATGTGCTCTATCGATTTTAATCACACTGTTTTTATAGTTCCATTGCAAGGTTTCAAAAACTCACCAAATAAATAAATCTGTGGATACAGTTGCCTCCTTTCTCTGAAAACGTAATCATATGTATACCATTCCTTCTCAATCAGTTGTTAAGGTATAATATAGATGAGTAATTTTTATTTGATAGACTTTGGTCTTGGCTAAATTAGAATGTTCTCTTTGCTATCCAGAATTTGCATATTTAAAATATACAGTTCTTATAAATGTGGTATCTGGGTGCCTTGTAGCATTCAGAATTTAGCTTGACAAGTTTCTTGTAGGCTATTTCATCAAGCCATTCCCTCTACAACTCAGCTGCAAACATCTAGAGCAAGCTCCCATAGGGTTGTATTTTAAGCTAGCTATGAGCTAATTATATGGCAGTTTGTATCTTAGAATCCATGTAGAACAATATTTGGAGCATTAGGTTGAGAGATTACGACTGCTAAAATAATTTTCTGATGCTATCATGCATCGGGTTTTGACAGAGTTGCACAACAGTAATAAAAGCCTCCATTTATTAGGAGCTTAAAACATATCAGGACTTTACATATGTGATACCATATCCCTAAAACAAATATGCCATTCAGATATATATACACACCATCTATATATGTTGCGTATGTGGAGACTGAGACCAGGTAGGTTGCTAGGTAGGAATTTGAGCGTTGGTCTGACAGTAAAGCTTGGGTTCTCTCTGCTTTAGCATGAGTACAAACATTTCGTTTTAAGTTTGTGTACATGAAAAATAGATGCAAAATTGTCTCAGAAGACTTCTGAGATTTTAATGTTCAATAACTGTTTAGAAACTTGGGGTCTTTAGACTTTCAAATGGTAGAACATTCATGTTCTGTTTCTTAAAATTGGTGTAGCTTTATTGGCAATAGTACTGAATTTGGAGTAGGGGCATTTGCATGTATATATGTATAAAATAAAGAACTTAATATTTCATTGTGGAAGTTATAGTGAGAAGCATTGTTTGGTATTTTTTGTAATTTTGGCACTCATTAGAAATAAGTCATTTATTCTGTCACATTGAAACATTGACTATAGTGAATTTGTCACTAAATTCTAATATGTTCGTATGGCAGTAGATTTTGATTGATTGTACTGGCTGGAGCCTATTCTTGATACTTTTTAGCTTTACAGTTTATATTTTCAGCAGACATTGATGCCCTGTGCCCCCTCCATTGCAGAGTTTCAATTGCTTGCTGAAGAGTTAGTGTTGAATTTGGTGGTCACTCTCTATTCACTAAAACCTGTGGCTGATTAGGGTCAGTTCTGGCAGTGCCCACCTAAGACTATTCCATTACAGTAGTCTTTTCTTTTTGCAGCTCTTCAGAACAAAAGCCTCATGTCCCACTCCACCCCATCCATCTTTTGTGCCTATTCTTCAGTGAAAAACACTCTTATTTAACCCGAATTTTTTCTGAAAGTGCTTCTTCCCATTTCTCATCCCAGGAGAGAGACCCAACTTTGTCTCTCCTATTGTTCTCGCCTTCAAATGGAAACCACCTCCTTCCATTCATCTGGAACCACAGGCTCTGAGCCCTTGCATGTGCTGGTGTCTCTACTTGGAGAACCTTTCCTTGACTTCTTCACAGGTGACTCCAACTCATTCCTTACAACTTAGTTTGAGTATTACCTGCCCCACGAAACTTCCCCTCAGCAAGTGAGTAATAATGATTTTTAAAGCAATAATATGTATCAGACAAAGTACCAGGAACTTTACAAGTGTTATCTAGTTAGTCCTCACAACAATTACATAGGATAGTTACTGCTGGCTGGGCGCGGTGACTCACACCTGTAATCCCAGTACTTTGGGAAGCCGAGGCAGGTGGATCATGAGGTCAGGAGATTGAGACCATCTTGGCTAACATGGTGAAACCTCTATCTCTACTAAAAATACAAAAAGATTAGTCAGGCGTGGTGGCAGGCGCCTGTAGTCCCAGCTACTCAGGAGGCTGAGGCAGGAGAATGGTGTGAATCTGGGAGGCGGAGCTTGCAGTAAGCCGAGATCGTGCCACTGCACTCCAGCCTGGGTGACAGATCAAGACTCTTGTCTCAAAAAAAAAAAAAAAAAGAAAAGAAAAAGAAAAAAAAGAAAACAAGATAGTTGCTGCTGCTGCTTTGCATACGGGGGAACTGAGCTAATAAGAGATAGGAGTGGAATTCAAACCCTGGTATCTCTCATTCTAAAAATTGTATGTGTCCCACTAGATCATGTTACTTCTCTGGCCACTCCATCTTTTGTATCACTTTTATACTTTGTTCATATTTGTTATCATTATCATAATTATGAGTGAAGCCTGTGCCTTCATAATCTCTTTATCCCTAATTCATTCCTTAGTGTATCACAGGTATTAAAGTGTGTACTGGATATATACATAAACTATTAGATGGCTGGATTCTCATTTGGTCTGTTCTCCTGTGGGGCCTCTGATGCTCTTTGCTGGACTCCTAACTGCCCTCTAGATACTCTTACTGATCAGACTTATAGAAAACTTGCCACTGAGTGCCTTTTCTTACTGGGTAGTTCTGGTGCCAGATGCAGTCTTCCCTTATCTTTCCTGTTTTGCTGAATTTAACAGCCGTGGCACATTTATTCCTCAGCTATGACATTCTAAATGCTTTTGTTCTGGCTATGAGCCTAGGATTTGTGTGCTGTGGATAAGTGGCTCATCACTGGGATCGAAGGAAACAGGCTCTCCCAGAAAACAAGCATTCTTACTTGAAATTATGTGGCTAGGGAGCCTGGAAAGTTATTTTATGTCTCACATGAATCTTTTTGGTCTTAGCTATTACTTACACGTTTTGTTATGAAAGAAAAACAAACCAGTTATTGTTAGTTACTCTGTCTGCAAAAAGATTGATCTTTTGTTGAATATGAAGATATTAATAATAAGGTTTATTATGACCAATGCCTATAGTTGTTGGGGAGTAGGTAAGGCTAGCAGAAGCCCTTTGGGTTTGACAATATTGTCCATCACCAAAATAAATACTTGCGTGTTTATATCCTTTTAGACTCCTGAAAACCAAAAATGTTGACTAGAACATAAGATGGGGGTGCAGTTATAGCATCTTGTCTGATAGGGAGCCTTTCAGAATCAGGTAGAAATTTAGCCTGATTGCAGTCAGGCTGGGTGTAGGGGTTTTGACATTTTGCTCCAAAAGGAAAGCTACAGGATGGAGTGAGGGCTTCATTATGGTGGAGGTGCAGTTTTTGGCCTTGGAGACTTCACAGATTCATTCTGACTTCATTTACATGTCAGGTCATTGGCTGCCTTACACACTGGGTACCTGCCTTGTATGTTATATTTGTAAGCTCCAAAACACTGTTTCCATCAATCAGTTAATGACTTTCAATCAATAATCCTTACTTAATGGAGGCCTTTTGTTGGACATAAATGGCAACGTAAATAGGACATGGTTCCTGCCCTGGAGGGGCTCACAGTTCAGTGTAGTTTTTGTTGTTGTTTCTGTTTTATTAAATTAATATTATTTCTGCTAAAACTTGAAGACAGGGATTTTGGAATCTGTTGTTGGTATTTTGTTGTAGACTGTTTGGAGTTGTCAAGTTTGCAGTGGTCTGGCTATAAGGGGAAAGTTGCCTGAATCCTTCAATTGTGCTTTCATCCCTTGAACATGATCTTGAGGGTCAGAGTGCCTTTCCTTATGTGGAATGAAACATCCAAGTCAGAGTGTTACATCACCCATTTCCTCAGCTAACTACGTAGTTTTCCTGGAAAGTTACTGGCTTTGGACAGCTCCTCTCTCTCAGTACTCTTGAGAATGTTTGACGTAGAGGACAGGTACTCTTGACTGTGGACTTTTACATTAATATATTTATTAGTGAAAAAGTTTTAATTGGTGCATGATAGTCAAAGCTAGCAGACTTCCCAGATTTACTATTGAATTCCTGATCTTATTGGTCTTTTGCTTATTGGATTAAGATTCCTGAGTATGAGGAGACTATTTTCTTTTCAGCTTCCTGGATGGAGCACAGCAGAGCCTTCCTGTTTGGATCCTTAGAGCAGTTTTACTTCTTCAAGAATCTATTGGCAACACTGAATTTTTTTGTCTGCCTTAGCTACATGTGGGCCCACTTGCTCGCTCTTAGACCTGTTCTCTGATTTCATGAAGAGGAAGGAGGGCTTATTTCCTTTTTCTTATAATATTTTTTCTTCTGTTTTTTATCTTTTTCTTTTCTAGGCAGGGCCACTACTTCTTAGCACATCCAACCTTCTGGCTCATCTCCCCCCCGCCCGGCATCTTACTATGCCCCTCCCCACCCCAGGATAAATTCCAATAATGCTGATCTGTTACAGGTGGAGTTCACGTTGACTGAGGTGAATTTTAGGGCTGTGACTGGTTTGGTCTGATCTGGATCCCCATTATAATATTGAAATCTCCACAGTGGAGGTGAGGAACAATGCCACTTCCATTCCTTTAAATGTCTGCTACATCTCGGATGATCGTTGGGAGTGATTCATCTTCATATAATTTTAGGGGTAGAAGGAACCTCAATACGTCCTAGTCTGTGCTTAAATTCCCCCATTGCTTCCCTTCTTCCAACTGACACTCCAGCCTCTACTCAAACACTTGTAGTCACCGAGATAGTCTTTCCTTTTATCTTTGACGGCTATAAATGTCAGGAAGCCCTTTATATTAGATGGAAATTGGCACCCACTCTCTCTTCAAATCACACAGAAGTCTAATCCTGTATGCCTTATCTTCTTCAGAAATGTGAAGAGAGCTCTCACATTCCCCTTGAGATATCTCTTCTCCATGTGATCCCCTCATTTCTTTGACAACTTTTCCTATATTCCTGCCTGTTTTTGTAACTAAGTAATTTATGATTCTGGCTCTTTTCCACAAAATCACCACCCAAAAATTTTCACTGAGTGCCTATGATGTACAAGGAAGGGCCTGTGTTGGAGAAAGGTCCTTGGCTTCCGGTTGCTTAGTTTTGTGTTTGTTATTTTTTTTGAGACAGAGTCTCGCTCTGTTACCCAGGCTAGAATACAGTGGTATGATCTCAGCTCACTGCAACCTCTGCCTCCTGGGTTCAAGCGATTTTCCCACCTCAGCCTCCTGAGTAGCTGGGACTACAGGAGCACACTACCACGACTGGCTAATTTTTGTATTTTTTGTAGAGACGGGGTTTCACCATGTTGGCCAGGCTGGTCTCGAACTCCTGACTGCAAGTGATCGGCCTGCCTCTGCCTCCCAAAGTGTTGGGATTATAGGTGTGAACCACTGTGCCCGGCCAGCTTCTGGTTGCTTATAATGGAGAGGGAGAAAAGACTGATATCAACAGGCGAGAATCGGGGAGAGGGTTTCCTGGTTTATCCACTGTCTCTGAACTGCAATTTCTGTTTTCACCCTTTTTTTTTTTTTTGAGACAGAGTCTAGCTCCGTTGCCAGACTGGAGTGCAGTGGCATAATCTTGGCTCACTGCAATCTCTACCTTCTGGGTTCAAACAATTCTCCTGCCTCAGCCTCCCTAGTAGCTGGGATTACAGGTGCATGCCACCACACCTGGCTAATTTTTGTATTTTTAGTAGAGATGGGTTTTCACCATGTTGGTCAGGATGGTCTTGATCTCCTGACCTCGTGATCCACCCGCATCAGCCGTCCAAAGTGCTGGGATTGTAGGCGTGAGCCACCACCTGACCTCTGTTCTCGCTTTTAACTGTCAGTATAGGGGCCACATTTAAGACTGTCCTTCCGTATTATAGCTTAATCAGTGAGGAACATCATGCAAATCAAAATAGAAAGGAAAAATTAAAGCAAACACCAGTCAAACATTTTTTAAAATTCTGAAATAATGTAAATTTTAAATATACTGTAAATCCTTTTATAAGACAATACAGACTCATTTTCCTAATCA